>NW_022630995.1:31615200-32051370 GCF_010015895.1 Lontra canadensis
GAAAAGAAAAGAAAAGAAAAGAAAAGAAAAGAAAAGAAAAGAAAAGAGAAAGGAAAAAAAGACCAACCATATGACAATGTCTGCCATAAAAGGAGTTAGGAGAATAAATAGCCACAACTGCCTTTTGTGGTAAACACAAATGGAAGTCAAGAGGTGAGGGGTATGGTGTAGTCCATGAAGGTCACTCTTGGAAGCCCCAGATTTGGGCATGAAAGCACAGAGAATTAATCTATAGGGAAAACAGGGAGAAGTGTTTATCATTTGTCTGTTTGCTTTCAGACCATTTATTTGCCCTTTCTTCAATATGATATTAACACAGGGACCTGCATTTCAGATTTTCTTTCCAACTTGTTTTTTAATGATGTCTGGTCATTGGGAGCTAGCGGGGAGAGATTAGAGGACTTAATAATATCAAAAAGTTTTCTGTCTTTCCCAATGTCTCTCTTTTTCCAACATTATCTCTAGAGTGTTTGCATATCCTCCCTGGTCCAGCTACCACTGAGCAGCAATGATCCTAACTCCCACAGTGTTGGGCAGAGCAGAACATGGCAGAAATACTACTTCCATATCAACTTTTGGATTGAGACAACTTTATCTCCTTCATCCCTCCAGGCTGAGTATGTTAGTAGGTTCATGTTGTTTCTACTGTCTGGCTTGTCTCATGTTTCTCTGCATAAATTCTCAGGTCTTCCATCACCTGCATATCCAATTACCACTATTAAATTTCCTCTCTTTGCAATACCAGGAATCACTTCTGTTTCTGACAGAGCTCCGATAAAACGTGGGTTAATTTGTGATCAAAAGACATTTTCATAGACTTAGACTTTTACTTCCTATGTTATTTAATAAACTGAAAGACTGATTTGCCATCACAAAGGTATATGGTGAAGAACAGTATCATACTATTTTTTCTCAAGCGAATAAGATAATAAAGGCAGAAGTTAACAAATGAATCAAACATATGTGTCATACCCAAATGAAGTCATAACATACTGTATGAAGAAAGCTAGTAGTAGTTTGAATTCATAAAAATAGTAGGGAAATTGAGTCACTCCATGGCCTAATTGTCAGTGGATACATAAAAATAAAAATCTTAAAAGCACCTGTGACTTGAAAGTCAATTTCATATTCACATTTTAAACAGATATATTGTTCAGAGCCTGCTTTAGTTATGCAAGATCTCCATGGTTTGCTGGGAGGAAAGCTGATGGTAAATGATCAGTGATGGACCTAGTCAGCAAAGAGAACTGATGATTCATTATTAGGTTAGTTATATAGTTTTACTGTCTTTCAGTTATCCATAATGTTATTTTAAAAAACAAAATTTAATACTGAATTTTTCTCCACATATAAAATGGAGAGAAACTGGAATGGGAGTTAGAAATATATACATGAGATGAATGGATCAAGAAGATGTGGTATATATACACAATGGAATACTATGCAGCCATCAAAAGAAATGAAATCTTGCCATTTGTGACGACGTGGATGGAACTAGAGGGTATCATGCTTAGCGACATAAGTCAATCAGAGAAAGACAATTATAATATGATCTCCCTGATATGAGGGAGAGGAGATGCAACATGGTGGGTTAAGGGCGTAGGAGAAGATTTAATGAAACAAGATGGGATTGGGAGGGAGACAAACCATAAGTGACTCTTAATCTCACAAAACAAACTGAGGGTTGCTGGGGGGAGGGGGATGGGAGGGGAGGTGGGGTTATGGACATTGGGGAGGGTATGTGCTATGGTGAGTGCTGTGAAGTGTGTAAACCTGGCGATTCACAGACCTGTACCCCTGGGGATAAAGATATATTATATGTTTATAAAAAATTTAAAAAAAAAAGAAATATATACATGGATTGATCCTACTCAGCATCTATTTATTCCTGGAAAGAGTCACTGTATTTTAAAGTAGAAATAAGCCTATCCAAAAAAAGCAAAACAGAACAAAACAAAACAAAAACATTCCCAAGATACGTTTGAAGATGTGCATGCCTAATCACATATAAGCAGAAATAATTGGGTGGGGCTTAAAGTAAATCTCTTACAGAGGGCTTAATCATGAAGCAGATTCTTTTTGCCTCCCCCTGCCGTTCCCATTTAATCCTGGATTGTAGGTGTGTTAACCGGGTTTGTAGATACGATGGATAGCTTTGAAGCCACAATTTTTCAACCATGAGGCAATCTTAAGAAGAAAGCTACTTTCTAAGAAAGGCAGTGTGAATTAAAAGCTGAAGTCTGGAACAGTGATTATACTATAAAGTCATAATAGTTGACTTGGATAACCAAAGTCCATATTTAATTATGTGAGAGAAAAAAACTCTGTGTTCTTTAAACTAATGATACACTGGCTCTTTGTTCATATCAGACAAATATAATTACTAATGTATTAACCCACTTTATCTGAAAATAGTCATCACAAAAATGAAACTTATTTGAAACTTGACTCAGAAAGATGGAGAATAATTAATTAAATAAATAAATATAGTATTTTTCCTAGTGAAATTGAACTAACAACAAAGTTTTCTATTAGTCCTTCAGATAATCTATATATGAAATAAATTCTCAAATAAAAATAGAAAATATTTTACCTTGAAAAATTAATCTGAAAAAGTAGTAAAATGAAATAGGTGAATGAATTTTTTTTAGAAATTTTTAAAATTATTTTTATTAACATATAATGTATTATTTGCCCCAGGGTACAGGTCTGTGAATCATCTAGCTGAATGAAATTTTAGGAAATATAATAAGAGGGTCATATCCTACTTTAACTTAACTGACATGGAACAGGAATCAATAATAATTCAAACAGGGTGATACTGACAAACATATCATTAGAAAGCATACTCTTAAAACAGACTCAAAGATTTATGACTCTGATCATAAAGCACCTTATCCAATAAAAAATAAGGATGAAAATAAGAATTTTGTAGTCCCTTTCTAGGACCTTAGATTTTCTCCTAATTATTGTACTCAGTCTATTTCCTTAAGACAGACTACTTGGATATCAACAGAGTAAACATAATGACTCTGAATGAGATGATCAGAGAAGGGACTAGAGATGGATTGGTTCAGTGGTCTTATCAACACTTACTCTGCTCCTTTCAAGCAAAATGTCAGCAATCTAGTCTTGCTGCACACACATTTTTGAAGTGGAATATTGACTTAGACATTGAAACCAAATCACAGTCCTAGTGAATAAAGTCTGTACCTGCTGACCTGCACTTATGGATATGGAACATTATCTCTTCTGAACAAGTACTCATAAGAAAATGCATCTTCACTCAGAACTGGAGTAGGGAGCACTGTTTTTATTGGAGGCTGTTTGGAATATCAGTCTCCAAGGAGACATAATATGATACAGCCAACTATCTCAGGTACTAAATAGCATTGATACAAATCTATTATAAAATCTAAAACTTTAAGGTTAATCTATCAGCTGTAGGTTAAGAATGCACTGCATGCACTTAGAAAAGCTCAATACTCAGGGTCATCTTTTGCATGAGAATAGGTGCCCATGTATTATTAACAAAAGTGAATGCATCAGTATTGACTTAAGGCAGGGTGTTACACTTTGTGAGTGAAAAAATTCAGTTACAATATTTCTGAAGAACTTATATCAGGAAAAATAGAATCACAATCTCCCCATGAAAAAGGGTAAGAAAAGTGAATGGAATTAAATACAGGGCTAAATACTGATGATATTATTTGTATAAATTCAAATAATTCATAAAACAATACAAGGCCTTTGGGGCACCCGTGTGGCTCAGTGGGTTAAAGCCTCTGCCTTCGGCTCAGGTCATGATCCCAGGGTCCTGGGATCAAGCCCTGCATCGGGCTCTCTGCTCAGCAGGGAGCCTGCTTCCTCCTCTCTCTCTGCCTGTCTCTCTGCCTACTTGTGATTTCTGCCTGTCAAATAAATAAAATCTTAAAAAAAAAAAATACAAGGCTCTGCTAATTATTTCTCCTCCATAAAAAAAATATAATAAGCAAAGGTAACTTATTTTGTACAACTTTCAGAAATTACTATTGATTTTTAAAGGTGTATTATTTAGAATTTATAGTACCAATATCACCTAAAATAAAAGTTTTGCCTTTATCTCTAGAGAAATTTTTTTAAAGTGAAATGCTTATTGTAAGTACATAAATGAATATCTGAATATCTGAGTTTAACACTTATGGATGACTTTAGAAAAATCTGTTAGTCTGGAACTCTTGATTATTCTACTATTTTTTCACTATAAGGTTATAGTTATTGGTGTTGATATTTGGAAACTTTCCTTTTGAAGTGTTAGTGTTTATAAACTGAGGAAAATTAATTAGGTTACCATAAAATGCAGAAGAAGGAAAGCACACCATTCAAACACTTGCATACAGACTGCATTAATTTACTTGAGTTGCCTTAAGAAAGTATCAAAACCCGGGTGGCTTAAAACGATATGAATTATCTCAGTCTTGGAAGCTAGAAATGAAAAATCAAGTTGTCATCAGAGCCATACTCAGAATCTTTCCTTAATTCTTCTAGTTTCTGATGTTTTCCTCCTATATGTTCACATATTTCCCCTTTGTGCATGTCTGCCTCTGTGTCCAAACTTCCTTTGTGTAAAGACAGCAGTCACATTGGATTAAGGCCTCATTTTAATTGGATTATCTCTGCTAAAATCTTGTTTCCAACTAAGATAATATCCTGAGGTGCTGGGAGTTAGGACTTCAACATAAATTTTTTGGAAAGACACTATTCAACACATCAAACAGAGGGGACACAAGCAGCATATTTCTTTTTATTTAAAAAGAAAGATAATATAAAGAAGATAAATATCCAAATGGGTTTTCATCATCAAGTCCCTAAATTTTATTTGAACAAGCCAAATGGAAATGTTTCATTCCTTCAGTGAATTAATAGATATGTCTTGTCAGTGGATAGAGGGTTTACCTCACTTCTGTGACTTTATTCTTATATTATCAGTTCAAATCTCACAAAATGGGCCTAAAGTAACAAATTGAATTTAACAGAATTAAGTGAAAGTTATGCATTTATAAAACAAAAATTAACTACAGAAATATACAAACTGAGTGACATGGCTCAATTGTAGTTTATTGGAAAGAAACCAAAAACTCTAGCAACAACAAGTTAAAGCTAAAACAACAGAGTCTGGTAAATATACCATGCTTATCAAATTAATATTAAGCTTATTAATTAATTTTGGGGAATAATGCTGGCCTTAAATCTTAAGATCTATATATTATATCAAAAAATAAATATCATCTTTATGTAACGTTCTATGCTAGATACTACAGAGTATGCAAAGTGAAGAAAGACTTCTATTCCTAAAACAGATAATAATCAGCGTGTAGTGGGGTACAGGGCTGCTAAGTGGGTTGTCAAACACACCAACAGTAGGAATACGAAATACAGACTTCCAGGGAAGATGGCAGAATAGGAGGATACTTTTTTTTTTTTTTAAAGATTTTATTTATTTATTTGACAGACAGAGATCACAAGTAGACAGAGAGGAAGGCAGAGAGAGAGAGGGAAGCAGGCTCCCTGCTGAGCAGAGCGCCCGATGTGGGGCTTGATCCCATGACCCTGAGATCATGACCTGAGCCGAAGGCAGCGGCTTAACCCACTGAGCCACCCAGGCGCCCCAGAATAGGAGGATTCTAAGCTCACCTTGTTTCATGGATACAATTAGATAACACCCATATCAGTGTAAATAACCCTGAGAATATAGACTGTTATACACAGAAGATGTTATATACAAACCTAATTGGTAACCACAAATCCAAAACCAATAATCGATATGCAAAATAAATAAAGAGAAAGGAATCCAACATTAAAGAGCATTAAAGAGCATTAAAGAGCACCAACAAATCATAATAGAAGAGTACAAAAGAATAAAGGAACAGAAAAGAGCTACACAAAGAACCATAAAACAAGTAAAAAAAATGGTAATAAGTACAGACTTATCAGTAATTACTTTATAAATGGACTAAATGCTCCAATCAAAAGACGCAGGGTGATGTTATGGTTAAAAAAGAAAGACCTATCTAATACTGCCTACAAAAGACTCATTTCAGATCTAAAGACATGCAGATTGAAAGTGAAGGGACAGAAAATCATTTATCTTGCAAGTGGAAGTGCAAAGAATCTGAGGTAGCAATACTTATATTCAACAAAATAGATTTTAAAACAAAGACTGTAAAAAGAGACAAAGGACACTATATAATCATAAAGAGAACAATCCAACAAGAAGTTATAACAACTGTAAGTACTTACCCAACATGGGAGCACCCAAAAACATAAAGCAGCTAATAACAAACATAAAGGATGTAGTCAATACTGTAATACAATAATAGTAAAGGACATGAACACCTCACTTACATCAATGGATGGACCATACAAACAGAAAATCAATAAATAGTGGCTTTGAATGACACATTGGACCATCTGAATCAAACAGATATATTCAGAAAATCCCATCTTAAAACAGCAGAATACATGTTCTTTTCAAGTATACATGGAATATTCTCCAAAACAGATCAAATATTAGGCCATATATAAGTGTCAACAAGATTGTCTTCAATTGACTTCAAAGAGATTGAAATCATGCCAGACATCATTTTCAGCCCCAGGACTATGATACTAGAAATCAACCACAGAAGTCTGAAAAGAACAAAAATACATGGAGGTTAAATAACATGTTACTAAAGGATGAATGGGTAAGCCAAGAAAGTCAAAGAGGCAGTCAAAAAATGCATGGAGACAAATGAAAGTGAAAACACACAGTCTAAAATCTGGGGTGCAGCAAAAGCTGTTCTAGGAGGAAAGCTTATAGCAACACAGGTGTACCTGATGAAACAAGAAAAATATCAAACTATCTAAATTTAGACCTAAAGGAGCTTGAAAAAGAAGAATGAAAGAAACTCAAATCCAGTAGAAGGAAGGAAATAATAAAGATTAGAGCAGAAATAAATGAAATAGAAACTAAAACCAAAAAAATAAAAACACATCAGTGAAACCTGGAGGTGTTTCTTTGAAAAGAGCAACATAATCTATAAACTTTTAGTCAGACTCATCAAAAGACAGAGAGAGAGAGAGAGGACTCAAATTAATAAAATCGGAAGTGAAAGAGGAGAAATAACAACTGACACTACAAAAATACAAAGGATTGTAACAGAATATTATGAAAAACTATATGCCAACAAACTGGACAGCCTGAAGAAATGGATCGATTTATAGAAATATATAACCTATCAAAAGTGATTCAAGAAGAAATAGAAAATTTGAACAGACAAATTAACAACAGTAAAATTGAATCAGTAGTCAAAAAATTCCCAAAAAACAAAAGTCTGGGACTGGATAGCTTCACAGGTGAATTCTAGCAAAAGTTTAAAGAAGAGTTAATATCTATTCTTAAAATACTTTAAAAAAATATATACTTGTGGAGCATAAGGAATAACACAGAGGACGTTGGGGGATGGAGAAGAGAAGTGAGTTGGGGGAAATCAGAGGAGAGACAAACCATTAGAGACTGCAGACTCTGAGAAACAACCTGAGGGTTTTGGAGTGGGAGTGGGGGTGGGGTAGACTGGTGGTGGGTATTAAGGAGGGCACTTATTGCATGGGGCCCTGGGTGTGGTGCATAAACAATTAATTTTGGGACACTGAAAAAATAAAATTAAATTTAAAAAAATAGAAGAATAAGGAAAGCTTCAGAATTCATTCTATGAGGCTATCATTACCCTGATGCCAAAATCAGATAAAGCCCCACAAAAAAATAAAAGAGAAATACAGGCCAATATCTCCAATGAACATAGTTGAAAAAAATCCTCCACAAAATATTAGGAAACAGAATCCAACAATACATTATAAAAAGTCATTCCCCACAATTAAGTAGGATTTCTTTTGGTGATAGAAGTGTGGTTCAATATTCACATATCAATCAGCAAAATATATCACATCAACAAGGGAAAAATAAAAACTATATGATCATTTCCATAGATGCACAAAAAGCTTTTGACAAAGTACAACATCCATTTATGATAAAAGCCCTCAATAAAGTAGGTTTAGTGGAAACATACTTCAATACAATAAAGGACATCTATGAAAACCCACAGCTAAGAACATATTCAATGGTGAAAAACTGGGAGCTTTTCCCTAAAATCAGGAACAAGACAAGGATGTCCACTCTCACTTTTATTCAAGATGGTACTGGATGTCCTAGCCACAGCAATCAGACAAGCAAAAGAATAAAAAACACACAAATTGGTTAGGAAGAAGGAAAATTTTCACTATCCGCAAGTAAAAGGATGCTATATGTAGAAAATCCTAAAAACTCCACCAAAAAACTACTAGAGCTGATAAATGAATTCAGTAAGACCACAGGATACAAAATCAACATACAGAAATCTGATACTTTTCAAATAATGAAACAGAAATAGAGATTTAGAAAACAATCCCAATTACAATAACACCAAAAAGAATGAAATACATAGGAATAAACTTAGCTAAGGGGTGCAACACCTGTACTCTGAAAACTATAAAATACTGATGACAGAAACTGATGACAACACAAAAAAATGGAAAGATATTCCATGCTTATGGATTAAGAGAGCAAATCTTGTTAAAATGTTCATACTACCTAAAGCAATCTACAGATGTAATACAATTCCTATCAAAATACCAACATCATTTTTCTCTGACCTGCAACAAATAATCTTCAGAAATATATGGAACCACAAAAGACCCTGAATAGCCAAAGCAATCTTTAAAAGAACAAAACTGGAGGTATCATAATCCTAAACATATACAAAGCCATAGTAATCAAAACTGTATGGTACTGACACACACACAAACAAACAAAAAACAGATGCATAGATCAGTAGGACAAATAGAGAGCTGAGAAATAAGCCAATGATTATATGATCAAGTAATCTTTAATAAAAAAGGCAATCTCTTTAACAAATATTGGGAAAACTGAACAGCTGCTACATGTAAAAGAATGAAACTGGACTGTATTTTCTCACCATACACATAAATAAATTCAAAGTGGATCAAAGACCTAAATGTGATGCCTCAAACAATAAAAATCCCAGAAGAGAGCACAGGCAGTAATTTCTTTGGCATTGGTCACTGCAATATTTTTCTACATATGTCTTCTGAGGCAAAGGAAACAAAAGCAAAAATAAGCTGTCTGCACTACATCAAGATGAAAACTTCTATGGAGCAAAGGAATCAATCAACAAAATTCAAAAACAACCTATACGTTGGGAGAAGATATTTGCAAGTGACATATGAAATAAAGGGTCAGTATCCAAAATATATAAAAAATGACAAAACCCCCAAATGAATAATCCAACTAAAAATGGACAGAAGACATGAACAGACATTTCTTCAAAAACATACAGATAGCCAACAGATATGAAAAGATGCTCAACATCACTCATCATTAGGGAAATGCTAATCAAAACTACAATGAGACATCACCTCACACCTGTCAGAATGGCTAAAATCAAAAGCACAGGAAATAAGTGTTGGTGAGGATGTGGAGAAAAAGGAACCTTCTTGCACTGTTGGTGGGAATGCAAATTGGTGCAGCCACAATGGAAAACAGTATGAAGGGGGGTCCTCAAAAAATTAAAAATAGAACTATCTTATGAATAAGTAATCCTGCTTCTGAATATATACTCAAAGAATATGAAAACACTAATTTAAAAGGATATATGTACCCAAATGTTTATTGCAGCATTATTTACAATAGTCAAATTGTGTAAGCAATGCAAGAGTCCATCCATAGATGTATATAGCTGTATATAGATATATAGGTATCACTAATCACTATATATTACTATATATAGTTATGTATATATATCACTATAAATTCTTTATATATATTATGTATGTGCATATATAATATATATAATGGAATATTACTTAGCCATAAAAAGAAATCTTGCCATTTGCAAGAACTGGATAGATCTTGAGACTATAATGCAAAGTGAAAGAAGTCAAAGGACAAATACCATGTAGTTTCACTCATATGTGTTATTTAAGATACAAAACAACAAAAAAAGACCAAAACAAATAAAAAAAGAGACAAACCAGAAAACATACTCTGACCTATAGAGAACAAACTGATGGTTACCAGAGGGGAGGTGGGTTGAGGAATGAATGAAATAGATGAAGGGGATTAAGAGTATACTTACCATGATGAGCACAGAATAATGTATAGAATTGTTGAATCACTATATTATGCACCCTAATCTAACACTATATGCTAACTATATTGTAATTAAAACTTTAAAAATTTTATGCAAACAAAGAATACAAATTAGAATTTGGATAATTGTTATAAGAAAAAACAAAATGTTTTGTGAATCCAAAAGAATACAAGGACAAGTCAACTTGGAAGACATCAGGAAATATGATAAATAAGAAGTTTCTGCTTAGAGCTCACTTCTTTCTAAAAGGCTTCTTTTATCCCAAAATAAATTATCTCATCTTCTAATCCTGTTTCACCATACCATACCCCTTCAAATTGACTTCGTAAACAAATAGTCTTTCAACATATTTGAGTGTTTCCTATCTGCTAGGTGCTGTGTGGTCAAACAGAAATTAACATGATGAAATCTATTTTAATGGGTAAGAAAAATATTAAGCAAATACTTATAATTTTAAGTTGTTACTGGGAAAAGAGCAGGAAGGCTTCATCTATTCTGGAATAACAATAGGCTTCACTCAATAGTGGGATGAGGATGATCAAGTAGTAGGATCATTCCAGGGAGTCTAAATGAAAAATTGCTTAGAATGGTGTTACTGGAGATAAGTAACCTGAAAGGATAAGTAGAAAGATCTGCAGTCAATAGAGGAAGGAAGCCAACCTAAAGGGATGTTCCAGTGTGGAAGGCAGAGGAATAATCACCCCAATTCCCCCTTCTCTGATTTTCTGATACCCACTGTTGACTAAACTCAAATAGAAATTAGAAAGCAGAGGAACCCATGGATGCCCTTCATATATATTCACCTATAGAGCACAGAGAAAGGTGAATAACCAACAAAGAATGTATTTGGAGTTACCATGAGCTCACCACTTACAGATAGAAAAAATGATTTATAGTATGGAAATCAATATGCGAGAAATATGCACATTGGATAAAGAAGAGGAACAACTCATGTTAAGGGGCTTATCACAGTGCCTGGAATACAGTTAGTACTCAATGTCACCTATTATTATTATTATTATTATTACTATTATTACCATTATTATCATCATCATTATAATTATCATCATTATCATCAGTAGTAGTATTTTAAAACATCATCACTATTGCTGGAAATGAGACTCTTTTTTTTTTAAGATTTTTTATTTATTTACTCAGCAGAGATCACAAGCAGGCAGAGAGGCAGGTGGTGGGGTAGGGGGGTGAGCAAACTCCCTGTTGAGTGGAGATCCCAATGTGGGGCTCGATCCCAGGACCCTGGGATCATGACCTGAGCTGAAGGCAAGGGCTTTAACCCACTGAGCCACCCAGGTGCCCCTGGAAATGAAACTTTAAAGCACTCAAAGAACGATCCAGGTAGATTTTGTTTGGGGTCATCTCAGAAATTTATGTAGATAGAGACTGATCTTCATGCTAGAAGTTTCCAGTGAATAAAGAGAATTGACAAAAAAAAAAAAAAAATGAATAGTTGACCAGAATGAGAACAAGTTAAATGTAGAGCTAAATGGATTTGCTTTAAAGAACCAAAGATTTGCATGAACTGAGCCTTGAGAAACTGGTGAGAGTTTGATTGACAGAGAAACATAAATTAAGAGGAACAAATGATAAAAACTTCAGTAGTATGTAAATTGTGGAAATGTGGAGTAATTCATTTTGGATGAATCATAGAATATGAATAAGAAACATTGGAATAGGGAAACTTTAATGTAGTTTCCTGCCATCTTTTGCAGGGTTTTTAATATCAGGGCAAGGGTTGTTGGTAATGAAAATAGTGGAGAACCAGACAATGGTTTCAAGATAGGGAATATTATGATTGGAGTAAAATATGTTGTCTTAAGTATAATTTGTACTGAATAAGATTCATCAATAATTTTAAAAGAAGGAGTGCAAAGAATGAACCTCGAGTAACTAGTAAAAAGTAGATAAACATTAATGGAAGAGCATTCCATGCAGAGAACAGCATGCACAAAGGCACAGAATTAATAACTATGATGTTGAATAAGGGTAGATTTTTCAACACTGGTACTATTGACATTTTGTTTCAGATAATTCTTGGTTATTAGGGGATGTGGTTTTCATTTTAGGATATTTTTATTGAAGTATAGTTATGTACAGTGTTACATTAGTTTCCAGTGAATGTAGTGAATGGATATTCTACGGATTATGCAATACTTATCTTGGTAAACGTAGTTACCTCTGTCTTCATACACTGTTATTACAATATTATTGACTATGCTGCACTTTTTATGCTTGTGACTTAGTTATTTTGTAACTGGAAGCTGGTACCTATTAATCGCCTTCACTTATTTCACACATACCCCATGCCCCTCCCCTCTGGTAAACATCAGTTTGTTCTCTGTATTATGACTCTGTTTCTGTTTTTGTTTGTTTGTTTTGTTTTGTTTTTTAGATTCTACGTATACATGAAATCACTTCTGGCCTCTGTCGAATAGATCCTAGTAACACCTCCTCCCAAGTTGTGACAGCAAAAAAAACTCTGACAATGCTTATGTCTCTAGGAGGTGGAAAAGGAGCAAAATAACCCATGGTTGAGAATTAGGGGAAATGCATATAATTTAATAGAACCAAAAAGTAAAGTATAGCAATGTGTTGGCTACACATGGCACTAGAAAGAGATAGATAAAAACTTTTAGACTGTTATGCTGAGATATTTGTTTTATTCTGGTTATTAAAAGAAAGATAAGAGGCAAGCAAGTGAACAAAGATTTGTAGTTTAGAAGGATCACACTGGAAGTAACATGAAAGAGCAAGTCTATTATCAGGGAGGCTGTTTGGAGGAAATTCCCAAAACCCTATTTTTAGAGTGTGACTAAGAATTTAAAGAAGACAACAGGAGACATATATTTTTTAAAAATGGTTGAAGAGATTGGAATGATAAAATATGGGATGGTGGAACAATAGCATTAGGAGAAAAGATAATAGAGGATTTAAGTGTAATTCCTAGGGTTCTAGCTTGAGTAACTGAATGGATAAAAGCACCATGGTTATAAATAGGTAATACATTTAAGGAGAAGCATGGTCTGCCAGAGTGATAAGGGGAAAATATGATAAATTCATTTTCAGTTACGTTAAATTTGAGGTGCCAGTGGAAAAATCAAGTACAGATGACCAATAGGTGAATATATCTATATATGTTTGTGTTGGTTTTGTACATTTAGAAATCATTAGGGGACACCTGGGTGGCTCAGTTGGTTCAGTGCCTGCCTTCAGTTCAGGTCTTAATCTCAGTGTCCCTGTTCAGCAGGGAGTCTGCTTCTCCCTCTCCCTCTGCCCCGCCCTACCATTTGTGCTCTCTCTCCTTCAGATAAATAAATAAAATCTTTTTTTTTTAAAGAAACCATCACTACAGAGAGGTTTTTTTGTTTTTTGTTTTTTGTTTTTTTTTTTTTAATAATGAGTAGAGGAGGGCAAGGAACAAAACACAGAGAAATATTATTTAAGGAAAAATAGAGGAACAAAGTCCGGCAAAAGTATTTGGGAATGTATTCCAAAAGACTAATGGGTAGAAAGTCAAGGAAAAAGAAAACTTTAAGAATGTTGTTATGGACAATATTTTCAAGTAATCAGTGAGACCAGTATCACAAAATAGGATTTCATAGCAAAGCCAATGAGCCTCTTAACAATAATAATTGTATGGAGGGTAGCAAGCAAAGATATGTGGAGGAGAGATTAGAGAAAAAGGATGTGGAATATTATTTACACATGTATATATTTTAAAGCTAAAATGAAGAATTAGTAAAATGGAAAGAAATGGAAAACTAAAAAAATAGTTGGTTTACTCACAAAACTATAAACTTTCATACCCTACATTAATGGAATGAAGGATAAAAATCATGATCATCTCATCAGAGTTAGAAAAAAATTTGACAAAATTCAACATCTAAAATTCTCAACAAATTAGGTATAGATATAAGGTACTATGACATAATTAAGACTATGTATAACAAACTCACAAGTAGCATCATATTCAGTGGTAAAAAGCTAAAGGTTTTTCTTCTAAGATCAGAAATAATACAAGATGCTCACTCTAGCCATTTCTATTCTGGAAGTCCTAACCAGAGCAATTAGGAAAGAAAAAGAAATAAAAGACTTCCAAATCAAAAAAGAAGAAATAAAATTGAATTTGTTTTCAGATGACATGTTATTATATATAGAAAACCCTAAGATTCCTCAAAAAAACTGTTTGAACTAATAAGTGAATTAATAAAGATGCAAAACATGAAGTCAACATACAAAGTCAATTGTGTTCCTATGTTCTAACAACAAATTATTGTAAAGAGAGAATAAGAAAACAATCCCATTTACAATAAGATCAAAAACAATAAAAAAATTAAGAATAAATTTAACCAAGAAGGTGAAAAATCTGCACATTAGAAAGTATAATACACTGATGAAAGAAATTAAAGAAGATACAATAACTGGAAATATATATCATGTTTGTGGGTTAGAAGAATTAATATTATTCAAATGTCCATATTATCTAAGTGATTTATAGATTCAGAGCAGTCCCTACCAAAGTTCCAATGACATTTTTTACAAAAATAGAGGAAACAACTGAAATTGTACAGAATCACAAAAGATCCCAAATAACCAAAGCAATCTTAATAAGAAGAAAGCTGACAACATCACTTTCTGATTTAACCTATATTAAAAATCCATAGTCATCAAAAAAGTATGGTACTGGCATGAAAACAGAAACAGATCAATAGGATAGAATTGAGAGTCCAGAAATCAATTCATGCATATACAGTCAACTAATTCTTGATAAGGGTACCAAAAACACATAATGAGGAAAGGATAGTCTCTTCAGTAAGTGGTGATGGGAAAACTGGATATCCATATACAAAAGAATGAAACTCAACCCTTATCTTACATCACTCACAAAAATTACCAAGGACACATTCTTAAGTAATGTCCACCTACAGGGGAAGAGAGAATAAAAGGAACTAGCAGAGAAGAGTTTATAGATCAAGATAGAAAGGAACCAACATAACCCAAATTATAAAAGAAGAGCACAGGGATGTATTTCTAGGAGGTGGAGTTAACAAACAATACCATGGAAGTTATTTAGTCTGTTCACAGGTATTTGGTTTTTCTCCTGGTCATGTGGTAAGACTGCACTTCCTGCAACACCCCCTCCCACTGACCCCCACATAATTGGCCCCACAGAATGGCCAAGTGACTTACTTTGGCCAATAAAGTGTGAATAAAAGTAACTTATGTCACTTCTAGGTGGAAGCTTTGAATTCCAGAGCATGCCACAGTCACTGACAGTATTCCAGAATGTTCTGCTCTTTCGGGTTCCAAGAATGAGAATAACACTGATTAGATCTTATAACTGACCTTCACTGGACATGAAATATGACAATCATGTCTTTGTTTGCTTTTAAGGTAATGATATTTTGTGTTGTTTGTTATGCAACATAAGCTACCATATCTTAACTGTAGTCATAATTTTAAAAATGCAAGCAAGAAGTCAAGAAGGATGGCAACTAAAAAAATTTTTATAATTTAAAAAATTTAAAAGTCCTAGAATTTGAAATCAATCAATTTTTAATAGCCTCTTATTACTTACCAAAATAAGACCAAACATCCATATCAATATCACTTGATAGTTCCTACTTTTCTTTGGTATTTATATTCTTCATTGTGTTATTTTACTTTTTTAATGTCGTCTAGGCCCAGATCAGACTAAAAAACACCTTAAGTTATTGCTGAAATGTTTTATCTCTTTATCTCCTTAACATATTGTAGTTGCTGCAGTTTATTGTGGCTGAAATGAAGTACGTGCAGACACAAAAAGGAACTTTTTCCATTTTAACCTACCCTACAAATGGAATGGGATTACAAGAGCATGTCTAGATTAATGATAAATATGTCCAAATGGAGGTGCGATGACCTTTTATGAGGAGAAATACTACCATTTATTGAACGCGTAATATCTCCTGGGTAATATATTGGATGCTTTGTGGATGCCACTTTATTGATGTGCACTGCAATTAATGAGTAGATCTAATTAATTCCACTGTTGTGAAAGGTACATAAATTGTCCAATCTCTAGTAAAACGATGAGCCTGGATTCAACTCCAGTGTGGATGACACCAAAACATGGGTCCTCATTTCAGAGAGAGGAAGTTTGGGCTAAATGTCCATTTTAGTCATTAACATCAATATGACTGATGTTATTTCTTTGACCACTTTCATGTTATTGTAGAAGACCATTCTTGTTTTTATGGTTGGACATCCTATATCGCATCTAGGATAAAACACCAAGACCTCAAATTTTCTACAAAAATAAGATTAATTCTGTGTCATTTTGTATTTCTGAGCCCTTTCCTTAGGGAAAATTTTGTTTTTACAACTGTACAAGGTACAATAATAATTTTCTTTTATAACCTAAGAGGAAAAAAAGGTACTGGAAATTCTACAGCTCCCTGTGAATTTAAACGACTTGAAATTTCACCACCATTGTGTCTAGAATGATATTAACTACTTGCCGATAATAATGAAGGCACTATTGAAATCATTTAAGTGATTGAATGAAGTTTTTGAGAGCGGAAGTCATTGTGAGGCATATAATTTCCTTTTTCTCTCCTCTGGTGCACGGATTTCATTCCTTAAATAAATGGAGGGACAAAAAAAAGTATAGTATCTTGAAATTTCCCAAATGAATTCTAGTACTGTTGCAAAGATAAAGACATTTACCTTGAAGCAACATTATCGTTACAAAGCATCCTTCTTGTCATGTTATTTTTGTTGAAAAATGATTTATTAGAAAGTCTTTATAGTGTGGAGCCTGAAAAACAATCATGTTGGTGGGATATTAAGGAATTATAATAACCAAATAGAGAGTCAAATTCATTTAATTCTAAAAGTTCATGTGAATCATCACCATGTGGGCCTAATCCAGTGGTTCTCAAAGTGTGGTCCCTGCACTTGCAATACCAGGAATTGGGAATTTATTTGAAATGCAAGTTCTAGAGCCCCTAACCCAAACCTACTGAAGCAGAAACTCTTGGGGACGAAGCCCAGCAATCTGTATTTTAGCAAGCCCTCCAGCAGATGCTGATACAGTTAAGGTTTGAGGAACACTGGCCTAATCCATGGTTAATGACTTGGACAATGGCACATCTTATCCCCAGTCTTCATCTTTAACAGGGATTCTGAATCTGGCTGAACATTAGAATAATCTGCCTGTCCTTCTTAAAAACACTGATGGCCAGACTTACCCCAGACAAACTGAATCAGCATTTCTGAGGTAGATCTGATAACTGGCTGGACTTGAGAACTACCAATACACAGCCGCATAGTTTGCTCTGGGAAGAATTTTGAGTATACTGTCAGCAACTACGGATGAGAGTCCTGATCCAAATTTTTATTCATGATATAACTTAAGGCAAATCATAAAAACTGCACATTTTTCCATCACAAAATTTTGCAAGTGCCCAATGAGTTGAATTATGTGATAATAAATTATAAATCTAAAATCTTGCGATATGTAAACGGCCCAAGACAGGCAGCAAGTGATCGTGGTTAGAACTAAAGAACATCCAGCCTCACTAGAAATGATGAAACAGAATCTGCACTTTCAAGAGATCTGTCACTCACACACACATTCATGTTTGAGAAGCACTGTTCGAAAGCACGAGGCCAAGATAAGTCATCTTTATAACACATAAGAGAGAAAATGCAATATTTCCCATCACTCAAATTATGCTCATTTTTAAATGAGTGTGGGGTAAAGGGGGAGAAATTTAGAATAAGGATTTCAGCTTCACATTTTCACTGTGAGTTTCCTCTTTGAAACTCAAAATGAAAAGATCCTGAGTCTGTTTCTCCAGCAAACATGTAAATGAGGACAGGTCCCCTCAAGGCTTGCTGGGTTCCTAAGAATTTAAAAGCAACTCAAGTTTGAAGAACAGTTCTCTTCATGGCTAGTCCAAGGGCTGAAGAAGAGTTGAATAATAGAGGATGAAGTGATAAACAACCAGGAATAGCTAAATTCTGCAGGAAAATACTTGTCAATAAATACACATATTGCTTAGGAGTAGTAGCAATAGTATAGTAGTAATAGTATTAGTAGTAGTATATGAATGGTCATAGACATGCAAGCTTAAGTCAAACATTATAGGTAAATGTCATTGGAATAATATACCAAAAAGAAAAAAAAAAAAAAACAGAAAACAGTGCCTCATAGGGATGGTTTATCATATGTGTCTGATTTCCTTTAGCAGGTATCCCTTGCTACTTATGCAAGTGGAATTATTACGGCACAAGACATGATTTCCTTGTAATACAGTTCCTGTATTCTTCTGCTCTTTGCAGAAAGTAATAAACTGTTAGGTGAATGAAAGTCCGATAAATACTCCCATACACTTCAGCTCATCAGTTGTGTAAATTTTATCAACTTACCAGGATCGTGTTATTTGGATTTATTGTCTGTAAGGATAAAAAGCTGTAATAAAGGTGGATAAATGGATCCCATTGGCCCATAAATAACTGTTCAACCAAAAGAGCTGTGGCAGAATAACTTTGTTTTCCACCATCTGGTGCATCAGAGAATGTTATCAAAGCAGCAGTAGGTGGTGGTGGGAAAACATCCGTTTCATTTCCATCCTTGAGAAAACAGTAGCATTTGGAAAACACATGCATCCTCTTTCCTGGGCCAACTACCTAAATACCATCCAATATAAAAGGATTTATTTTTTTAATATTTTTCCACTTTAGTTAGTTCCATCACATTATAGGTAGGGATAGTGCTAGACTGATAAACCCGACATCAAAAATGTCCTATTTTCCTGCATAGCAGAAAGAGCACCATCATGAATAATGCAGAACTCTGAAACTGGGGAAAACTGGTGGAAAGTTGTGGAATGAAATATGAAAAGGGGCCATCACATTCTCAGAGGATTGAGAGAGATCCCACTTCAAGACTTAAATCACATTAACCTCCCTATTAGTTAAAGTATCTTAAATGAAGTCCTAGAATTAATCCACTGATTGATCCATTCTTCTGTTTTTATAATCCACTTATTTCAAACATTTTAATTTAGCATTTCTAAGCCTCAGGCATTTTGAAATCTTATCTTGTTTATGATAATTCTTTTTTTTTTCTGAATAAATCTGTTCCCTTTACCAGACTCTGTTCTTCATAAGCATTGTTTCTTGTATTTTCATACGTGTAGAATCAGTTGTACAAAAAATTTGAAATTGAATTTTTTAACTAGTTCCACTGTATACACATTGATGCCCCATTCTAGTGAATGTAGAAAACTAAGTCATTTTAGGCAAAAGTCTGATTAGAGGATCTAATGGAGAAAAAAACCATCATCCTGGTTCGTATCTCAAATTAATACCTAGCTCCCCACACACTTACATTTAGAAAATACCCACAAATAATCCTTCCAAATATTTTCACATCTGTCTACAAATGCTTATGGTTACCAGCAGCTTAGTAGAGAGTACATTTAAGAAAAGATTAGTGAAAAGACTGAGGTTTTAGGATAAGATCTGGTGTTGACTATGTAATGTTGAGTAAAACACTTAACTGTTTCAGTTTCCACATGTACAAAATATTTTTAGACTTCATGAAATATATGTTCCTTTAAATACCATAATTATAGAATTTCTAAGTCACCTAAAAGTTGTTCTATGTGCTCATCAATTGACAGAAGAAAAACAGATAATTAAAAGACTTCTATGCAGCCACACCACTAACAACTTAACATTAACTGAGCATTTACCCAAAGTAAGTCACTGTTCTGAGCACTTTTGCTTCATAATTTAAAAAAAAAAAAAAAAAACACTTTATATGTCAGGAAACTGAGTCTCAAAGAAGTTAACTAACTTGTCTATTGTCTTATAGTAAATGAGAGTTGACTGACAAAATCCAAGTGTAACAGAATTACCTCATATGAACATCAGAATAAAGGAAAGAGAATATTCTGAAAACTCAAAGAAAGAGCAGACTGAAATTTAGCTAATATCCTCACAGGAAAATGATTCTTGTAGCGAAAGTAGTAGCTATTTGAAGAGTTGAGTTCCTAAAAAGGAACTGAACAATCTATACTAGAAAGACAAAAACTAATTGATCAGAGAAATCAAGAAATTAGAGCAAACATAATAAGTAACTTCAAAGACTAAGAGAGACTATTAGTCTCTCTTGAAGACCACTCTCATGAAGAAAAATATTTTAAAGAAGAACTAGGTGCAAATATCAAATGTGATAAAAATCTTCTTGAAATAAGGAATTCAATATAAGTAAGAAATATGAACTAGATCCAAAGAACAAATTAGTGAATTAGAATAGGCAGAAGAAATCAGAAATGAATATATAGAGGGAAAACACAGAATAAAAGTAAAAGAGAGTAGAGATCTGAAATAGAAATGTCATCAACCATAAGTTAGGAGTCCAGCTAAGGGAATACAACAAGTATGGAAAATATATTTGGGATTTTCAGAGAGAAAAGACATATTACCTAAAAAGGAATAAAATTTAGCCTGATAATGACTTCTCAGTAATGGCATGAAAGAAGAAGAAAAAATAAAGAGAGAGAGAGAATTATATTCTCCAAATAATATGAGAAAATACCTGGGAATTTGAAAATTTTATATACCCAGATTGTCATTCAAAAACTACATTTGAATGCAACATGTTTTTCAACAACAATAAAAACCAAGAGACTTTACTACCAATAGACCTCACTAATGAGATTTCCAAAAATTTGGAAAGAAAGCTGATCACATAAGCCTTAAAATTAAAAAAATAGAAAAAAAATCTATTCATTGATCCACACAAGAACTTTACAATTGCCACACTGACACACCATGAAAAGATATTTCATGAATATCTACCTATTCTTTTTTTTTTCTTTTTTTTTTTTTTTTACAAATTTTGAGTTTTCTTCCTGTCCTCATCTATCTGGCAAACTCCTAATAATTATTACAGCCTCAGATCAAAGCTTTTCCCTGATTGGCTAAGTTCCAAACAATACTGAGTACACTAGAATAAACTTTGTACATACCTCTATTTTAGCCATTGTTGTATCCTGTTTATTTAATAAATAATTACTAAGCTATTACTTTGTTCCAAGCACTCTTTTAGACACTAGGAATGTAATCACAGACATAAGGAGTCTCTGTTCTCACAAAGTTCCCATTGGTAGATAATAACAAGTTACAATTTTAGTTATAGAATCTTTTCTATTAGTTAAGTCCCTGAGGGCAGAAAAACCATAATTTGTCTCTGAACTTTCATGTTTCGAAGTCTCAGTCTCACAATCTGTTATATCCAGATGGATACACATGGATAAATAGAGCCACTTAATTATGTTCATTAGTATAATAAATCCTGATCATTAATGAACAAAAATCATTATCTTATATCTAAGGACAGTAGCTCATCATTTATTTATTTTAGATGTGGTCATCTCTGAGCTACAGCTCACACTTAGATTATATGAGTAGAAGAATTGTTCACTAGATACTTCCAAGTATCACGTCCCAAAATTTTTTTTAACATCAAATAAAAGTGTTAATTACTAAGACTTTAAGACAGAAATAGAAAGTTTGTATTATTCACAATTAGGTTATTATTTAGAATTATTTAGGATTAGTGAGAAATACTGTGTTTTCTGATACCTATATGACCTGGGGGCAATCATTTAACTAAGCTTTATTGTCTTCATTGTAAAAAACATTTCTAATAATGCCTGCCCCAAACATTTTAATAGAAATTATAACGGACAGAAAATAACAGAAGAAAAGGACCATCCAAACAAAATATTCTACTGAAATGTAAGCCCCACAAAGGCAAGAATTTTTGTCTGTCTTATTCATAACTAAGTCCCTTGCTTCTAGAACAGTACCAGACACAAAGCTGGCACACAATAAATACTGTGGAATATCTTAGTCAGATATTGGTGGTATTAACTGTTTATATGACAGAACTAAGGAAAAAAAATAAAAATGTAATATTGTTGTCTACCCAATGGCCAATCTCTAAACTAAACCCTAAAACTTGAGAAATTTGAAGCTTCTTAATTTAAAATCTGAAAGAGATTTATTTTGTCAGATTAATCAATGTGTAATTGTATTACTGTTTCTATAAGTCAAAATGAAAATTTCCCTCTATAATATTGAAAAATGGCTTGCAGTAGAGATTAATTAAGGAACAAAACAACAGTGTTTTGAGTGTGTGTGTGTGTGTGGATGGGTGTGTATGCAAAGGTGTATAGAAAGCTTTGAGGAACATTCCTGCATCTGTTTAATTCAGGAGCTCAAAAGTAAACTCTCTTAAGTGTCATCTTAATGTGGTCTGTTACATTTAATGTGATTATCGGATACTCAAAGCAATACAATGCAATCTATGTCATCAAATTCTTTTGACCACTGATCTGTTTCTGCAAGTACGGCCCACAAAATGGATCAGGTCATCCTTTTAAGGCTCATCCCTTGTACTAGTGATAGAATCATCTCCCTTTCTGCTTTCCTATAGCCCCTCGATCATAAGAGAACCCGGGGCTAATTGCAGTAATGGTCAGTTCTTACTATGAGCTTCCAGATCCTTATGCTTCTTTTATGCATCTCCATGATATGACATAGTACATAAGAAATTCATAAATAAAATCCTTAGAAGACTCACTATCTAAATTTGGGAGAAAAGTAATCTTTACAGAAAGGTTCAGCCTGATCATGATGATAGAGGTATATTAAGAGTAAATATTGGGATTTCAGCAGATGAAGAGGTGTCTGTCTCATAGAAAAACCCTGACGAATGTCAGACATCATATGAATTATTTATCATTCACAAGGCAATATATGTTAGCATGCATTGCCAAGAATAAAGTGGTTGGATTAAAAAAAAAACTGTTACTCAAGAAATGGTACACTTATTCCTTCAGCAACTCTAGCCTGGCAAGTGTTCTTATTACAAGTCAATGATTGAAGGAAGGGGGAGGCTGGACGTTTGGTTCTCAAAGGCTCAGTATTTTATATTCCAATTTGTTCTCTTCATTTGTCCAGAGGTGGTGATTCTGCTTCTGCAGGAACAGACGCTGGTAGGAAGTCTCTAAGGATCGGCCTTGGTAAAACGGATTTGAGGGAGTTGCCTATGTTTCTTTAGCTTAAATAACAACATTCATCCCCTTACTGCCACCTCTTGGCTGCTAATAACTCTAGCCAATAACTATCTTTCCTGGGAATTTGGCTTTACTGAAACTAACGTGGCCTGTGCGATTCTCTACCCGACCACCTTTGAATGTCTGCTCACTCTTCATGACACTTCTAAAACCATACCAATACAGCCTTCAAGGCTACACTGCCTTGAGGCGTAGAGAAGCATCCTTACCAAAGTGAAGAGACTGACAGTAGAAGTCCAGAAGCAAAATGAAATAACTATAATTGTGCAGTAAAAACTGGGCAGGGGAAAAAAAAATAGAACTGCAATTCCACCCTAACACAGTGACCAAGGCACCTGATGATTTTAGAAAGCCACTTCATTTCTTTGTATTTATTTCCTACAACTGACTGGAGTTTTTATGTTTTCTGTACTTCATTTGCCTCAAAAGCCCTCAGCAGTGCATTACAACCATGTGCACTGGGTATGTGGGCACAGGTGACTAGAGCCAGCCCTATATGGTGAAGTTACATTCAGGATGTATTTACTGAGAAGGAATGTCTTTTGGAAGTCAATCTCCTTAAAATTATTTTCCTTTCCTTGTGTTAATTCGATCCCCTATAAAATAGATTTCACTTCTCTGGGAAATGAACTTTTAGGGAATTCCTCATATATTTGTATTCCCAAAGTTGGGAGCTATTCCACAGTAAAGCCTGGGACTAAGAATTCTTTATATTTCCTAGCACCCTGCAAGTTACTGGCAAGCAGAGGAATGTTTGCATGCATGGATTAAAAGTCAGGGCTTTTAGTTAACTACATTATACAATTATTATTATATAACACATATAAACATATAAATAATATGTAAATATATGTTACTTGCATATCAGATTAGATACAAATATAAACATATTTATATATTATGTATATATAACTAATCATATAATATAATGACATGATTATATGGTATTATATATAAATACATTAGAAATAAATTTGTATGATATAAAATAATATATAAATACATTATGTTATGTTATTTATTAACCAATTGAAATGTAAAGTTATGCTATTCTGGACCAACAGGAGGACTGTAGGAAGTGGAGTATGTTTTTAGATTGAACTCACAGGATGTAAAACCTGTGTGAGGACAAACAATTCTATATGGCCTTATATACAACAGAATAAATAGTGAATCCACTGCTTTAAAATTAATGTGCTACTCATAATCAGGGAAATACAAATCAAAACTACACTGAGATATCTCCTCAAACCTGTCAGAATGGTTAAAATTAACAACACAGGAAATAATAGGGTTGGGGAGAATGTGGATAAAGGGGAACTGTCTTGCACTGTTGGTGGGAATACAAACTCGTGCAACTGCTCTGGAAAACAGTATGGAAGTTCCTCAAAAAGTTAAAACTAGAACTACCCTATGATTCAGAAATTGCACTACTAGGTATTTACCCAAAGGATACAAAAATTCTGATTTGAAGGAATACATGTACCCTGATTTTTATAGGAGCATTATCTATAATAGCCAAATTATGGAAAGAGCACAAATGTCCACTGACTGATGAATGGATAAAGAGGTGGTAGATAGATGATGATGATAGATAGATAGATAGATAGATAGATAGATGATAGATATAGATGATATAGATAGAGAAAGAGAGAGATAATGCAATATTACTCAGCCATAAAAAAGAATGAAATCTTACAATTTGCAACAATGTGGATGGAGCTAGAGAGTATTATGCTAAGTGAAATACATCAGAGAAAGGCAAATACCACATGATTCCACTCATATGTGAAATTTAAGAAACAAAACAGATGAACATAGGAGAAGGTAAGGAAAAAGAGAGGCAAACCATAAGAGGCTCAACTATCGAGAACAAACCACGGGCTGCTAGAGGGAAGTGGGTGCAGGGGGGGATAGTTTAAGTTGGTGATGGGGATTAAGGAGGACACTTGTAGTGATGAGCACTGGGTGCTGTATGTAAGTGTCAATCACTAAATTCTATACCTGAAACTAGTATTACACTGCATGTTAACCAATTGGAATTTAAATAGAAACTTGAAGGAGGAAAAACAAACAAACAGGATTTAACACAGAAAAAAGAAAAAAAAATTAATGTTGTAAAGAGTACAGAAAGTACCTCACTTAATCATTTCATAGAAGTGCAAAGGCTAATTTGTACTTTTTCTTCATAGATCTTAGCAGACTTTTTTAATTTGTGAAATTATTTGTGTTTTCCCATTTCTCCCTACTTCACTGACTGGTCCATGAATGATGGACTGTTTTACTTTACTGAGCTTTGAATCTCACTGCCTAGCACAGTGAGTAGATGGTATTTTCTTATGTTTATTTGTAACCAAAATGAGAAAATAATATTGATATCCTGAAAAGAGGCATTAAACCTCTAATTTTAAGTTGTAATCAATTGTTTCAAAATTTAAAAATATTCAGCGTTGTGCAGTGAATATATACTGTAAAGATAGAGTCAGAATATTTTCTTAACTTGGTCACTAAATCACTTTATGATTTTGGCAACACCTTTAATTTCTTTGAGCTTATTTCTTTGTTTGCAAAATAAAATAAATAAATACTCCCTGGCTTCATCCATAAAGGGAAAGAAAGTAGAACGCAGATGGCAGAAGCTGGGAAAGATCTCTGACATATCTAGTTGACACAGTTCTTTTTGTTTCTAATTATTCCTTTTAGCTCTCAGCACTTTTTTTTTAATATTTTATTTATTTATTTATTTATTTTACAGACAGAGATCACAAGTAGGCAGAGAGTCAGGCAGACAGAGAGAGAGGGAAGCAGGCTCCCTGCTGGGCAGAAAGCCCGATGTGATGCGGCAGAACTCGATCCCAGGACCCTGGGATCATGACCTGAGCCGAAGGCAGTGGCTTTAACCCGCTGAGCCACCCAGGCGCCCCAGCTCCTAGCACTTTAATGAAGATCCTTTTTCAATGTTTTTTCCATTTTCACATTAACTAATACTATGTCAACCTTGTTTTTTGCTGTATATCCAGATACGTATCACAAGGTGTGAAACAAAACAGATGCTCAAAAATATTTCTTAATGGAATGATGATAAATAATTGCTGAATTCATTGTTCCCTTACCCATAATCCTCATTCTCTTTGATATCCCTTTAACATTGCTAACTTAATGCTTCATCCTTCTTGAAGTACTCCTTACTGATAGTACCTGAGATGTTACACTGCTTCCATTTCACTCTCTTCTCTTCATCTTTTCCTTCTTGGTGACATCTTTTTCCTATGTCGTCAAATACAGGTGTTAGTCAAGGTTCAGTTCATAGCTTTCATCTCTGTATTCTCTACAGGTTCTTTTAGTCAACTCATTACAATGGTTTCCATTGTAAGCATTACCCATATAACTTCTGGATTTATTTTTTGGTGCTATTTCCTCCCCCTTGCAGTGTTCAATGTCACATTTCCAATTTTGGATCTTTAATGCCTTCAAGTCAGGCGGCCAAAAGTGAGCTCACTATTTCCCCTTGCTCTCAAAATACTCTTCCTATGTCCTCTGTATCCATAACGACATCCATAACGACATCATTATTGTTCTCACTACCTTTCCCTAAACCTTCATGGAAAATCCATTACAAAATCTCACCATATCACTTCTGCTTAATCATTCTTATCTATTGATTTTCCTACCCCTCCTGTCACATACTAGGTTCAGCCTTAATTTTTGATGCTTGACCTACTGTGGTAGCATCTTCATTGGTGTCGTATATTGATGTTCTCTTTCTGGGCCACCATTACCATGAGGGAAAGGAGAAGGAAACTAGAATAATATGTATTGCAACTGTAATAGCTGATGGGGATACAAATATGAGTGTGTCTGTGTTTGAGACTTTTACTCTTTATAAGAAACAGGCACAGATACAAAAGAATGTAATACAATATTGCCAATCTAAGACCACATTATGCATAATGTGTTATGAGTGAATTGCCTATCTTAAAGTCACATTCCCTTCTCTACACAGAGCCAAGCTTTGTCTTCCCAATCATGCTTTCTGCTCCCTGGGAGACAGAAGAGCACTAGAATAGATCAGACCAACGGGGTGTTTCAACCACAGTGCTTTTGGCCAGAAAAGCCATGAGGAGGGTATTGATAACTTTTGCTAGAACTCTTAGTGGAATGGGGATTAAGAAAGTCAGAGGGCTGTAGCAGTAATTTCTGAGCTAGAATAAAAGAAGTGGAGACAATAACTGTGATAGATGCCACGCTATGTTACCAGACATCCCACCAGAGATATCATCAGAAGTATCATCCCCCAGCCACTGGGATTACTGCCAGAAGTGCCTCATCTGTCAGCCCTCTTTAAGGACTATCAGAGATGAAGAAAATTATCTGACCCAAAATCACTCTTCCTTCTTGAGACTTACAGCATAATACCCAGAAGTAGTATTCAGTTATATTTCAAGGACTTACTGGACATAGGATTGAATTAAAATCAATATCCATGTATGTGATACTGCTCTGTGTATGATCTTAGCTCCTGAGCATCTTACAAAATTAGGTTTTTGTTGTGACAGCATCCAGTTCTACTCTTCCCTCTGCCCAACATTCTTTCCCTCTTAATCCCACAGGTATTGATTCTAAGAGCCTTCCAAGTATATTTACTTCATATATATATACTGGCAATCTGAAGCAGAGTTGTTCCACTGAACCCATACTGGATCAGAAGACACACAGTCCATCTACATATTGAAAACAAACACTTACAGATGTAAGCTAGCCAGTTGGGGGCATTTGCTACGTAGCATTATTGTGGTAAGAGATAACTAATATTTTATTCCATATTTTACAAATGATGAAAACAAGGTTTAAAAGAATTCACTAATTGGTCAGTATTACACAACTGGCAAGCGTTAGAGAAAGATTTCAAACCAATTTTTATCATGTGACACCATATTGTGTGACAACTTCTCAACAACCTTCCGTAGCTTTGCATCACCTACTGAATAAGCCTGAAAGTTCTTACCATGGTCAAAGGTTTTTGGAACTTGATCTCGCTTTATCTCCCTTTATTGTGTAGGACACTTTTTCACAGGAGGAGCACCTTGGTCAGACTGTATTTCTCAAAGATCCTTAAATATGCTCTCTGCTTTCAAACATCTGTTCCTCAAATTCTGCCATCCCCTCTGATGGGACACCATTCCTCCAATTGATCAATAGTCAGGGAAAAAAGGCTATTTCTTCCAGGAAAACTTCTGGTGGTTTAAGAACAAAGAGTGATCATTCTCATCTTTGAATTATTGTGTCACTTACACCTGTCTTATGACACATTGCCATACTTCCCTGAACAACAGTACCATATGGTAGGCTCCCAGGAACAGGTCTTTATCTACACTCTGCACATAGTATAGAGGTTACCAGTAGTAAACTTTCAATAAATATGTTTCAAATAAATGACTGGTGGGTAATAAAGGAAATACACAAGCTGTATATCAGTGTAAATTATTATTATCTCTGCTTTAAATTCTAAATATTTTATTAAAGAAATAAAATGGACAACCAACCAAGACAGACCTGAATTTAGATCCTTGCTTTATAAGTTTGTCAAGATTTTTAATATTTCAGAATAGTCATGTCATTTATTAAGAATGATATATACTACACAGAGTTATCATAAGTACTGAATGAAATGCATATATAAATTTATCAACTCAGAAGTTGCTGAAATAAATGTTAGTGCCTTTCTCGATAAGATTCTTTCTTCTTCTCCTTCAATCCTTAAACTTTCCTTTCCCCATAAGAATTCTTATAATTACAAATACTTGTTTGTTAATTTTTTTGTGAATTCAAAAAAATCTATACACCACAATCTTATATACTATCTGTATGCTTCCATATACAAATGATCATGATTAATCCATGACCTTAAGCAAATCATCTAACTTCTTTGATTTTTTTTTTTAATTTATGGATTGAAAGGTCTACACTAGGTAATCGCTAAGGCCCCTTCCTAGTTTTTGTAATTCAATCACAGAACCAAGGTGTGGGACTGTATGTATGTTTTGGCCGTATGTAGGAATGTAAGTCATCCTCTCCTCTGTATTTCTGGTGCTAATGCTTGCACATTGATTCATTAAGAGTCATAATATGGATATAAGTAGAAACAGAAAAAGAAAAAGATGTTATGTTATCAGCTAAAAACAGAATATCTCTGGTCCAGAGATAGTTAAATAACCATAACAATATTATTGATTCATTCATTTTCTTTTAAACATATCTATATTTAAAAGATGAAAAACCCAAACCATCATATTATAAGCATTGTGCTCCAACGTCCTATGGAGTTCTTTATAGCCAGTCTTCTTATGCTAAACAAACTGAACAAAAAGTAAAAACAATCACTCTTCCAGGATCCAGAGACTCTCTTTCTAGGATGTTTTATCTCCCACTGTTACTTTTTTCCTTCCTCCTTTCCTTGTAACATATTGTCTGCCTACCTGCCTTCTTTCCTTCCCTTTCTCCCTCTCCTTCCCTCCAGCCTTCTCTCTCTCTTCCCCTTTTACTTCCCTTCTTTTCTTTCTTCCATCCTTCCTACGTTCCCTCTTTCTCATTCCTCATTTAGAATCAGCATGACTGATTTTCAATGCCATCATAGTTCATTGCTTTGGAATCAATAGCTAAAAAATACTGGGGCTACCTCTCATTAGTTTTCTTTCTGAAAACTTCTGATTTGAAAAATGACTCCTGCAAGATGAAATGGCAGAATTAACTACCAGTCCTTAGTGAAATTAACATTAAAATCTAATAACAGAAAGAAAAATTGTTAGTATCCTCTCAATAGATTGATTAATCCAGAGCCAGTGAAGAGTTAAGAACAGGCATCATAAAAGTATCAGCTAAAATATGAGGAAGAGAGCAACCCTCCAGGTGGCTCAGTAGATTTTGTCTGGCTCTTGATTTCAGCTGAAGTCATGATCTCAGAGTTGTGAGGTCAAGCCCTGCATCGGGCTCTGTCCTCAGTGCAGAGTCACCTTGACTTTCTCTCTCAATATGCCCCTCCCCACTTCTTCCTCTCTCTCCCTCTCTAAAAGTAATTAATTAATTGATTGATTGATTGATTTTTTTAGAATGAGGAACACATACTCTGTGTGGCTGGCTGTCTATTCATTTGATGTAATTCATTGCCTGAAAAAAGGTCATCTTCAAAAATTCAAAGGGAAATTACACTCTGAAATTGCATGTTTATTCATTAATACTCTAGTCTGTGGATATATGAAACGGACCAAGAGGCTTTATGAGAAATAGGGGCTTAACAAAATCAAATATGAATTTTATTTTAAAGATTTTCAGTTCATAAAACTAAATAGCGGAGAGAAAAAATGCTTAACAAGCACAGCTTCAAAATTAACAATTCTTATCATCAGTGAGTGACAGCTCACAGGGGGAGGAGAAAACAGAAAGATGAAATTATACATGAAAACACCATAAAATATTAATAATTTATGTGAAAGCTTAACTCTTCTTCTAAGGAAGATGAATTCCTTTAATTCATGTTAGTTCTCCTTAGTACTATCTCTAAAATTGGAATTCTAAATAGCTTTCCCATTTTTAATAATTACTGGAATATAGAGAATATGGTCAGTAGCGCCCTAAAATCTTTACTTTCATCTCAGGCTCATTCCCTGCTCCTGCATAAACCTTGTGACAAATTGTAAAATATTCACAACGTGGAAAGTTAACTGGTCATGTGCTCAGAAGAGATTAATGTCTCCATCTGCAGAAATGAATAAAGGCAGCAAGACTCCCCAGTGCTCTGAGTATACAAAATGCTGAAATACAAAGAAAACACTGCATGCTGTTTCTTTTTGGAGCTTAGACTCAAGATGAAAAATGGGCTGCGGTCTGGTAGTTCAAAATTAACTTTTGGCAAATTAGATCTAATTGTTGCCCTATTCCTCACTCAAATGTCAGCTTAGGGTATTTAGTGAGTTTATAATCTAGCGAGCAAACCAAGATCCAAATAATATACGTATATATGCGTTCAAAATTAAACATTTCATGTGAACCTACTATGGACCAGCTGCTAGCCTTAATGCTGGGTACTGCAGAAAGAAAATTGAAATGTTAATTTTACTTAAGGACTCAATGACCTCAGGGTTCTGTTTATAAAATTAGACAACTACAAAGAATAAAATTGTACAGTTTATTTCTAAATAGCCTGAGAAGAGAAAAAAAAAATCGAAGGAAGAAAGGGGATTTTTACATGACTAGAGATGAAATAAGTCATTTTCCTGATATTAAAATAAAGTTGCTAGGGGAAGACATCAGTGAATTTGAGAAACGGGGGAACTCTAGAAATCACTTACTGAAACTCATCAGTTTTACCTATGAAGAACTAGGTCCATAGATGCAAGATGAATTGCAAAACTTGTAGAGATTTGTTCATCACTTTGCAAATTTAAGTGAGTCGCTTTTTCTTTCTGGGTGTCAGATTCTTAATCTATGATTTGGTGATAAATATACTGTTTTGCTTGTTGGATTGGCTTGAGTATTGAATAATGAAATATACACACATGGTTTAAAATAGTGTCTGGCAAAGAGTAAGCACCCAAAATATGTTCTTAAATGGATGCTGTTGGCAAGACAGCTAGCACCCGGTCTTCATGATTCTCAGTCCAGAGCTGTATTTAATACTGTATGGTATACTTCACAGTTTGCTAAGAGGATAGATCTTATGGTAAGTGTTCTTACTACAAAATGATAATAATAACAATAAAGAGGGCAGGAGGAAACTTTTGGAGGTAATGGATGTGTTTATGGCATAGATTATAGTGATGGTTTCACGGATGTATACTTATCACCAAACTCACCAAGTTGTATATTAAATATGTACAGCATTTTGACAATTATACCTCAATAAAGTAGTGGTTTTTTTTAAGAATTCTGTTCATTGACCATACTGCCTCAGTACATAAGAATCAGTTCACATATGCTTAAACTTTAAGACTTGCATAGCACACCCAAAAAAATGAGTCTGCAATGGCATTTTATTAGTACAAGTGCTGGTAAAAAAAAAAAAAAACAACAACAGCAAAAACTATATGAAAGCAATAGCAAAGTCAAAAACAAAAAAGTAAGGAGAGATCAATGTTAACACCAAGAAAACAAGTCTCAAAATTCTTCATCTAATATAAGCAGACACAAATATGGGATAGAATCTCTTCTTGAAACTATAAGTAACCACAGGAATCACCTGGAGATATAAAAGGAGATCAAGTTGTCAAACAAATGAAAAAGAGAAGAGAGTTTTGAGATGCATTTATTTAAAAAAAAAATTAAGTATCCTAACAACATTTCTTATACCAAATTGAGATTTTATTTTATAAATCTGTAACTGAATTGATATCTGCAGGAAAGGGGTTCTACTGGAGAAATCTGTCCTCACTCTAGACATTCTATGTAGCATGACTGTTCTATGAATAACTCTTGAACAAGACAGTCTGCCACCAACCTGAACCCTTTGAGGAAATAACTATGAAGGGGGGAGGAAAGTAACTGAGCAGGTCACGTGTATTGAAGAACAGCACACCTTAAACAACCTTCCACCAGAATGGCCTCTCCCTGCAAAGGAGGAATAGAACATATGCCACTTCTTAGAAGAAAAACAAACAAACAAAATCAGTTGGTTTTTAATGGATAGTACTTAAGATTGAAACTTGAATGTCCATTCTTGACAAATAATATCACACTATAGTAACACTTGTGAGACCATGATATGAATCACTGTATTCTCATTACCTATGAATCCATTTTTAATGTCAACCAATAACTATTTGAAGTGATGTGTTGTTTACACATAAAGCTTTAAATCTACTTTCTTTGGGGATTCCCAAAGGTTAATCAATACTTATGGAAGAATAATAGTCATTCAAGTGACAATTAGAAATCTTTGGAAATAAAATTGACTTTCTTAAAGCTGAATTTTTTTTTTAATTCATGTGTTTTCTCATTCATGAAAGATCATCTTTTGAATGGATTAGTTATCAAACTATTACCCTCACAAGTCTTCTTAAAAACCAGGGCCATCATTTATGTTCAGTCTACAGAACTATTTTGAGTAATTCTTACAATGCCATTAACACATGTGACTTATTTGGAAATAGTCCAAACTCTGTGGGACAGACTTGGGATTTTTAAATCCATTTCTCAATTAATTGCCATTTCTATAATTAAATGCAAATATGGAAGGGTCCTGATTAATTCCAAACTTTGAGATGTTGTCCTTAAAAAGGAGCAGAAGCTCCTGAAAACCACAATGAGTGAGGACACTTCCCTGCCTCTAGATAAAAAGAAACAGTAATGGGGGTGAGTGAAAACTGTGTCTTGGTTTCACACCAATCAAATCCCCAGGAGTTTGTGAGAATGTGGACAAATTGGACAGAGACAGCTGCAGAACTTTATAGCTGACAATTAAGAAGTGCTAGGATACACTGGTGTGAAACCACAACATTAAGGATGTGAAGTTTCAAAAACAGCTGTGCCAATCCTCCAGCTCAGCACTTTTCTTTCCAGCCCACCTCCGAGGCAAGAACAGGAGCAGAGGGGAGGAGATGGTAAGTGTGGTACAGAAGGCCTAGGATCCACTCTAAAGATAACGGTCATTAGAAAAGAGCATCTGCTCCTTTGGAGAAGGTCTCTGTAGATATGTGAGAAAACTAGAGAGAGTGTTTTCTGAATAGATTATGCATTTTCATACATGAGGACAGTAAAAACCCATCACCTAGAGTGAGAAGTCCAAAGAAAGAATTTTTAATCCCTCACCCCGAGTTGAATTCCAGCCCAGCTGTACACTAACTCTACCAGTGTGGGCTACTTGGTCTCTTAGAATGTCAAGCAGGTAGAATGGGGATCAGCAAAGTTTTTCTCTAAAGAGCTAGAGAGTAAATATTTTAGGGTTTGTGGGTCAAGAGGCAAACTTGAAGATATTACATAAATATTTATAGAAAAAGAGAAGAAAGCACTATCACAAATATTCTACTGATGAGTTTCAAACCATTAATGGATGCCTAAATTTGAACTATTTGATACAAAATATTCTTCTTTTGTTTCTTTTCAGCAATTTAAAAAATGTAAAAACCATTCTTACTTCCTGGAATGCACAAAAACAGCTGGTGGACTGTATCTGGCACCTGTGCTATAGTTTGGTGATCTCTCTTCTAGAGCATAGCATGGCCCGTGAAGTTACCAACAAATGTTACTAATTATTATTAGAGAATTAATTACTAATTAATTACAATATTATTCATAAAAATGAATCGAATACATGGAAAACATCCTAAGTGATAGAAGCGCATCATGGAAGACCACATATTGAATGTATATGATATGCTAGAAAAAGCATCTATAAAGACAGAAAGTAGATTTGTGGTTGCCTAGGGCGGGGGAGTGTGCAGGGTTAGGAGAGAATGGGTATTGACTGCTAATAGGTACAAGATTACATTGTGGAGCAATGAAAAAATTCAAAAGCTGATTTCATGTTGGTTCGCAACACTGTGAACATATTAACAATTAAGTTGTACACCTTAAATGGCTGAATGATAGGGTCTGTGAGTTATATCTCAATGAGGTTATTTAAAAGAAATAAAATACTTGTATTACACATGGAAGTTCCCCAACCAGGATTTCTTTTGATCTGTCAAGTCATGGCAAATGACACAGATAATCATTTGGGCACTGCCTCCAATATTCCAAATCAAACACACAAACATGTCAAAAATAATGCATTTTCATATAAGTATTTAAAACAACTTGGCATTTATTTCTTCCACAACCACTCATTAAACCCACTAAATATTGTATCATGGCAATAAAAGCGTAAATAAGCTGGTACCCTTGTCTTGGAACTGATTATAAAATAAGGAGTGGAGACAGGTGCATAAAAGACACAGGATAACTGAGTGTGATGAAGAGGCAATTGTCCAACCAGAGGTTTGAATGGAAATTGTGGAAGCATAAGCCACAGAGAACTCCTCCTCCCAGACAAATATAGAAAATGTCAGACCAAAACCTGAAGGTAAGACCAATTAAGCGCCATTAGTAGAATTTTTCTTTGAGCCGGATACTTGAAAGGCAGGATTTGAAAAGCATTTACTCTAATCCTCAAGACATACTAGAGTAACAAGAGACTTCAGGCAGAGAATAAGCCTTGGAGATGAGGATAGTCAGTGTTCTCCATTCACAGGAAGGAAAGAGGAAAGATGGGTAAAGAAAGAAAGTTGATTTTAAGTCTGAAAATTGGAAAACTGAGGTTATTGGGGCTGGACTTTTTCAGGAGCGAGTAATAGGTGAAATGAAAACGGTTAGGCTCCTGCGGTGCATGTGTTAGCCCAAGAAAACTATTCTCATCCCTGGCAGCTGCGCAAAGTCATTGAAACTATGTGGAGAGGTAGGTAACTTTATCCTTAGCAGATGATAGAGACTGGAACACTGGAAAGCAAAGAAGGGCCCCAAGGAAAGTCAAAGAAAGAAGGGGCTCAAGGTCTGAGGGATGGTTGATGTCACCGTGGCTAACCAGGTTGTCCTATCTGTATAGGGAGGCAAGTGAAATCAAGACACGGCCATGAACTAGATCAAGGGTCGTAACACAAACGCCTTCTGGATCAGAGGCATGGAAGAAATAAGCAGTTAGAAATGAATATAAAACAATAGCAAGCCCAGCTGATGGCAACTAGAGAGCATAGTCCTTGCTAAATGAGTAAGGAAAGGGAGGAAAAAATACAGAAAGGAGGGAGGGAAGGTAAAATGGAAGTGGGGAAGGAAGGAAGGTAGGAAGGAAAGAAAGACTATCTACTAAACAAAACACCTATATTTGGTCCAGATTTAGATTTTTTGATCCATGAAGTAGAAAAATAGGGAGAAGTTAAGGGACTGGATGTTATCTAGAAAGTAAGCAGCATGTTCATTAAGAGGACCTGGACTGGATTTTATTAAGAGGACAAGACATTTTCAGAAAAACACACTATGCTGTTTATCTGAAATTCAAATTTAAGTGAGTTTCAAAAATTCTAGTTACATGAATAAGTTAAAAGGATTTTGCAAATATAATTAGCCAAAAGGAGATTATCCTGGGTAGCCTCACTTATCAGATGAGACCTTAAAAGAAGGTGATGTATCTGAGTTCTGCTGGTCTCCAGAGAGAAGCAAACAACCATATCATCAACTTCCCATGAAGCAGTAGCCAGTAGGATCTTAGGAGCTCAGTCATACAACCACAAGGAATGAATTTCTGCCAACAACCACATGAACTTGGAAGAGGACTCAAACTTCGAGTAAGACCTCAGCCTTGACTAATCCAGGAATCAGCCTCGTAAGACACAGAGCACAGGAATCAGCTAAGTGGTGCCCAGACTTCTAAGCTACAGAAACTGTGAGATATTAAATGTATATTGTATGAAGCCACAAAGCATGTAGTGAATTGTTACACAATAACAGAAAACTAATATAGAGTATAATTTCAGATTTCTAAGTGAATTTAAAAGTTAAGTACTTGGTTTTGAATCTGAGGCTGATTCTGCCATTTTCTATTTTAAATGGATCTAAAAGATGCTGTTATTTTAAAAAATTGGGAATGGTCCAACTTCAAATCCATGTTCTTCTATATTCGAAGGGTGAATACCTCATGCCATAAATCCCAAAGATAATGTAGAATAAAACAAATATCTTTTATTCTTTTATTCCTTAGCTGCCCTGACAGCAGGCTCATCAGCATTTCCACTATTGGCACAGAAATCCCTCCTTCCCTGTTTCCCTTATAGAAGGAAAATTACAATTGTCAACAAGTGACAACACATGAAATAACAATCATCTCTGGGATTGCAAGGCACTGCACTAAGTTCTTGAATAGTCCTCACAACAACTCCTCAAGGCTGGAATTATTAGCCGCATTTTCCTAATAAGGAAACAGGTTCAGAGGGATTAAATGACTTGCTGAAGATCATCCTCATAGTAAATCGTAGAATTCAAATTAGAAAATCGGATGGTTTGGGCGCCTGGGTGGCTCAGTGGGTTAAAGCCTCTGCCTTCGGCTCAGGTCATGATCCCAGGGTCTTGGGGTTGAGCCCCGCATTGGGCTCTCTGCTCAGCAGGGAGCCTGCTTCCTCCTCTCTCTCTCTCTCTCTCTGCCTGCCTCTCCACCTACTTGTGATGTCTGTCAAATAAATAAATAAAATCTTTAAAAAAAAATCGGATGGTTTCTCATAGAAATCTTTGTTCTCATTCTCACTGTTGTGAAACAAGCCTTCTCATTTAAACATAGTCCTTGCCATCTCAAGCCTCTATTCATGATTCACCCACCCACCATTCAGGATTAAGAACTGGACCCAACACACATGAATCCTAAATTCCAGGTTACCAATAAATCCGGGTTACCCGTGAAGTAGATTTTTCATAAGTAGCCTGTGTATCGGGGAGCCTGGGTGGTTCAGTGGGTTAAGTCTCTGCCTTTAGCTCAGGTCATAATCTCAGGGTCCCGGGATTGAGCCCCACATTGGGCTGTCTGCTCAGCAGGGAGTCTACTTACCCCCTCTCTGCCTGTCTCTCTGCCTACTTGTGATCTCTTTCTTTCTGTCAAATAAATAAATAAAATCTTCTAAAAAAAAGTCTTAAAAAAAAAAAAAAGGAGCCTGTGGTCCACAGGTACTCAATATAATAAGCATGGGGAAAACCATATAGTGGCAAATTTCTCTACCTGAAAATAAGTTTCTGCTAAGTATTTCAGCTTCACTTGATTCCATGAAGTTTTACTTCCTGGATATAAAGAGAAATTATATGGGCTTTACAGAGAAAAATCGCATGGCTTCTGCAGCCAAGGATAACTGCTAACACATGCCCAGGTCTTAATTATCCTCAGCATATAGTGATTGTATTCATAACTCTAAAAAATGATTCTGTTTTAATATCCTATATTTTCTATTTACAGATTTATAATTCTGTAGGAAAAATGGATAGCATCATGCAACATTTGCTCTGGTAGGCAAAGAGCTTAATACAGTTGATGAGAAAACAGGATTTGAATATGTAAATCAATCATCAAGATTACATCAAATTTTATCAGATCCCCGGAGCAGAGATGGAATTGATTTTTTTCAGATAATCTTTTACTAACTGTATTATATGTCTTAAATATTAACCAGCAAGAGAAATTTGTCTAATAGGATAATCCTTTTTACCCTGCGTAGTGTTTATATTAATGTGAAATACGTATATAAAAGACAACTGTAGCCTTAAAATAAATAAACAAGCATATAGACATCTATTAAAATGATAAATGTAAATGTACATATATTTTATGTATGCCCAGCTGCATACTATGTGCATATGTGTGTGTGTGTGTCTGTCAGTGTGTGTGATGTTCAACTCCCCTGATTTTCCCAAGTACTGGCTGGTATGATGTTGACGTGCCCTTCTGCTCAGCTAATGGAAGTTTGGTAACAGGTTAAATTTTGCCTTGACTTGATTCTCCACCCTGGTCTGATTTAAGACAAAGTAGAAGAATTCCAGCTCTATCAGACAGAGATTTTTGTCTCTTTTACAGATAGGTCACAAGTGTTGAGGCACTGCCTCGGACACAGTAAATACATGCTGAATGAATAGAATAAACAAATGGCCTAAAACTTGATTATTTTTCCATATATGCAAACTGTGAACAGGAAGAAAATATGTTAAGGTGTTAACATCTTGCTTTAAAAATGGAAAAGGAAGCTGAATTTGTGAGCTATCTTCCTTCTCAATAGGGTTTAGCCTACTTATTTTATTTCAACTGGAGAGATTATGAGGTAAGATGACAGCAGAGTGCATCTTTCTTAAAGGATGAAATGGAATCACATTCAGTATCATCAGAATCCTTTTAAATAACAGCTGCTTGAGGTTGGATGGATCACTGATAGCCTTCTTCATTTTTCTCTTCATTATACTCTGAATTTTTTTCTTAAATCAAGGCTGCCATTCTGTATGAGTTCTTCTGCATATCATATATACTTACAACATTATATAAGAAAATCTTATATTTTTTTATATGAGGACATTACATCCCTGTAAGTAGGTATAACACTAGTCTGTACTAATGTGGAATCCACACTGGTATAATTAAGCAATTACAAGCCTAGCACTAACTAAAAAGGACTGAGAAAAATAAAAGATTAAGCATCTTCCCTTCAGGGACACATTTCCTACTTCGGAAAAAATATTGACAACCATTCCATCATGAACCTTTTTTTCAGGTATCAAAATTGGCACTTAGCTTGTACACTTAGCTTGTATGTGTAACTGAAGAAATCATAACACTTAATTATCCCTCGAAACTTGAAATCATAAATATTAAAACCAAAAGTTTCCATAATGCCTTATTACTCGGCATTGCAAATTATCTTGTAGAATTCTTTTCAAATGTATTTGTGGTGAATTCATTAAGGCAGAATGGTTCATTGGTTAGATCATAAGAGACTTGTTTCAAAAATCAGAAATTTCATATAACACTAATTGGAAAGTTAACCCCATAAAATTGTTTTAATGGTCAATATCCTGCCATTCTGCCTAGCTCATCCAAAGGGAACAGCATGGGGCTGATGAGTCAGGGGAATGAGTCAGAGCCGCTCAGCTGTACGTGGTGATGGGATCCTCCAATTATTTCATTTCTAGACACCACTTAGATAAATAATGCATAACATTATAACCCAGCATGAGATTCAATATTTTGACTTAGGAACAGCTTTGCTTCTTCTTGCAGGGCAATTAATATCTGGGTAGATGCCACTGTGAATGATGAATTGTTTCTTAAAATGTTGTCTGATTTCTTTTCACCTCTTCACTTTGGTGCACATAATTTTTTTATGAACCCTTGAGTGCCTAAATAGTAGTACAAATGCATTTAAGCGCCATGGAAATGGCCCTGAGACATAAGCCTATGGCCAGACCTTTTATGGATCACAGAAACACATCAGAGCTCTTGTAGGAAAGGTGACATCAGAAAGCCAGCATTCAGGGTTAACACTAAGATTCATGGGGTGCTATTTTACTGAGGATACTACTTGAATATGAGAGAGTTTTCCTCACCCAGTTCCCACTGACTTTTCTGTAGTCTGTGTGCTACTTTACACATGCCCTTGCTGTTGCTTAGTCTTCAAGTTCATGCATCTACAGAAACATATAAAAAAGTGTATTATGTGTCAATCCACGAGCAGGGGGAAAAATTGCACAAGCAAAGCTTCCTTATGCTATAAAAAGAAATACAGTGGCTTCAGCTCCTCGTGAGTTCCCAGTCTTCACAATAAATCACAGACACTTAGGTCAGACCTCCACAAACTTCTTCCTACTGATAAGGCACATTGCACTTTACTCCCTGTAGTTACTCCCGAGTTGCTGAGCCAAAGACCGGATGAACTCCGAGAAATGGAATTTGCCTTGAACAGCTCAAAAAAAAAAAAAAAAAAAAAGAGCCAGCAATGTCCCCAGGTCTGAGATCAGCAAATGGGTTGATTAAAGGGAACAGAATTTTTAGAAAGGAATTTTAACAATGGGTTGCTGCAACAAAAATTCATTCAGAATTTATGCTCCTAAATACCTTGCTGTAAAACTGAATAATGCACATTTCAAATGAACACAATATCTGATTTCTGTTGTTTGGTTTTCTACAAAAGTGTCAGTCAGAATTTGAGCAGTAAGACAGAATAGTTTATCTTTGAGTAACTTCTTTAACATTGCCCCCAGGGTTGAAATATTGACACCAAAAGGCAAATTCAGGAAAATAAGAAATAAGCTATTTATGGTGAGTTGAAAGTGAATCCATAAAGCATTAAGGGTCTCATGGCAATGCCACACACCTGACAAAATAATACCAAGGGAATGAGGTTGGGTTCAGATGTAAATAGAATCATGTTTACTTGCATTTTCCCTTGTTTCCATTTGTCTTAGTCAGTTTGTGCTGCTGTAACAGCACATGGACTGGGTGGCTCGTAAATCACAAACATGTATTTCTCACAGTCCTCAACTAGCCTGAGTTCAAGATCATGATGCCAGCAGATTTGGTGTCTGGTGAGGGCCACACTTCCTGGTTTGTAGACGGCCGTCTTTTTTCTGTGTCTTCGCGTGTTGGAAGAAGCAAGAGAAATCTAAGGGGTCCCTTTTATAAGGGCACTAATGCCATTCATGAGGACACTACCCTCATGACCTAATTTCCTCCTAGACATCTCGCCTTCCAATATCATCATAGAATTTCAACATATGAATTTAGGGGGTAGGGGCAGTGCACAAACATTCAGTCCACTGCAAAACTGAAAAGCAGAAAGCAATCAGAAATGAAGAAAGAAAAACATTTAAAACCATCTAGAGAGAAAAAGCAAAATTGTCAGTGAAAGGATAATTTCTTGACGTTCAGTCCGTGACTCTTTTTCCCTATTTTATTACGTCAGGGCTAAATATTCTATCAGGAACAAGTTACTGTTCATTTATTTGTATGCTCACATATTCTTCATCTCTCCCTTTATATTGAATTTTAAGGTGTTTTAAAGAGATTAAGTAATCCTTCAAAATAAGTTTTTACACCAACAGGTGTTTTCCTAGAAGCACCGGTAAATAGATAAATGCAGATAGCACCTGCACATATATTGCTCATTTTCCTGCAAAGAACCAGTCTTGTAGATTCCTGTTACAAGACAGATAGATACCAAGGCATAGATCTATCCATCTATTAAAGCAATGGCACGTTAGTTCTGAGAAGAATCCTTACTGAAAATGGATGGGCTGGTGGAAAGAAAAGGAAACTGCAGCTTCTTCCACTCACCTTCTTACAGGTGAGATAAACAGGTGCAGAACCATGGAGGCCACAGAGGGCTTTCAGCAATCTGTAGGAAAAAAAAAAAAAAAAAAGACTACTCAAAAAATAATTTGTTCTGAAATTTGTTGAATCTTTCCTGTTGGCATAACTTATTACTGCACTTAATGGCTTTCCTGCAGTTGCTGTTTTATCCCATATATGAAACTGTAATGAAAAGGTTAATCATAGCTCACCAGGGTTTTTTATAGTTAGAGGCTATTAATGGTTTGAATGGAGTCCAGGTACTTCAAACCCTCAAGCATATTGAAAGAAACCAGTTATTAACTGGGGCCATGCCCTACATACTAAGGAGTACATAATAATTTCCACTCCAAACAAATCTGGACTTAAAAGAATATAGGAAAGTCAAAGGGCCTCTTCTAGCACCTGTTTACTGCTAACTGTGTAAGTCAAATTTAACATTATATAAAGTGGAGGTTTTTTTGGTGTTTTCCTCTTTTTTTTTTTTTTTTTTTTTTTTTTTTTTTGCAATTGACCTAACAATTTCTAGTTAAGTATGAAGAGTGTCAGCTATGGAATCAAAATTCGTGAATAAGAAACAAAGCTCTACAAATTTTTACTTATATGACCTTGGGTCAATTATTTCACCTTGATATGTCTCCGTTCAGTTTCTTTATCCATAAAATGAGTGTAATTGAAGTACTTAATCTGTACAGTTGTTGTAAGCATGAAATAAAGAAATCCCTGCAGAGGGCTTAGCGTAGTGTCTACCATATAGTAAACACTCAATGAATGTGCAATTTTTATTACTGTTAATGTCATCATTATTGTTGCTACATGAAAATAAGAGGTAATAACTTAAAAAGAATCCAAAACTCAAACAGAAAAACTTATTAAACTTTTCCAGATAATGACCTATGCACAAAATTCCATTTATGAATGGTCTTAGTACTGACATGTATCAATACACTCATTAATAGCTAGGATTCTTAAGAAAGCGTGCTGCCCTTGTCTATCAATTTTACATTGCTGATTCAACTGTCCTCCAGTGTGAATAAAGTTTCTGTCATGGTTATGGTTATTCACTGAGCTGTGTACAACCTTTATTGCAGTAACTAATGACATGCATTTCTCCAAATAGTGAGTGTGCATGGTGGGTCGTAAGAGTTGACTGGTAAACATAATAGCAAACTGCTCCATAAAAAAAGTAATATCCTCAACTGGACCTTTATAATACATGTTTTTATGTTTTTACTAGAGTGGAGTCAGGACACCTTGATATAAGATGTTAACTATTATTAGCAAAGTATTTTCAAAGTAAGAGTTTTTAACATGTTATGGTCTGAAATTTTGATTATCTATGGCCCATAAAGACAGTCTTACTGAATAACTAGATCTGCATGTCTATGTAATTCTTTTCAATGCCAGAAAGTCCTGCTCCTTCCTAGGGAACTCAAGCCAGCAGCCTAAAATACCAGAGAGGGGATATGCCACTAGAGAGAATTGACATCAGTTGGGCCATAAATGGGCCAATGATATTTCTTCTCTAGGACAAAATATTTGTTCTCCTCAATGCCAATCACTAATTAAAAATCCCAAATTTATTTCACTGCTTGTGGTGAGATGAATTCTCTTCATTTGCTACATCCCTTCATCAGAATCAGACTTTGCTAGAAGAAGGCAAGGGGACTTTGGGAAGTGCAGAGGAAAACAGACAAAGAGACATAAACTTTCTTTTTTTTTTTTTTTTCCAGAGAATATATTGAAGAGTGGGTCCATGATTGCCTTATAAATAGCACATTCCAGGACCAGACCTTGAACAGATTTCCCTTTCTCCTCTTACATTTACAGGTTCAAAGTTTATCCTCTCCTGCCCTACCCTACCTCAAAATAGGGCTCTCTAAATAGTAAAGCTAGACGGAAATGAATAGTAGACCATTCTAGTTGAGGCAGGGAAGGAAAAGGCAGCTCCTTGAAGGGAGGTGGAAGGAAAGGGTGGTGAGGGAAAGGGGAGGAAATCACAAAAGTTAAGACTTTGTCCAAGCAGAATAGAAAGATGAAGGGCTAGGATGTGGGAGAGATCTGAAGAAAGTCAATATGAGCTAGTCTGGGGTGAAATGAACACCTTCAAGCTGAGAATAAACAGAGAGAGGACAATCCACTCAAATGGCACCACTTTTGTTCTGTTCGATTTAGAATTAGAACTAAAACTAAAGCAAAAGATTATTTTATACATTTTTTTTGTGTGTGTTATGGGCTGAATGGGTTCCCCCAAATCCTATGTTGAAGCCCTAATCTCCAAGACCTCAGAATATAACTGTATTGGAGAAAAGATCTTTGAAGAGATAAATGAGTTCAAATGAGGTCTTTAGGATGGGCCTTAATCCAGTAGGACTAGAAGTTTGACACAGACATATGTGTACACAGAGAAATAAAGATACGAAGACAGAAGGAAAAGAGCCATTCACAAGCCAAGGAGAGAGTCTTCAGAAGAAACCAATCCTGCTGACATCTTGTTCTTAGATTTCTCATTTCCAGAGATCTAAGGAAATAAATTTCTGTTTAAATTACTCAGACTATTGTTTCTTGGTCTTTTGGCTAAGATCAAGTGTACTCAGACTGTGGTATTTGCTGTGGCAGCCATAGAAAATGAATGTACCTGGTCTCTGATGTGCTTTTGTCTAAGTAATGGTAATATCCCTTAATGATGGACATTACCACACCACTGTTCAGTTTTTATTGCCTGATCCCAGAATTTAACAAACTTAACACTGCTTTGTTTCAGGTATCTTGATAGGTGTGAAGTCTACGGGATGAACATGATTTTTCCAGTGCTCTCAAGAGGCCTACATTGTCACTGGGGACAGACATGTGTCAAAACATAAATTTAAATGCAACCCTGGTCAGGGTTTTATGAAGAGAGTGTGTAAGAGGAACAAGAAGGGAATGACTGCCCAGGCTGTCTAGTTGGGGAAGACCCCGTGACATGGCCTCATGGAGAAATCTTTGAGATAAAGTACCCTCAAAAGGTAGATTGGAAAGCAAAGACTAAAACATAATATTTCTGTTACCATACATAAAGATTTTATAGGTAACACAATTTTTAAAACCTCAGGATTTCAAAGTTTTCATGTTATTCAGGCTCAATGCCCCTTGATAAAGCAATACTTAGTGTTTAGAAAATCAGTAACATGCCATTTGGACATCTTTTATGACAATTATTAACTCCTAGGCATTAAGCATAACAATTGTCAGCAAATGGAGGACATATGACTCACACTTTTTTAGAAATGTCGACTCACGTAGGTTAAAATCCCAGAGGCATATTCATTAAGGTTCTGCTGCCTCTAGGAACTCAACTGATGTCATGAGGACCACCTTTCTCTGTCCCTCATTGTCTCCTCAATCTCTAGACACCATTTTCTTCTGGTCTACTTCACTCTTATGCAAATGATTTCTCCGTTGTGCTTCCTGGCACCTCAAGGTTTACAACATAGTTAAAACTAAGGATACCTATAGATCAAAAGTCTCTCCAAGCAAATAAAATCAGTGAAAATACCAGTATTTGATCTTGTTAGATACACATTTTTTCACATATTTATCCTAGAGAAATGTTAGAGCTAATGAAATAGAATACACTCATTTGTCAGACCTGGAACAGTGCCCAACTAACTGAGGCAAACATTAGACAAAAGACTGAACCCTACTTGGACGACAGGGGCTGCATTAAACTTGTGGTACTGGTCAGATAAAGTGTAATGGATGATACACACACAGAAGCAGTAATTGTATGCCTCCTGATTAATACAGAATTTTTTCTACTTCACATGTGTGCATGTCTTCTCTCTCCTACTCTGACTCCTTAATGTTTCTTCAGTTGGTTCTATATTAAAAGAGCAAAGATGCATATAATATAGAATGGGTCCCCAACACTCTTCTTTAGACTTACCAACTCATTTAATAAGTACAACAGACTTATAAGTTACCTTTATTGTCCCCAGATAAGGATATCTAAGCCACCTGGGGGTAAGCGACTTTCATAAAGTCATGCTAGCAATAGGGGGCAGAGCCAAAATTCAAACAGAGCTTGGATCTAGAGTTCATCAACTTATTCTCTGTGTTATATTACTGTTCCTGTAAGTGGTGTTCAGTTAGAGTGTACTGAATGATTAAATGACTAGTGGCATGATAGATAAAATTTAAGCAGCAGCACAAGGAATTTAATCCAGAATTCTTACTTACTACCACAAGATTTTGTCTGTAAGACCTTATTGCCTTTAGAATGATTCACTTTGATGTTCTTGCGATTTAATATTTATTTATTTATTTATTTTCCTGACTTAGAGTGTCTTTTCATTGTTATGCATTGCATCCTTACTAGTGAATGGGAAGAGATTTTCTTTTAACCAGTGTTCCATTTATTTATTTCGTCTCATTTAGATGAAGATACTCTTAAAAGCTGCAAGAGTCCAGGTAGTTATAAATCAGAATGCTAATCTGTGAGTTTCATTTTACCAAATGTTAACAGTCCTGTCAGAATATTAAAGATGTGATTTAATACCCTGTTAAAAACATATTTACAAATGGAAAATTTTTATAATACTTGGTTTTGGTGTGTAAGAAAATGGTAAATGTGGGCATGTATGCACTTGGCTGCCTACATAAATATAATTCTACTTTCTCTACTAGTTCATTAGGGAAATTTTCCATTTTGATTCAACTTTGGTTTTATCTACAGGATAATTCAATATAGACTGAACCTAATTAATTTTAGTCTTAGAACTATGCATTAGTGGATATTGGTTCACAGATATGCACACACACACACACACACACACACACACACCCTTCACCCCCTTCCATAACTACCTCCACTGGTGGTGTTGTCACACAACAAACTCTTGTTTAATTGGTTCAGAGACATCAAAAACTCAGAAGAGACGTAAGAAGGAGCTCTTACTAGTTAAGAGTGAAGTCTGGCCCAAAAGTATCACTTTAGATACTAGATAGAAATGTGGTCTAAAAATACAAGCAATTCCAAGCAAAAGAGTTCAAAAATCTCCTTCAAAGAAGCAAAGTCCCCATGTGCTAAGACCAAACTCAAAGCTTTCTAAAGGTACCTCTGCTCTCCAGAAGTCAAGCGACAGACAAGTTGGTTTATCAGTATCCACAACAGGGTAATAGATGTCCCAAGCTCTGCTCAACAGTTTAAACACACGATTAGAGAATCCTTGGCTATAAACTTCTTTGTTTATTTTTATTTTTAACAAATATGTGAATTTACCAGAAAATGGCCAATTCATAATTAAAGCTAAATAATAATAGATGACAAGTTTCTAATTTGCTGTAAGTTTTTACGTTATACGCAAACTCAATCTTACTAAATTGCAATAATCACAATAGCAACAACATAAATATAGAAAAGAAAATACTCTGAGGGACATTCTATTTGACATCAAGACAAGAAACATAATTTGTGGTGAGAGTATATCCCAAGAATAAAGAAGGAAACAGAAACATAAATTTGTGAAATTAAAACATAGTCAGACTTTAGTAATACTAAAAAGTTATAGATGTGCAATTGCCTTTGAATTAAGTTTATGTAAACTCGATATATATATAGATATAGATATTTATCTATATCTATATATATATCGAATACATGAGTATAAGATATATTTATGTTTACTTTTATTTCCAATCATAAGAGTCAGGGCTACTTAAAATTCAAGTCCAGAGATAAATCATGGAAGATTAACTCCTTAGAACAGCAAAAACAGCTAAACAATCTCACAAATAAATTTCAGTGATGTTTCTTCATTTTTTCAAAACCATCTATAAGAGTTTTTGCTACTTGAGATGAATATTCTGCCATAAATATTCTCTTAACCATTGTGTTGGTTCTGACCCCATTAGACTCTTCTGTTAAAGCCACCAGTTAAGAAGCTATTTATATAGTTTTCTCAGGTGTTAATAGTTCCCTCAATTGACATCAATGTTCAGATGAACGTTTAGAATTCAGTTATCAGCTTTCGTGTCATTCAGACTGTCAGTTTCATTCATCTTCCCGAGAGCAAGTCAGTACGAAATAACACAGACCTATCAAAGAAAAATGAGCCCGGGAGGCCTCTCATTGTTTTCAGTTCCATTCAATGTAATTATTACTTCATTCTGTGCCAGACTTTTGGTATTCAGAATGAGCAAAAATTAAGCATGATTATTACCAAGAAAAATGTCAGCTTTTCAGAGCATATCATCATCTGGAAAATCATGATAGATATCAGCGAGTATTTTTAAAATGGTGGTAAGGTCTAATTTTAGAAGTGGAAAATGGGCAATTCCCATCCACTTTTGGCTGTTGATTGGGTGTGTTTTAAAGGACAAAATAAGATTAATATGTATCCTAACATGATTGGGAACGTCCCATTGGAGGACACTGAAGAACCTTCATGAGACAGCCAGAGAACCTGCAGCACCGAAAATCCTTAACAAAGAGCCCAAAATAAATTCTTACGATGAGTATAACTGAAATACACATAAGGAAATCATGTAGCAGGGAATCTTTTTAAATTAGGTAGTCAACAGTATACTGGCTGAGGGGAAAACAAACATACACAGTGTCTGAAAGCAAATAAGGAGAGAGACATGCCCTGCTGTCAATACTAAGCTACAATCCCTAATTACAATGCACAGGTTTCCAAGCTAACTTGCAGTGTGACCTGAAAACGTGATTCGTCTTCCCTCGGAGCTGTGGTCAGCGCGAGGCTCGAAGTCTGGTCCGTTTGCCCAGGGCCCAAGAGATCTAGCAAGACGCAAAACAGAACAGTCAAGCAAATGGCCCTAGAGAGTGTAAATATACAGAGAAACAAAGCTGCTCGGAAATATCTCAAGTCAGGTGCCTGCCTGGAATTCTTTCAGACCACGAATGAAAGGCAGAAAAGGTCTGGAGAAAGATAAATGAAATTACAAAAGAAAATCAATAAACACTTAGAAGAAAAAGATTTTTGAGCAGTTTTTATATGCCACTTATTGTGCTAAGTGTATTCACTTGTGCTCTTCAGTCCCAGAAATAATTTATGCGAAGAGCTCAGTACAAATTTTCTGGCACATGATAGGGCTCTCAGAGGTGGTGGTGGCCGTTACTGTTATCATTATTATTATTAATCATGCCTGTTGCAATTTTTCATTGGGGGTTAAGGGTGTTAAGTGAAAAGGAAAGGTGTGTGTTTGGAGTGGAATAGGGTGGGACTCACATTTATTAAGTGCCTACAATGTGCTAGGATTTTACATGTCTTGGTATATATCAACTTAGAATAACTCTGGGGAATAACTTTATCATCCCTAACTTATAAAAGAGAATGTTGATACTTCCTTCCTCTTAAATTCTCTCTCTTTTTTTTAAAGATTTTATTTAATTGACAGAGAGAGATCACAAGGAGAGAGAGAGAGAGAGAGAGAGAGGAGAGAGAGAGGAGGAGGAAGCAGGCTCCCTGACTAGCAGAGAGTCTGATGTGGGACTCGATCCCAGGACCCTGAGATCATGACCTGAGCTGAAGGCAGAGGCTTAACCCACTGAGCCACCCAGGCAGCCCTTAAATTCTCTTTTTTACCCATACTCTCTCTCTTACTTTTGCTCTTTCCTCCCTCCTTCTTTCCCTTCTCTGCTTATTAATTTATTATCATTTTTCTCCCAGGGAATGAGAGAACAGTTGGTTTAGTTTCATTATGGAAATAGATTAAAATAAAATAAAATGCATATGTCTATTCATGTACACACATGTACATGAATGAACACATACATTCATATAATACACATACATATGTGAGTATCTACAGATAAACTTAATGAAGTAAAAATGATACTGAAACATGTTGAAACTAAAATTTAGGTTCATGGACCAATGCATGACACATATTCAGCCAGAGAAGAATTACAAATTGGTCTCTGAACTTCCTTACATCCATCACAAAGAAATATGAGCAATATTATAGGGGTCATTGTGTATGTAGAATAAAAACAAAACATAATAAAAATACTCATTTTTTTCCTGATACTTACCCAAGAAGGAGCAGAGTAAAACTGGTCTACTCCCTTCCCCTCTAAAAAATCATCTACAAAAGAAGGATTAAAAAAAAAAATGTAAAATCTACCTTCGACACAACAAGGAGATATTTGTAACCCTGAAACACAATATAAAATGACAGAAGAAGGTAAAAAGGAAAAGTAAATGACTTAGCTGAGATAAGTTCAAACCGAAGCTAAAAGAAAAAAAGGACAAATCAATTTTCCTGGCCAAACTCCAAAAGGCTTAGGAATTGCAGGCAAAACTTACATTTTAAGGCAGAGAGGAGGCATGGGGTTGATACGGAGATGGTTTGAAGATCCTTTTCACTGCAAGGAAATCCTTACATTGTCCTGATCTCCTTGCCTTATGGAGTCAGGTGCCTTTCTTCCTTGCCCTTGAAGGAGCAGAAAGTCTAGTCTGGAGAAACTGAAAGAGAGAGGCTCTTACCTTGGAAACAAAGGGTATGGCTGTTGGCAGAGGGGAGGTAAAAGTGCCTTGGTAAGTCTGGGGCTCTAAAACGTCTTCCTTGCCTGAATTGCTTCAAAACTGCAGTGCCCAGGAATTTGTTTGTTGGACAGGAGACAGTAGGACCCCTTTTCAGCAAAACTGAACCCCTCTAGATAGGAGTTCTACAGATACTGACTGGAGAAAAAAATCCAGTTCACACCACCACAGTGAAATCAATTACCTCCGTGCAATCAACTTACTCATGCTTAGGATCACCAAAAATTTGAGTGTGAAAGGTGAAACATGACAGGTTACAACTAAAACATTTAACTCAAAATAGAGAAAATTTAAGTTAAAATAAGAACATTGACAATAAATACAAATTTCACATGTAATAGATATAATATCTGAAAGATAAAAAAAAGTATATTACATCTTTTTAAAAAGAGCAAAATCACATTAAAGGGAAGAATATTCAGGGGTGGGGGCGCCTGGGTGGCTCAGTGGGTTAAAGCCTCTGCCTTCGGCTCAGGTCATGGTCCCAGGGTCCTGGGATTAAGCCCTGCATAGGGCTCTCTGCTCAGTGGGGAGCCTGATTCCTCCCTCTCTCTGCCTGCCTCTCTGCCTACTCGTGATCTCTGTCTGTCAAATAAATAAATAAAATCTTTTAAAAAAATATTAAAAAAAAAAAGAATATTCAGGGGTGCCTGGGTGGTTCAGTTGGTTAAGCGTCTGCCTTCGGCTCAGGTCATGATCTCAGCATCCTGGGATCAAGCCCCCTGTTGGGCTCCCTGCTCAGTGGGGAGCCTGCTTCTCCCTCTCCCTCTGCCTGCCACTCCCCCAGACTCAAGTTCTTGCTTGCTCTGTTCTCTCTTTCAAATAAATAAATAAATAATCTTTTAAAAAATAAAAAAATAGAAAGAATATTCAATAAAAAACTCCTATATATATTTATATACACAAATTTATATATGAAATATATATATATATATATATATACACACACATATATATACACACATATATATATATATACACACACACACACACACTGAAAATAACAATTTTGATAGACGGGCCAAAGCAGGTTTGGAAAAGCTAACAATTTTTAAAATATTTCTATATTTATATATAAAATAGAAGAGAAAACACAAGATAATTTAAGGAGCAATGCAAGAGTTTTAACAACCTGGCTTCAGAAACAGCAGAAAATACTCGTGGGGAAGAAATAAAGATCATTTCATCCATCTTGACAGACATGAATGACACTTCAGAATGCAACCCAATGAATGAAAAGTTTTCATACTAAGGCACATCATCATGAAATTTCAGAACACCAGAGATAAAACATATGAAAAATTTCCAGAGATTATAAACAGGTCACATACAAAAATGGTAGACCAGACTGTATGAGACTTCTCAAAAGGAACTTCTGAAGCGAAAAAACAAAAAGAAATTCTTTCAATATTTCAAGGAAGATAATTTTCCTTCAAGTTTTTTATACAAATCTATGCTGTTAATCAACTTTGTGGGTAGAATTGTAATATTTTCAAATTTTCAATGTCTTTAAAAGATTGTGCCAATACCCATTTTCTTAGGAAGTTGCTAGAAGGTATTTTTCAGCAAAAATGGAGTTAAGTAAACCAAAATAGGGAAGATTCTTCAAGGCAGAGTTAGAGGGAAGCCCCCTAGCCAAGAGCTTTGTAGAGAAAACATTTCAGAGTCAACAGGAAGTAAGATGGTTCCAGGAGGGATATTTTTTCAGAAATAAGTAATAAGTTAGGTGACAGGTTTGACCAAATGAGAGATTACATATATATTTTACACGCTCAGAGGAGAGCATGGTAAGACTTAGCTGCAAACATCCCAACACTACTTTAATCCGTCATACCCTAAACACTGCATTTACATATTAGTAACTTGTAGTTGATATTGAAAATCAAGCTCTTTCTCTTTCCTCTTAAATAAGCTCATCAGCATAGAGAGCGAGTAGAAAACATCACTTTTCCCCACTGATTATTAACTTCAAAGACAGCTTCTTTAGGTGGGAAGCAAAATTTACAATGTCGAGTAATGGGATGAGTAAAAAAGTTCTATTTAAGTGTTTTATACAAAGAAGAGATTTTTTTTTTTTTTTCTTAACTGAGTAGCATGTATTCAGACATTTCAAATAGACTCTCATTTGTCACTTTCCATAAATGCTGGCAGAAGTCAAACTGTGCTTAGGGCCCTTTCAGCAAACAGCTTGTGACTTTTTTCCAAGTGTTTTTTAAACCATTTCCATGAGCCCAGTATCTGTAGATTTGTTTTGAGCTCTCCGAAGCTATAGCTATCTGGGTCACTCCTCCTCTCTGGACATTGTACCTCTCGACCATATGCTTTGCAAGGGCCTCACACAAGTTCTGCACAGTAGGAAACACTCTTGAGTTGGATGATGCTGTTGCATTGATGGTGCAGATCAAGAAAAATCGCCCGGGGCCCCCAAACAGTTAATTTTTATTTCAGTCACCCCCTTCTTCTTTTGCAATTGTACTAGATCCTATCTCCCATAAAGGTAGTAAAATGTGGTTTTAACTGCAATCCAAAGAAATTCAAAAGAGAAGTAACTTTTTTACATTTTAGTCATTGTTTTTGAATGTCTGCTTTCTGTGTTATGCCCTACGTCTTCGCTTTTTTTTAAATAATAAATTATATCATTGGGGATTTTTGAGACGTGATGGCTGTTAAACATATGGACATCAAATGTACGAAGTACGGAATGAAGGTATGTGGTTGCTGTCATAAGCACCCGATGTCACTTCCGCTTGGATTCTATTCCTGCCTCCAAGAAGTCTTCTGAGGTCACCTGAATTTATACCAACTAGTCCACAGGCCTAGGGCGAATGGTATTTCAACCATAATTAAGGCATTTTGTAGGCTGGGTTAAAATAACACCTCAAAAATGCAAGATTTTTACGGCTTGTATTTGGGTTTCACAAAAATAATATAAGAAAAAAATTGAGATTTTACTTCCACTTTAAAAAATGTTTCAAGAAATCTTCACAGAAAGAAACAGAAGGAAAATTAGGAATTGCTACATCAATGCAACTTGGCATTTGTTAAGTACTTCCCGATGTTAGACATTTTTCTCTTATACATATTCCTAGTTCAGGGAGAAACAGTCTAAAGACAGTAGGTAGGAATCATCAAGCAGCCCAACCAGAGCCAGCAGAATCTGATATAAATTATCTGGCTTTGGTGAGATGCATGAGCTTGTCATACATACTCTGAAGTTCACTTTGAGGAATTTAGAAAACTCAACAGTTGAACAACCTACTTGTTCAGGTGATGGCTTGGAACCAGTTAGCTTTAGGCATTATCAGTTGAATGTCTACATTTATCTTTGCTATAAATGAAAATCCAGTTTTTCTCCTGAAGACAGACAAAAATCTTCATGGTTGTTAAAGCTATTCAAACATCTTTTGGGTACATTTTTAAAAGCTCAAGTCCCTTACAATGAATTTTTCCGTCACATGGAAAAAATTCCTCCACCCCTTCTAATTTTTATAACCTTAGACATAAGCTGCACTTAGCAAAGGCCCCTGAAGAAAAAACAAGATCTCCTTATTATCCAAAGGATCAGTCTTCACATGAGAACACAAGCTCCTAAGGGGGAAAAAAAAAAAAAAGTGAAGCACTCCCCATATGTAGGAAGATTTGTTATCTTAGTTTATTTTGGGGAAACTTGGAGTTTCCAATCATATTTCATATGGCAGATTGGTAAGGCAATATTGTCAGACGCTTGAAATTCATTTTTGTCAACTTTTTGTTCATCTCCACTAAGAGTTAAAATGACTTTTGGACCCTAGGATTATCTTTAAAATATTTGTCTGTGACAAAGGCTTTCCTGAGGACAGACTCTGCATTATTCACAAAAGGTCTAGTTTTGACATATGGTTCCCTGCATGAGTTCAACTGCTGGCTGACTCCCATTCTGTGAGCTTTACTGCCAGCTGGAATCAATATCATTTTGTAAGAGAGGCATAGCCATTATTCTTTTGTAGAAACAGACATTTGTCTCTTGCTTCCGAAGTCACCCGTGGTCTGTACCACACATTTAGATACTTAATCAAACAATATCTTATATCCCATTTTGCGATTATATATTCGGTCTCCCCAAGGAATTCACTGAGGTCAGGAACTATGCTTTATACAATTTTGCATCTGTTACAGTTTTACAACAGTGCCAGATACATTAGTAGGTGCTATTAACTCCTGAATTGAAAACTTTATGTAGATAGTAACCACTAAATCTGTTTTATATTCTGTTTTATATTCTAAATCTGTTTTATATTTTATATTCTGTTTCTACAATTTAACAGGAAGGCCCATTCTAGAATATGACTATTTAGAGGTTAGACAACCATACCTTCCTCAGGTGTTTTTTTGGGAAAGCCTAAGGAGAAGGTAGTAATAGCCTAGTCATGATACTGATATGCTAAAGTTCAACGTCCCAGGAAAGGTGGGTACAAAATGTTGTCAATGCCCTCATAGGATGGGGGGGGGCAATAAATATAGAAAGCTTCCAGCCATCTCATTTTTTTTTAATCTAATAGGAGATTCATTGTAAGCTGAGGTCCCATATAAGGAAATTGAACTTGACAGTGAAGAGAGCAGAATGAAATAACTCACTGCCCCAGTGAAGCAGAGAATAGCATGGCAGAACTGATTACCTAAGATGTAGTCCATACAGTTCTCAGAACAGAAAGAAAATTTTTAAAAGTAGCAAAAGAGAGAAAAGCTATCCTTGAGTAAGGAAAAGTTACGTGTTCACGGTTGCATACAATTATATTAAACTGTATAGTAAACTGTAGAGTTCTCATTTAATAGAATAAAATTGGTGGTTTCTTGAGAATCTTCATAAAATTCCAACAAAAAATTATGCTTTAGATATTTTTAAATATATCACAAGACTGAGAAGACACTTTTGACTCTTGCTGTCAAGATTCTGTTGTCAGAGTAGGAAGAATGTGAGCCGTGTGTTGAGGGCGATTATTGGCCATGCTGCTCACCATGGTGGAAATTCCTCTCACCTCACCTATTTTTGCCCTTTCTTCGTTTTCTCCTCTGTTTCATGGTAGGATACATCCCCACTGCTTCCCGAGAAAAGAAAACATGTCCATGTATTCTTTTTTTTCTTTTGGAGAGGTTTTAATATTTTCTCTTTATCCCACATGCTCTGAAATTTCACAGGAACATGACTTTGTGTGTATGGTTTCCCATCATGGTCAGCAGTCAGCGGGCCTTTTCAGTTTGAATTCTCTATCTTCGATCCTAAGAAATTTTTATGCACTCTTTATTTGATAGTTTTCTTTCCTTTGATCTCTTCCTTCTTTCTGGAACTTCTCTGACTTGGTTCTTAGAACTCCTTTCTCTCTTTACCTCTTCTCATCTTTTCTGTTTCTCTTGCTGGGTGATTTTCCTCAACTTTATTTTCTAAGCCATCTATTAAATTCTCACTTCTGGAATCATTATGACTGTTAAACTCCCAAGATCTTTTTCTTGTTACTCATTTTTTTAATTTTAATCTCCTTTCCAGTTTCATTTTTTCATAATATCTCCTTTTATTTTTCTAAGAGTGTTAGCGATTTTTCTTTTCAGTTTTACACTACTTTCACCCTGCGCTATTTCCTCCTCATTCACTTTACTCTCTATACAATACACAATACAGACTTTCTTGGATCATCATTGGATTTCTCTTCCTGTTTAGCGGCAAAGTAGGAAGAAGCTCACCAGAAATTTTGTGTGCATGGAGAGAGAAATCATAGAGCTAAGTGTTGGGTTTCATTAAAATCCAGACTATGGCTCTATTATATGTATTTTGGTCTTTCCCTTGGCCTGCCTGTTTTCTCTAAAGTGAAATATAGTCTCATCCTCACTGATGCCAGAATTCTCTAAACCAAGAGGAAAAGGGGATAGGTCCTCATCATTTAGCATTCAGACGTCCCCGCAATCCTGCCGTCTTCGCTATGGCAAGTCATAGTGAAGACAATGAGTTGGCAACTTTGCTTGGGATCTGGAACCCAGGGATGATCAGGTTTTACTTCTCAGAGAGCAAAACTCCCATCTCCATCCGGGTGAAGAAGAAGACTCCCTGTGGACAGACATCTGGGTTCTAACTACTCTTATACAACTAATGTTACACAAGAATCTGAAGCACAATGTATTTATTAATTTCTTTATTTATTTACATATTTACTTATTTATTTCCTTGTTTTATCTCTTACTGCCACTTTAAATGTTATTCATTGATACTTCCCTGCCCTGAGATCAAAACTGCCCGTTGACCTATACACTGAGACTACTTTGAGGCTCACAATCGCTTTTAACTCACAAACACAGATAACTCAATTTTTAATTAGTAGCTCAGTCCTAAACAGATCCTTACATTTAATTTAGCACTACACTTGATTTAGCAGTAAATCTTCTCCCCCTCCCCAGACTTGGGATCTTTAGCAAATAAAACTTCTAGTCCAGCAAGGAGTATGTAATGTTTTTCCTTTTTCTGTCCTTACCCATTCATTCTCTCTGCAGCTTACTTATGTGAATTTCTCTGCTCTCCTCTTAATGATTGGGGAAAAGGCCCATGTTCATAAAGCATGTCACTATCTTTTGAGTTGGGGTGCTCTAGATAATGGATGTTTGTGACTTACCTTCTTCTGGGCACCTTTGTGTGATCCTGGGAAATTCCCATGCTTGGAGAACTTTCATCATAGCTTCTTGACATGGGAAATGCATGTTTTCCTTTAGATGCACAGACATCTGCTCTCAAACTCTAGTTTCCCAGAGGTTCTATCCCACAGGGACATTACCCTTGAAATACACTAACCCACAGCAGAAGATCTCTTGGGTTAGAGTTAAACAGTCCTAAGAGAGCTCTCTCGCATTGCCCCAACAAATTCCTGAAGTGCACATTAATCTCTATTCTGCCCTCTTGGGTCATTTCATCTTCTTCCAACATGAACTAGGCATGAGCCATTTTTTCACCCAATATATGCAACATTCTTCACTATCTCTGAGTGGTCCGGGAAAGCCCGCTTCAGTAAGCTTGAAGGAAAGAAGAAAGACATCGGGCAAAAACTTTCTCCAAAGAAACCTGTTGATAGAACCTTTATTCCTCACTCTCTGAACAATTTTGTATTCCACAAACAAGTGATGAAATCAGAAGACATAGTGCAAGTTCTTCCCCATTTCTTTTGTAAATAATTCCCTTGGTGATCTGGGGCCTCACTGTGAAGTGTCACATTTCCCATATCATTATGTCTTAGTAGAAACTTAGCTATAAAACTGTTACACAAACTTTTTTACCCCACAATCAGAAATACTTGATGTCTCTATTTCTTGAGCATATATCTGTGTTTTGATATGTTTATCACCTTCTTTTGCTGGAGCTTTCCTAGACTGGTAGACCATTAGACAAGGAATGGAAAATTTTCATAAGTGCCTTGATGAATGGATAATTGAACAGATTATAATGGATATTATGTGATTAAAGTCACTCCTGAAAGTTTACTGATACTCTTGAAGGTTCCCTCACCATAATGTATGTATTGAGCAATTTCAGTGTCCTAATAAATCCATCCTTTCCTTCCTGCTCAAAGTTTATCTTTTCAGCCCTCAATTTCAGCCCTCAACTAACCAAATAGCAAAAAAAAAAAAACCAACAAAAAAAAACACTCTAGCATTTTGGGGTCTCCCTGCCCTTCCCCTTCTTGTTTCTCTGTGATCCTACGATATCCCAGACTAGTGATAAGGTTTGATCAAGCTATCCGACTTTCCTTAACATCATTCCTGGTTCGGAGGGGAAAAAAAGTCTAATTTATAAACTCATCTGTAAAGGATAATTTATTATTTTCATGTGAGAGATACTGTCCTAAGCCCTTGGGATACAAAGATGAAAGACACAAAATAATGTAAGAAAGACCTTAATAATGTCAGGGAAACATAAAGACGGAGCACCAAAAACAAATAGATAAATAACTTCCTCTCTCTCAAAGAAATAGAACAGACTTCACAGAGGAGGTGAAACGTAAAATAGGAATTCAATCAAGGGTTTTGGGAAAGGAAAAGCAGACAAAGTGCATTCAGGCAAGAAAATAGCAGGGGGCAAAGCATAGACTTGTGAAATAAAAGCTGGGAACTTTTGTTGGTGGGAATGCAAGCTCGTGCAACCACTCTGGAAAACAGCATGGAGGTTCCTCAAAAAGTTGAAAATAGAGCTACCCTATGACCCAGCAATTGCACTACTGGGTATTTACCCTAAAGATACAATGTAGTGATCCGAAGGGGCACATGCACCCGAATGTTTATAGCAGCAATGTCCACAATAGCCAAACTATGGAAACAACCTAGATGTCCATCAACAGATGAATGGATAAAGAAGATGTGGTATATATATACAATGGAATACTATGCAGCCATCAACAGAAATGGAATCCTGGCATTTGGGATGATGTGGATGGAACTAGAGGGTTTTATGCTTAGTGAAATAAGTCAATTGGAGAAAGACAACTATCATATGATCTCCCTGATTTGAGGAAGTGGAGATGCAACGCGGGGGGTTTGGGAGGTAAGGTAGGAAAAGAATAAATGAAACAAGATGGGATCGGGAGGGAGACAAACTGTAAGAGACTCTTAATCTCACAAAACAAACTGAGGGTTGCTGGGGGGAGGGGGGTCAGGAGAGGGTGGTGGGGTTATGAACATTGGGGAGGGTATGTGCTATGGTGAGTGCTGTGAAGTGTGTAAACCTGGCGATTCACAGACCTGTACCCCTGGGGCTAATAATACATTATATGTTTATAAAAAATTAAAAATTAAAAAAAAAAATCTGGGAACTTTTGAAGAACAATAGAATTAAAGAAGAGAATATATTAGTTAGCATTAGCATTAGTCATGCTAAATGAAGATATAAGGCAGTTTGAGGTGAGATTAGGAAAGTCCTTTTGTGTTAAGGAATTTGCATTTTTTCCTATAAATGCTCCAGAGACAATAGAAACTTTAAGGGAGAGAACAATAAGATCAAAAGTGTCATTCTGAAAATTAACTCTGAAAACAGTGGGAAAGTAGGTACCAAAGAACAGGTATAATCAAAGTCTTGCTTATTCAAAAATTTGTTCATAATATTCATTCATAAAATACTTATTCTATTATCAGTATGAGTCAGGCCCTAGACTAAAAGTCAGAGATACAGGGATGAATAAAGACAAGGCCCTGCTCTCAGGGAACTTAAATTCTAAAGGGAGAAAGTCCGCCTGTTCAGTGCTTACTGAAAGATAAACTGGATGTTGTAATAAAAATAAGTTTAGCAAGGGTGTTGGCTCATAAAATATCCCCTGTACATGCAGGACAAGGAGAAGCAGAAGAAAGAGGTGGGCTACTCCAGATGCGTGGATGGCAGTTTTAATCAGCAAAGGAACTTACATACAAGGCTAGTCTTGGAGGCCACAGAGGAGTAAATGTCCCCATCCACCCACCAGAATCTTAAACATCTGTATAAAGGTTTTGACTGGGTGTAGGCATGCCTATAAGCCAGATAGCCTTAAGACCAGATTTCTATCTCAGGGCTGTGTCTTTGGAGCAGCTTGTGGGAGCAGAGAAGACAAGCAGAACACACACCCAAGAACAAGTGAGAGGGTGGGGAGCCTCTCCAGTTGCCTGCACCCCACTTGAGAGTCAATTGACAGTCATGTCTTCTTGATGAACTTCTCTAACAAAGAAAAGGTTGATAAGAGGAACAGATACTTTTGATTAGGTAATTAAGAAAAGTGATTTTCAAAATATGATCCATGACCCTTTGCATCTAAATTACCTGGAAATCTTGTTATGAAGCAATTCCCAGATCCCAGACCCATACTCAATAATTCAGAATTTGGGGAGGTGGAATAGGAGATTTTGCTCTTTTTGTGTGTGTGTGTGTGTGTGTATGTTAATTGACTGACTTCATTTTTTTCCCCCAACAAATGTCTCCAAATGAGCTTTATTTTTTTAATATTTCAAGTTTTTATTTAAATTCCAATTAGTTAACATACAGTGTAATACTGGTTTCAGGAACAGAACTTAGTGATTCATCACTTACATGCAACACCCAGTGCTCATCACAAGTGCCCTCCCTAATCCCCATCACCCATTCAGCCCATCCCCCACCCACCTCCCCTCCAGCAATCATTACTTTGTTATCTATAGTTAAGAGTCTCTTATATGGTTTGCTCCTTTCTTTTTTTTTTTCTTTTCCCCATGTTCATCCATTTTGTTTCTTAAATTCTACATATGAATGAAATCATATATTTGTCTTTCTTTGACTTATTTTGCTTACCATCATACCCTTTAGATCCATCCACATCATTCCAAAGGGCAAGATTTCATTCTTCTTAATGGCTGAGTAATATTTTATTGTACATATATATACCACCTTTTCTTTATTCATCAGTTGATAGGCATCTGGGCTCTTTCCACAATTTGGCTATAGTTGATAATGCTGTTGTAAATGTCAAGGTTCAGGCATCCCTTCAAATCAGTATTTTTTAAATTATTTTTATTAACATACAATGTATTACTTGCCCCAGGGGTACAGGTCTGTGAATCATCAGGCTCACACATTTCACAGCGCTCACCATAGCACATACCCTCCCCAATGTCCATAACCCAGCCACGGTATTCCTACCCCCCCAATCTCCAGCAACCCTCAGTTTGTTTTGTGAGATTAAGAGTCTTTTATGGTTTGTCTCTATCCCAGTCCCATCTTGTTTCATACACCACACACAAAAATAGACTCAAAATGGATGAAAAACCTCAATATGAGAAAGGAATCCATCAAAATCCTCGAGGACAACACAGGCAGCAACCTTTTTGACCTCAGCCATAGCAACTTCTTCCCAGACACATCACCAAAGATAAGGAAAGCAAGGGCAAAAATGAACTATTGGGACTTCATCAAGATCAAAAGCTTTTGCACAGCAAAGGAAAGGGTCAACAAGCCCAAAAGACAACTGACAGAATGGGAGTTTTGTAGCAAATGATATTTGCAAATGACATATCAGATAAAGGGCTAGTATCCAAAATCTATAAAGAACTTACCAAACTCAACACCCAAAGAACAAATAATCCAATCAAGAAATGGGCAAAGGACATGAACAGATATTTCTGCAAAGAAGACATCCAGATGGCCAACAGACACATGAAAAAGTGCTCCACATCACTTGGAATCAGGGAAATAGAAATCAAAACCACAATGAGATAACACCTCACACCAGTCAGATTGGCTAAAATTAACAAATCAGGAAACGACAGATGTTGGCAAGGATGTGGAAGGGGAACCCTCCTACACTGTTGGTGGGAATGCAATCTGGTGCAGCCACTCTGGAAAACAGTATGGAGGTTCCTCAAAAAGTTGAAAATAAAGCTACCCTACAACCCAGCAATCACACTACCGGGTATTTACCCTAAAGATACAAATGTAGTGATCCAAAGGGCACATGCACCTGAATGTTTATAGCAGCAATGGTATGGAAACTATGGAAAGAACCTAGATGTCCATCAACAGGTGAATGGGTAAAGAAGATATGGTGTATATATATATACAATGAAATACTATGTAGCTATCAAAAGAAATGAATTCTTGCCATTTGCAATGACATGGATGGAACTAGAGGGTATTATGTTGAGTGAAATAAGTCGATCAGAGAAAAACAATTATCATATGCTCTCTCTGATAGGAGGAATTTGAGAGGCAGGGCAGAGGGCTGTGGGGGGTAGAGAAGAAAAAAAAAACACAAATCAGTATTTTTGTACACGTTTGATAAATACCTAGTAGTGCAATTGATGAATCACAGGGTAGATCTTTTTTTAACATTTTGAGAAACCTCCATACTGTGTTCCAGAGGGGGCTGTACCATTTGCATTCCCACTAACAGTATAATAGTGTTCTCTTTACTCCACATCCTTGCCAATATCTATTTTCTCTTGCATTGTTAATTTTAGCCATTCTGACAGGTGTGAGGTGGTATTTCAATATGGTTTTGATTTGTATTTCCCTGATGATGAATGGTGTTGCACTTCTTCTCATGTGTCTGTTAGCCATCTCAATGTCTTCTTTGGAAATATCTATGTGTCTTTTGTCCATTTCTTAACTGGATTATTTGGGTTTTGGGTGTAAAATTAGATAAGCTCCTTATAGGTTTTGGATACTAACCCTCTATCGGATAAGTCATTTGCAAATATTTTCTCCCATTCCATAGGTTGCTTTTAGTTTTGTTGACTGTTTCCTTCACTGTGCAGAAGCTTTTAGTCTTGATGAAGTCCCTCTTTTTGGCTTTTCTTTCTCTTGCCTCAGGGATGTGTCTAATAAGAAGTTGCTATGGCCAATGTCAAAACAGTTACTGCCTGTGTTCTCCTCTAGGACTTTAAAGTTTTCCTGTCTTACATATAGTTCTTCCATCCATTTGGAATTTGCTTTTGTGTATGGTATGAGAAAGTGGCCCAGTTTCATTCTTCTGCATGTTGCTGTCCAGTTTTCCCAATACCATTTGTAGAAGGGACTGTCTTTTATCCATTGGATATTCTTTTCTACTTTGTTAAAAACTAGTTGACCATATAGTTGTGGGACCCTTTCTGGATTTTCTAACATACTCCATTAATCTATATGTCTGTTTTTGTTCCAATACTATACTGTCTTGATAACTACAGCTTTGTAATATAGTTTGAACTGCGAGACTGTGATACCTTCAACTTTGCTTTCCATTTCCATGGGTGCTTTGGCTAGTTGGGGTCTTTTGTGGTTCCCTACAAATTTGGGGATTGTTTATTCTAGCTCTGCGAAAAATGCTGTGGTATTTTGATAGATACTGTATTAAGTGTATAGATTGCTTTGAGTAGTATAGATATTTTAACAATATTTGTTCTTCCAATCCATGAATATGGGATGTTTTCCTATTTCTTTGTGTCTTCTTCAATTGCTTTCATAACTATTCTATAGTTTAAAAAAAGTGCAGATCTTTTACCCCTTTGGTTACATTTATTCCTAGGTATCTTATGGTCTTTGGAGCAATTGTAAATGGGATGCCTTGATTTCTCTTCCTGCTGCTCCATTATTGGTGTATAGAAATGCCACTGATTCTGTACATTGATTTTTTTATCCTGTGACTTTTCTGAACTCATGTATCAGTTCGAGAAATTTTTTGATGGTCTTTCAGGTTTTCTATATAGAGTATCACATCATCTGCAAATAGTGAAAGTTAGACTTCCTTCTTGTTGATTTGGATGCTTTTTATTTCTTTTTGTTATATGATTACTGAGGCTAAGACTTCCAGCACTATTAAATAACAATGGTGAGAGTCAACATCCCTGTCTTGTTCTTGACCGTAGAGAAAAAGCTCTCCATTTTTCCCCACTCAGGATGATATTAGGTGTGGGTCTCTCCTATATGGCCTTTATGATGTTGAGATATGTTCCCTTATCCCTACTTTTTTGAGGGATTTTTATCAAGAGCAGATACTGTACTTTGTCAAATGCTTTTCTGCATCTGTTGAGAGGTTTGTTGAGATTCTGCATTTTAGCAGGCACCCCAAGATAATTCTTAACCCTGCTGATGTTTGAAAACACTAGACCTTGTCCTAAGAGCCTGGTTAGAAGGATATTGTGCAAGAAAAAGAACATGGGAGCACTGAGGATGGAAAGATTCAGAGAGACTTGAAAGATACTTAGGGAGTTAGGATCAAGGATAGGGCAATATGATCCAGCAACTGACCCTACTATACATAGTCCATTGCCAAATAATCTAATGCTTATGATGAATGAATTCACATCAAAGTTTTAACCATTTATAATGACTTGATATATTACTCTCCTTCATATATATATATATATATATATATATATTTTTTTTTTTTTTTTCTAACTGAAGATTCTTGAAGAATAAATCTGTAAATGTAAAAATTTAAGCTTCCTGACAGGTGGAGAAAAAGATATTTTAGGCTGGCACAAATGATTATGATGAAAGTGAAGCATAATGCAGAAGCTCCCAGATGACAGAGCTAGCAGACAATTTAATTCTAGGGGGAAAAATTGCAACTGCCATACTTCAGTTTGAATGCAACTCTAACAGCATGGATAATTTTTTATACTAAATATTTGAATTCTTCTGGGAATTAATATAATTGCAAATGTTGAAGGAAAAGTTATGATCAACACTGGCCCCTAGGAGAGTCCTCATTAATCCCCAATATTCAGTTTTCAAAGTGTAAACCACAGAGGGTCTAGATATATGGTCTTCTGCTGCTCATGCACATATTTTTTGCTAACACTGAAAGTATTTGCTGTTTGTGTACCCAGAAAGTGGTATATCAGGAGATGGTAACAAAAATCCATTTTCTTTCTCTGTCTGGGCAGCTGATTTGTCCAGTCCCCAAGAGTACATATGCTGAAATGATGTTTACACAGAGTAGAGTATAATACTACTACATTCATTTATAGCACTTTAGAGTTTATAGAGCTGTTTCATACATATGATCTTAATGAATTTTCACAGTAAGTTCATGAGATGTTTATGATGCTTTGTAGGCATAAAAAAAAAAATGAGACTCAGGGAGTTTAAATAACTAGCCCCAAAACACACATCTAGAGAGTTACAGGGCCCTGAATACTAACCGATGCATTTTGACAAAATATCCAATGATCTTTCTTCATGAAGCCCCATATTTTGGGTTATATTAAAGACAAGAATTTTGCCTTGGGGTCCTTTTTGCCTTTGTCAACTAACTCTCTCTCTCTCTCTCTCTCTCTTTCTCATTCTTTCCCTTTCTCCTCTTGTTTCCTCCTTGCACACCTTCCCATGTACCTAGTAGGCCAACGTTGCAGGATATCTTGGATCCTGTCAGTGAGAAACTGTTCAAGTTTCCCTTTCTTTAGTAACACTCTGGCTCTGAAACTCCTTCTTGACTTTCAAAGTGTAATGGTGCTGTCAACCCATTCCTGAAAGGCCCAGTTCCCAGCCAATTGAAGTAGCATTCATTGGTCAGTGAGAAAGATTCATACCCACCAGATTTTTCTCATGATTTCTACATTTTAAGTTTAGATGAGGCTAAAGAGACACTCAACTTTGGCCATAAATGGACCATACATGTCAGTAATGCCTTGCTTTGTGTCTCCTCTTGCTTCCTTTTCCCTCTTCACTCTATTCTCTGTCTTGACCAGAGATTCTAAACAGGACATCAAAGAGTAAGCTCTGCATTGACTTAGTTTATTTTGTTTCCTCCCTGTTCCTCCTTATCTCCTACCTCCCCCTTCTTTCCTACTTCCTTCTTCCTCCTCCTCCTCCTCCTTCTGCTCCTCTTCCTTATTCTTTTTCTCCTCCTCCTCCTCTTCCTCCTCCTGCTCCTCCTTCTCCTCCTCCTCCTGCTTCTTCTTATTATTATTATTCTTATTCTCCTCCTCCTCTAACAGTGCCATGTAATCTGAAGTTTGCCATCACCCTCACCCTCCATATCAATTTACATTAAACCAGCTTTACTTATCTATATGATATTTCTGGCTTCTGAAAGTTAGAGTTTGTGACTCCCAATCTAGCTCCCACGTACCCACTTTACCCTCTGTAATCATTCTCCTTCCCTTCTTTACCTCACATTGACAATTGGTCTCCCTGTGTTCCGACTTAATATGCTTAACTTTACATCTTTGATCCTTAGCTTGCTTTACTTCCTTAGACACAAAGTTCATATTCAACCTCAACTTTGTAATATGGGATTTCTTTAATTTAAAAAAAATGAGATATGAAAACATATTTATGGTTTTCAATTCTGGATAGTGGTAGGTAACTTTTATATCAATATTCTATGTATTTTCTGTACCTTAAAACATTTCCCAAAATAAAAACAAAAATTTTACTACTTCTTACTTCCCCAAATCTCTGAGCTTAATCCTTGAATGCAGTCATTAATTGGGTGTCTCCTGAGCTATCCCTTCTTCTTCAGCCCATGTATATCCAATGTTATGTATAATTTTCTCTTCAGGGTAATGAATTATAGCCTGAGATATTTTTTTTTTCTGAAGCCAATGTATCTTAATACTATTTCATGGAACAATGCCTCAATCAAAAGTAATATTTTAAGGGTGGAATATTACACATGCCCTGTAGCTCAGAGTTCAAAAGCGGGTCATGTGAAGAGAATCCATGTCTGGGGGAGCACATCTTTATGAGATCAGGAATAAGTACATATGCTTCTTCACTGTTCTATGGCTCTATAATTTGGTCTCCTGTCTCTGGACTGTAACATTTAAAGAGCTGCCATGTTATTGTCTGGCCAGAATGCTTCACTTCTTTACACACTTCCCACTTACCTCTTGATCAGTTTTTATGTCTCCACTTAAAAATCACTTTCTCAGGCAGACTTGACCTGAATCCTCAGTCTTGTTTGGGCTGCTTCCATTATTTGCCCCATTTGTAATTTTAATTGCTTATTAAATGCCTGTCTTCCCACCAGACAGCATGCTATGCTGAGACAGAGACCAGATCCACTTAATCCTTGGTACATTTCAGTACCTAGGTCATTGTCAAGCATATGGTGAGTATTAAACAAATGATTGTGAGTGAAGGAGAGAATGAAAAAATAATGGGGTGGAGAGTCAAAACAATTACTGTTTTCCACAGTATCTATGAACCAGCCAACATCCTTGAATTTTAGCATTCTGTTCCCAACCATTCCGCACATTTAATTTCCTCACCTTTCGCCTGTACTGAGATTCTAAATGAAAGTGTCAGGGGAAATATTCACAAAGGGATGATTGTGATTTTTATAATTATTAATATCTGAGGGCTTTTAGGACAGAAGTCTCAGTGTCTTTCCCACAGCTGAAGCCTGAGAAGAAAACACATAATTCTCAGGAATGTCTGTCTAATAAATCAGACTTCAACAAAGTTAATTAACTGGAAAGCACATGACTTGGAAAACCCCATTAAATGTCTCCTAGATTAAATGCTGATGAGAGGCTGGACCAATACCCATGCCGAATCTCTGACTTTGCTGTCAGTCTTGTAGAATGGAAAAAGTTGACTGCTAGTGGAACCACCTGGTTACACAGTGATAAGGAATATGTTAAAAGCAAATCCTCAAACAAATGGGTTATGAACATATGTCAAAATTTTATTATCAAGCTTGCCCTAAGGCATAAGGCTCTTAAGAAGTCCATCTCAGTGATTTCTCTTTACTAGAGATATTTCATAGTAGAGTAAATATAGAAAAAGGGGAATATCTGACTAAAGATAATTAAGAAAAAGGTTAAAGATTGTCTTAGTCACATTGGGTTGCTATTACAAAATACTGTAAGACTGGAGGGATTTATGAACAATAGAAATCTATTTCTCAGTGATCTGGAGGTAGAGAAATCAAAGATCAAGTCCCCATTAGGTTCATTGTTTGGTGAAAATCTTCTTCTTTCTTCATAAATGGCCCTTTTCTTCCCCATGTATTCACATAGGAGGCGGAGAGAGAGTTTCTGTGTTTCTTCTTATAAAAGCAGTAACACCATTCATGAGAACTGCGTTCTTATGACCTAATTATCTCCCAAAGATCCCACATCCTAATACCATCACATTGGGAGTTAGGATTTCAACAAATAAATTTTGGGAGGACACAAACATTCAACCCATAACATTCCTCCCAAAATGCATGCCTTTCTCATATGCAAAATACATTCATTTCATCCAACAGCCCCAAAAGACTTAATCCATTCCAATATTAACTCTAAATTCTAAAGCCTGAAATCTCATCAAAATATTATCTAAATCAGATGTGGGTAAGACTGAAGGGACAATTCATCCTAAGGCAAAATTTCTTTCCATCTGGGAATCTGTAAAACCAGACAATTGTATTTCTCCAAAATACAATAGTGAGCAAGCATAGGATAAACATTCTCATTCCAAAAGGTAGAAATAATGAAGAAGGGGTGGTGGGTCCCAAGCAAGTCCAAAACCTAGTAAAGTAAACTTCAAGTGATCTTAAGGCTCAATAATAATTCTTTCTGGATCCATGATCTACTTTCTAATCTTCTCTCCATTGGTCAGTGTTCCCACTAGGGCAGTCATCCAGTCCCCAGAGCTCTGCTAGGTAGGGATCACAACCGCCAGGGCTCTGGGTAGCCTCATTCCCACATCTTTGGGCAGAAATCACCCAAACTTGAAAGCAAGGCCATGGTATCTCCTCCGCAACTCCCTGACTTTTGAAACAGAAAAGGCAGCACCAGTGATTTCTGAATCACCTTTAGGTTCATTCTTGACTTGTCTTGAAGACTAGCTCCTGACTTCCAGTGATATGTTTGATTAGGTCCGTGGCTCATAACCATACTAATCTCTTTATCAAATGGTTGCATGGCCACACCTTCCAAACACAGTATCTCAGTGTTCACAATATGGATGGGCTGAGAATTTTCTAAATATAAAAATTCTGGTTTCTTTTTGTTTAACCATCCTTTCTACATTTTGTTTCTCTCTTCTCACATTTACTATCAGCAATCAGGAAGAAGCAAGCCACTCTTTCAAGACTTTGCTTAGAAATCTCCTCAGCTAAAGATTTAATTGTATCACTAACAAGTTTCTGCTTTCCACAGAACACTAGGACATGAACACACTTCAGCCAAGATCTTTGCTGTTTTATAAATGAAGATCTCGCATCCAATTTCAAGTAGCATGTTCCTTATTTCTGGCCGAAGGCTCGTCAGAATGACCTTTACTATCCATATTTCTATCAGCATTCTGTTCTTGATTGCTAAGGCATTCTCTCAGAAGATAGGAACTTTCTCAGCAGCTCTCCTTTCTCCTTTCTGAGCTCTCACCAGAATGGCCTTTAAAAGTCCCTTCACAATAATCTTGGCTTCTAGCAGGCACATCCCAACTCTTTTGGCCACTACCTATTTCCCAGCTCCAAAGCTGCATCCCAGTTCTGAGGTATTTGCAATAGCAGGACCCCATCTATCCGTAACAGTGGGCTGCTGTCTCAAAAATACATGTTCCTGTCTTCTCATTCGCCTTCCAGAGAACAGCAGTCATTGTCAGGAAAGTCCAGGAAAGCCCCAGGAGTATTTATTTGCCCTGGCCCCCTGTGGCTAGTAGTGCAAGTATTTGGTGAGCTAGGGTCTATCTATGGAAAATGTAGAGTAAGCTGGCACAGACAGATTTAAAACCTTGCCCAGGGTGCCTGGGTAGCTCAGTGGGTTAAAGCCTCTGCTTCGGTTCAGGTCATGATCCCAGGGTCCTGGGATCGAGCCGTGCATTGGGATCTCTGTTCAGCAGAGAGCCTGTTTGCCCCACTCTCTCTGCCTACTTATGATCTCTGTCTGTCAAATAAATAAATAAAATCTTTAAAATAAATAAATAAAACCTTGTCCAATATCACAGGGCCATTTACAGGGAGATCGAGTTTGGGAATCGAAGTGTTCATCGTTTTCCCACACTCCACAATTCTATTTACACAGGCAAGCTGTGACAGAGGATCTAGGGCACAGGGAACACAAACGAAGCGCGGGAGGGAACAGAAACAGTACACCAGCACTCTGCTTTCTAGAAAGCATGGATGTGTTGAAAAATTCAAGTTCATAGTCGTTTTACAGAAGAAAAGTAAAACCATTATCAGGTACTACATTATGTGCCAGGCACTGTGTTAAATGTCTTACCAGAATTAATTTTTTCAGTTCTCTATAACTCCCCTGAGGGATAGGAATTTTAAATTTCCTCATTTTACAAATGATGAACAGACAGCAAAACTTGGCTGCATATTGAAATCATCTGGGGAAGAGGGGGCAAAAATAGTCTTAGCCCCAGAATTTCTTATTTAACTGCTGTGAGGTGGAGCCATGCAGTAGGAGTTTTTAAGGTGTCCAGGGGGTGATACTCATAAAAGAAAAACATTTTAAATTATTAAATGATTTAATAATAATTTTGTTTTTTATTTTTTTATTTTTTTATTTTTTAAATTTATTTTTAGCGTAGCAGTATTCATTGTTTTTGCATCACACCCAGTGCTCCATGCAGTCCGTGCCCTCTCCAATACCCACCACCTGGTTCCCCCAAACTCCCACCCCCCACCCCTTCAAAACCCTCAGATTGTTTTTCAGAGTCCATAGTCTCTCATGGTTCACCTCCCCTTCTAATTTAAATTAGTGACTCTCTAGAGCCACTAGGTTGAAATCCTAGTCTAAGGTCAATCATGAAGACCCCTACTGATCAAATATTTGAACCTAGGTAGCCTGACTAAAAGCACCCACATCCTAACACAATGTTGTTTTGCCTCTACTTAATGTGTATCTTACCACATCTCATACTCACAAAGACCAGTGAAGTCGATAGGTTTAACTCCATTTTACAGATGAACACCTAGGTAGAGAGAAATAGACTAACTTCTCAAGAGACATGACAAATCAGTTGCAGAGGTTGGGTTCACATAACAGACTTTCTGATGTCAAAGCTCATAGGCAGTTGCCCTTTGTTATTCATATGTGAACTCTTGCAGCAATGTTCCTGGATTAGAATCTTCACTGTGCACAGTAGAGAGGTAGAAACCACAGAGGATTAAAAATGTACTCATGCCCAGAGGCCAATACTTTTCTCTCTTGCTATTGCGATACAATAAGAAGTTCCTGTTGCAATGTATTTTCTCAGACACACAAAGTGGTAAATAATAGTGATACAGAATTAAAAGAATATCTCCTGGGGCACTTGGGTGGCTCAGTGGGTTAAAGCTTCTGCCTTCAGCTCAGTTCATGATCTCAGGGTCCTGGGATCCAACCCAACATTGGGTTCTCTGCTCAGCGGGGAGCCTGCTTCCCCCTACCCAACTCTCTCTCTCTGCCTGCCTCTCTGCCTACTTGTGATGTCTGTCTGTCAAATAAATAAATAAAATCTTTTTAAAAATTTTTTAAAAATCTCCCAAATAAAACTTCAGGTATATGATGCTTAAGTTAATTTTTTGCAAATTGGCCTGATGATCTGGAGTACCATTTACATTATTTCTACAGGAAAATAACAAACTCATAAATGAACTTTTGGGTGACAACTGCAAGGTGGGGGATTGTCTACTCTGTATAAACACCAGATGTTAATATTATAAATGCTAATTTGTGTGTATAAAAAGAGATGTGTTTTCAAAATGTAAATATAAACTGAATTCATCTACTTAGAAATCTCAGATGAATATATCCATTTTTTATCTTTAGAGGCTGGCAGAGTGGCTTTTAAATCTGCACTATAGCATTAAAAATTGTTTCCTTGAATTACATTTCCCTATTCTAAGCAGCCAGCATCTGTCATGCGGCCACATATGGTAGCTTGGTTAGTGAAGTGATAACGAATTATAGTAGGCAGCAACCGCCTGATTCAATTAGTCATCAATCATTTAAAACACATCCAGCTTTGTTTTGACGGCCAGGGCCTTTGCACTAACCAGATAAACAACTGATGTTCCTTGTTTATACTCACAAAACGAAGCTCATCCTTGATCTTTCCTCTTAACTACATACTCTCTCCCCTTCTAGCAAGCTGGCTTCAGTTACTCCAGTCTACTCAAATTTTCCAAAAGACATTCTTTGCTTTTATGTCCGCATCACCCTTCTGCCTCATCCCAAGTCCTACATGCATTGCTCCCCTCCTTGCTTGGAGGACCAGCTTAAATAGCAGGTCTTCCCAAAGCCTGCCATGTGGAATTTCATCACCAAGTCCTCAACATCCCTTTGGCACAGCAGATTGGGCTATGCCACCCTTCTTACCGGAGGTCTCTTTGCCTTCCTTCCATAAATACATGATTGCCTGCTCTGTGCTAAGCACTGAGGTCAGCCAGCACTAGGGAAATAAAAGGAATAAATTCTAGATGCTCCCGGTCAGGGAGTGGATAACAAATGCATAAGGATAATTATTAGAACATAGGAGGACCAGAATTATGTTTTAATATTTTATTTTATTTATTTTAAAATAAATAATATATTCCTATGTTACAAGAGCTACAAAAAGATAAAATGATGAAAATTCTTCCTTTTACATTTTCTTCCAGTTATTCAGCTCCCCTCTTCAAAAGCAACCAATAGTGGGATGGCTGGGTGGTTCAGTCTGTTAAAGCCGCTACCTTCCATGAAGGTCATGATCCCAGGGTCCTGGGATTCAGTCCCACATCGGGCTTCTTGCTCAGTGGAGAGTCTGTTTCTCTCTCTGCCTCTGCCTGCCACTCTGCCTGCTTGTACTCTCTCTGTCTATCTCTGTCTCTCTCTGTCTCTCTCTCTCTGACAAATAAATAAATAAATAAATAAAATATATTTTAAAAAAGCAACCAATATTAACAGATCCTATATATCCTTCCATGGATATTCCATGAGTATATAAACAAATACTTATGCACACACACACACATACACACACACATGCATATATGTAGTATAGACAAATACATATATGTAGAGTATATATATATGTGTGTGTGTGTGCGTATATATAAAATATATATATAGCATGTTTTCAAAACTTTTATTTTATACAGGCACTATAAAAACCAAAACAAATTTTCACAGCTTGCCTTTTTTACTTAATTCTGATATTTTGTATATCACTTGACCAGAAAATAAAGAACCTTCTCATTAGCTTTTAAATTTGGATACATACTCTTCCATCATAGGGACAGACCATAATTTATAAAACCAAATCCTAATTGAGGAATATTTTGGTTGTTCTCAATCTTTTGCCATTACAACCAGTGTTACAGTGAATAGACTAATTCATATATTGTGTGTGTATGTATGCACGTGAGTGTTTGTGAAACTATTTTAGTGTGAACAGCCCTGCATAGTATAAGAATGTTTATTTCTCCGCACTTTTACATTTACCAAGCTTTTTATCTCCGCCAATCTGATACAGGGGAAAAAAAATCCCAGTATCTCCTTTCAGTTTGCATTTCTTTTATTATAACTGATATTTAATCTCTTTGCAAGTTCAAGTTCCTCTTCTGTGAGTTTTGTGGTTGTATTTGTTCCTTGGTTTCCTATCAAGTTGTTGTTTCTTATTGATTTATAGGAGCACTATAAATCAAAGAAATTAACCTTATGTGAAGTGAGCTGTATATGTTTTACCCTCAGTTAATAATTTGTCTTTTGAATTTGCCTTGCAGAAATTTATAAAGCTAAATTTATCAATTTCAGAATAGCTAAGAACTTTCAACTTGTAATATAAAACACAAATGCCTTAGCTGAACTAGCCTATTTGGCTTTCTAGTTAGAGGAAAGAAGAGAAAGTATGGTTTGTTTCTTTTTGTTTCATTCTTATATTCCAATTACATATACTACAGGGGCATATACTGAGACTAATTATGCTACTTTAAGAAGCAGCCGTCTAGGGCTCCTGGGTGGCTCAATGGGTTAAGCCTCTGCCTTTGGCTCAGGTCATGATCTCAGGGTCCTGGGATCAGGCTCTCTGCTCAGCGGGGAACCTGCTTCCTCCTCTCTGTCTCTGCCTGCCTCTCTGCCTACTTGTGATCTCTGTCTGTCAAATAAATAGATAAAATCTTTTAAAAAACAGCCATCTAATACATGTTGTTTCAGTTATTAATGCTGCAAAGCAGAGTATGCCAAAACTCAATGCATGAAACCACCATTTGTTATGCTCATGAATTCTTTGAGTCAAGAATTCAGACAAGACATACTAGGAATGAATTATCTCTGCCATAGGATGTCCAGGATGTCTCAGACCTGCTGCAGTCTCAAAGCTGGGGTCTGGAATTATAGTACAAAGGCTCAGTTTAACACAGGATGCTGGTGGGAGGCAGAGATTAGCTGGAACTGTCATCCTGAACACCTTTCTATGGCACCTTCGTGTCGCCTGGGCTTCCTCAAAATAATGAGGTTTGGGTCCCAAGCACGCCTCACGGAAAGAGAGAGCCAGGTTGAAACTATATCATAAGACACCCAGCATCACTCCTGCTGTACTCCATTGTCAGAGCATTCAACCTGCTCAGGTTCAAAGGGAGAGAAAACAGACTTTGCCTCTTACCATTACTCTTCCAATGGCAAGGCTCACTGATGATAATGCTTTGAGTTTTTTGAAAAACACAGTCAGTCATTCCTGGTCAAGTGTATGTCCTGTACATCTTCTGTCCAAAGAAGACATCAGTCTTAGTCTAAGAGGCAGGATTCACCTGTGGGATTATTTGGATTATAGGATTAGGTATGACTTTCCTGTTGCAACAGGTAAAGAATTAATCCTCCTGTAAACTGTAGGGCAGGTTCCTGCTCCCTTTCTAGTGTTCAAATCTGGTTACTGGGTTGCTGTCTCCTCTGTCAACCATCGCAGGGTAATGCCGGCAGAAACAAAGAGAGTCAGTTCTTGCTTATCTGGGAATATTACTACCCACCCACCCTACTCCATTCCCACCTTCTGCTGGTGATTTTTGTTCCCTATTCTTTTTATCAAATAATGGGAAAGACAAGATGAAAACTTCCTATCAGCCCATTTGAGGATGCATTAGTCACTCTGGTATAGTCAGTGTTAAGAGAAAAGAAAGAAAAGAAGGAAGGAAGAAAAACATGTTATTTACTAAAGGCAGAGTATGCAGATTATCTCTGGGTTTCAATTACTCATATTTGTTTTCTTTTGCTCTGATTAGCATCATTGATTAATTCTATTTTTTAAAATAATTTCCTATAAAATCTCAGTCATTCCATATGGAACGTATCTTGCTCAGTTAAACTAGTCAATGCAGCATTTCCTTTGACTAACATCTACAGAGATATTTTAAATAGAAAAACAAAACAAAATAAAACCATTGATTATCACTATGGTTTTTCACTCAACAGGGCTAGCTAGCACATCAAATACAAAAACAGAAATCACACATGTCACAAATTGAGTAGCTAAAGTATAAGGTCTATCTGATCTTTGTACCAGATCAGGATAGGAAGTGAAGACAATTATTCAAGGTGGGACAAAGAACTACCAAGAGCAATTGTCTTGATTCCATAAAAGGCCATCTAGATGGTACAAAAGCAGCACCCAAGAGAAGCCAATATATGGAATTGTTTCAGAGACTGACAGAGGTAGTCAGCTGATGGGATAAGGTAGCAGGGATTTCAAAACAGAGAATTGTGACGGTCATTTTAGGCAATGTCTATAATGCAGCAGGCAACAAAAGGCAGAATCAGAAAGGCAAGACCTCACGTCCCAAAGGGTTACCAGCAATTGTTTCCCAAGTAAACACAGATCTCAGTAAAAAAAGTGTAATAATAATAATAATAATAATAATAATAATAATGGCTGTATTCTATGACTTAGTAGAGGTGATAGGTTTGTATTAGCAGAAGAAGCTAACCTAAAATAGCAAGCACCTAGGAAAAAGTCAGATTCTGCTAATTGTGGATGTAGGTTGTTGAGATCAGACAGCGAATTTATGAAATCCTGTTTTGGACACACAGAAGAGGAGATTTAGGCAAAAATCCAGTAACCCAAAAGGAAGCATTGGTCTGCAGGCTTCCAGACATGCATATGATTTAACTTCATGTTCTCCTCCGTTATTTAGAAAAGGTTATTTTTACAATTTTACTTTGCTCCTTTGCAGATTGGCTTAAGAATGTAGAAAGAAGAAAGAAAGAAAGAAAGAAAGAAAGAAAGAAAGAAAGAAAGAAAGAAAGAAAGAAAGAGAGAGAGAGAGAGAGAGAGAGAGAGAGAGAAAGAAAGAAAGAAAGAAAGAAAGAAAGAAAGAAAGAAAGAAAGAAAGAAAGGAAGGAAATGTAGAAAGATCCAAATCTAAGTTGAATACCGGATTCAAGAGAAGCCAAGAAAAGACAGAACCCAAGAAAATGACACAACAGCAGACTATATATTTTAAAAGACATTTAACACTAAGAAGGATTCTGACATCTGATGCGGATATAGTTTGCCTTCTAATATGTTATCATTTTCATCAAGCCTTCTGAAAAGATTCGATTCTTCTTGACTTTTTCCAATATTTCCATGCTTATTGGAAGGGTAAGTAGGATGCAACTCTGTGACAGGACTGTCACTTTGGACTTTACAAAGAACCACCACATAATGTTTTACAGCATCCTCCTAGTAACGGGTGAGGATAATTGGATACTACCCTCCCAGCAATGAGAGCACCCTGACATCTGATTTTACATTTTGTGCCCTTTTAATAACAAAGGAGACCATTACAAAGTCCCTCATGCTGCCCTGAGCATGATTTAAATCTCCTGGAAAACTTAATTACAGCTTTTTATACTGATTTTGTCTTACAAAATCCAAATCAATTCACATTTCAATTTTAAGATTAACACTTAGCTCTGATCTTGAGTATCATTTTATTCCCTTCTCTCTAAGCATTCCTTCCCAAATACAGAAAAGTGATGATAGTTTCCAAATGTTATCTTGTATCAATGAGTACATAGAAAAATAATAATACATACATATATATATATATATATATTTATACACACACACATATACACATACATATACAGATTTGCACATAGATCTAGACATACATACATATACGCATATATATCATATGTTATTCGAGCAGCATACGGTGCTTTTCTGGAGGCCAGCATCTTTCTAGTCTTCATACTACATTTTATGAAGCAGAGATATCTCTGAAATGATGATGACAAGACACATCTGTGGAGGACTTATACACTGGGCACTGTGTAAGATTTTTAGTATATAATACATCTACATATTTCATTTGTATGCATAAGATTTCATCATCCCACCTGCCCTTGCTATAGGGCTGCTGCTTTGCCCCTCTTGCTCCCCTCCCCCCTCCTTCTGAAAGGTAGTGGTGACTGTGCTTATCTTGCCCTCTCTACAAACAAGACATCAAATTGTAGGTTGGGAAAGTGTGAGACAGATTGTTTCCCATTGATTCCCTTGTCATCAAATCCAGAAGACCTGGGCTTGGGGAGCTGAGACCCGACAGACATATTTCACGAGTCTCTTACGTGCTGCCACCTGGCTTAAAGACCCAAGTATAGGACGTGAGCCTGGAGCAGATGCCCTGACAGGCTGAGACCCGTGGGCGGTCTGCAGAAAGACTGACTGCATCTTGAAAGAAATAGCTTGTGTTGGTCTAGTATGTTAGTGGCTCCAATATTCATGCTCTTTCTTCATTCTCTCTGAATCCTGGCAGGCCCTCTCTTATTCATTCACATATGTTGGAAGCGACACGATGCTAGTTTCATCCCTTGGTTTTAAGGTTTGGCAGATTCAGTTCTGTACCCCGTAGGATCCCTGAGTTATCATGTAGGAAGTCCAACTGCTTTAAAGGAAAGATAAGTGGAGAGGTGAAAGGAAGAGACCTTGAGATTATTGGGGGGGGGGTAGCGTCCAGTCCACTCAGCACTTCATCTGGGGCCCCAGTCTTCAACTGACCCTGACCAAATTCAATGCAGGCAAGAGGAACAGCCACCCCCAGCCCAGGTTACAGACTACTAATCAGATGGAATGATTATTGCTTCAAGCCAGTATCTTTTGGGTAGTTTTTATAAAACAAAGAGATAACCCAGATACCTAGTAGGAAAGTGTTTAGTAAATGTTTGTGGGGACAACTGACAGTGACAGAATACTGATCCTCAGTGCACTTAAGTTCCGAGTTAAGAGAAAGACCAATGAAGTGACAATTAACCTGCAGTAAGGTAAGTACCATGATAGAGTTGTTAGCATGGTACAAATGAAGTAGTAGTAGACATCCTAGCCCAGATGAGCGGGATCTAGAAAACTTCCAAAAGAAATAATAACTGGGGGTGCCTGGGTGGCTCAGTCAGTTAAGCCTCTGCCTTCAACTCAGGTCATGATCCCAGGACCCTGGGATCCAGCTCCATATTGGGCTCCCTTCTCAGCAGGGAGTGTACTTTTCCCTCTCCCTCTGCCTCTCTCTTTCTCTCTCTCTTCCAAATAAATAAATAAATAAAATCTTTGAAAAAATAATAACTGAAGAAAATTTTAAGAAGAAAGTAGAACTATGGTGAGTGCTGTGAAGTGTGTAAACCTGGAGATTCACAGACCTGTACCCCTGGGGAAAAAAAAATATATGTTTATAAAAAATAAAATTAAAAAAAAAAAGAAGAAGAAAGTAGGAGTTCACTGGTCAAAAAAAAATTAAGAACATTCCTCTACATCTTCAGCACATTTAGGTCAGTCCCTTGTTCATAAATTAAGAATGAATGAATAAATGAATGAATGAATTTCAAAGTCTTCATCATAAACATAAAATTTAAAGTAACTAAGACCATGAACAAGAAATAAGCTAAGAATGCCTCCTCTTGAACCTGTGAAGCTCAAGCCCTGAGCTGTGTTATCTCTTTTACCAAATCAGTGTTGTCTTTTCCCTAAGCAGAGAAGAATTCCCTCCATTAAAATAAGTATATGCTAACAGAATGTATATTATAGTAATTCTCTATATGCTACACTACTGAATATACTTGTTAGATTCTCTCTAGAAGAATTTGTGGAGACATCACAGTTGACCTTCAAGAGGTTATTATCTGAAAAGATGTTAAAATGGGAATCAAAATCATGAGTCACAGTTACACCATAGACCTTTGAATTTCATGTTATTACTAGATCATTAGATAACATGGTACCCCTATAAGGGCAGCATCCACTCTCATTTGGTATGGCTATGTTTTTACTTTTTTATTTTCCCCTAATCACTGTTAATATAAATGTACAAACATACTTACTTACAAAGTGAAAGGAAAAGAGTTAATTGATTTCAAACTACTAGAAAAAAAGCATTTGTTGCTGGGACTATGGAAATTTGAATTTTATCTGCTATTTTTTTAGTTTTATCATTTGTTCAATAGCTAGAAGTTTGGGACTTTTTAAAAGGGGATCTGATCAAGGGTGAGATAAAGAAATGAGTTATTCTCTAATAATCATTCTATCCCTTGCTAATATGGGACAGAATACATAGCTTCTGTGACATGCTATTAGAAGAGGGCCCATTGAGACCATACTCAATGGTTGTTGAGTGAATAAATAAAAAACAAGAGCAGTTATTGCACTGGAAGACTAGGACAGAGAAGACATCCGTTCACATGGGAGGATAGAATGGGAATTAGAGAAGATGAGAGTGATGTGTTAGCGATACTGAGGTCAGACAAAGCAGATGGGCAGATGATTAAAAGAAGGAAGATCAATATGATCTTTGAAATGAACAGCTGAGTGACTTTGGTCTTAACAGCAGTGAACCAAAAAGAAAATGAGGGCTTAAGAAGAAGGTGACTGCAGTTTTTGCAAGAACCCCTTTAAAATTTATTGATGAGAGGTTCACAGAAGAATTCATGTGCTCTGCAGATAGCTCATTCCCAAGAATGAAAGACGAAGATATCCCTAATATTTCCTTCAAAAACTCACTATTGGTGTTAAGAGTTTCCTTCTCTCCTAGGGAGGATTGAATGATGGTTTCCACATAACCCAAAATTATCCTAATGGAGACTTTCCCCACATGGAAGGAAACGCTGGGTGTGGGAGTAATTGCTTTCCCACTAGCATTCCCTAGTTTTTTTGTTTGTTTTTTCCTGTAATGCCATTGGGTCTTCCACCTAACCTTTCTTGCTTTAAAGCAAGAAAGGAAAAAAAGTTGTTCTCTATCTAAACAGCAGTCCTCTCTCTAACTTTATAAGGCAGCTCCCCCAGTACCAACTTCTGGTCCTTAGAAAAGGAGAAAACCTCAAAGGTTCAAAACTGAGAACAATGACAATTCAATCCCAAGGCCCTGCTGTACTCAAGGTCTAAATTCACTTCCAAATCTAGTTACCTTCTTCTGTCTTAGGCTCTCTTCTCCCAGAGTCATATCTGTGCTCAGGATTTTGATGGAAGTGCTTTATCAGAAAGTTCACTTCAAAATAAAATTAAAAAATAAAGAGCCATGGAATAGGGGAGGCAGGAAAGACAAGGGGAAAAATTTAAAGAAGGGTACAATTTCAGATGGAGTCCAAGACAACCTGATACCAGAAGTTCATTTAGGGACTTTAAGCCTATATATATTTAAAAATATATGTAAATTTCAATAGTCCTAGGTAAATTTTAATTGGTCAAACATCACAACCTTTTTAAAAAAGCATACGTGTGAACCAATGACTTGTTTTTCCAGCTCTCTTATCAGATACTGCAGAAGTGTCTAACTGGTTTCTCTAATCTTATCTCACTTTGCCAATCCTCCTGACCACTGTCTGAGTGAATGTTCTAAAAATTTAAGTCTGTCATATCCCGGATTACCAGTTTTTAAAATTTCATCTTCCTCCTAAACATTCAAAATCAAATTAGGCAATCAAAGTTTGAGTTTTACCAAGTAATCCAATCTTGCAAAAGAGGTATGTGATTAGAAATAGTAGACATCTTAATACAAGAATGTCTAAATATTTTAAATGAATATCTCTTAAATAACTATTACCAGTTCCTTACATTTTCCTAGACTATCCCATTCTTGAGGAACAGTATCTTTAGATAGATGATAAATAGATAGATAGATATAATCTGCAGTTATAGTGTACTGTTAATCTTGTCTATTCTTTGATTTTGGTTTCAAAGCCTAGAACTCCATCATAAAACAACACAATAGATTCTAATGTCAGCAATTTTCAACAACCTTCCATTACACAATGTGCACTTTGTCATCTAGAAAGAGAGGAATCAATTCTGCCTCAGCCATGGGAGTTGAATCAGCAAAGTCATCCAAGAGGAATGGCATTATTGACATAAGGTTTTCTTTTGTTGTTTGGAATATACTTTGTGAATATTTCAACCTGAAATACCTTTTAGGTGTAGTCAGCTCTTCTACTACAGTGACCCTTGGTAGTTAGTGTTTGTTTTTGTTTTTCCACTTGTTTGACTAAAAGACCAAAAAGTATCCTAAAAACCATCCTACTGCTGATTGTGGTTTAGCAATATTAATACTGCAATACTACTGTGCTCTGAGATAAGGTAGCTCTAACTCCATCTTATTTAGATAAAATTAAAAGTGTAAGTATTTATGATGAATTTTAGGAGACTGGCAGACCCTAATCTATAACTTTGTAATATTTTGAAAGATACTTCAAATTTTCAGTCTTGATTTTATAAATGATAAGACGGGAGTGACTTGAATCATAATAACTTATAAATTTACTCTAAACTTCCTTTTACAAAGTTGTCAAATATTTAATAGGTCATATCTTTTTGCATATGAGAATTTATCATATAAAGTTACCATACAAAATGGCAGCAAATCAAAAATAATTGATTAAATCTAAACTCACTTTCTATTATATTTGGCATCAAAGAGCTACTGAGTAGAGAGTTTATTATCATGGCATTCTCATAGACTTTTAATGATCTATTGATATTTTCTCTTCTTTATAGAATGATCTTATCTGTCTCCTTGATTTACTTCATCAAGTCATTCTAAAAATGGTTATTATCCAATAAACCAAGTAGACATATAGATTTATATTCCAAATATGTTTTTTTAAAGTTTGTATACTAATTAACTTAAACAGAAGAAAGAATTACTTGCAATAATTCAGTTCCAAAGCAGTGTTTGCAGCGTTTGAAGACATATACTTTCTGACAAAATAACTCCATTTTTTTAAAAGCTAACCACAAGATAATTCCTCAAAAATCCTAACAAATACAGTGATCCCTACATCACTTTGCAATTCACTTAAGTTTGCAATCATACTCCATCTTTTGGTTTCTATGTAAAGAAATATGCATGCAGCAAATCTTTCACTAATTTACTCATTTATGTCTTTATTGATTAATTTCTATATGTTCAATTAACTATTAGATTTATATGTGTCCTTTATGTTTGTGTCTCTAAAGGTAAAAAATGGAATTGAAATCATTATCTAGAAATTTTTAAAAGGAGGTGAAACAATTACAAAATAAAAAATCTTGGAGTGAAAAATTAAACATGAATTTCGTAAGTAAGCTAGAAACATTGATTTTAAAAATCCGATCTAATCTGATTTTTTTTATTCCAACCATTTAAACACTAATCACAAGTCACCTGTGGTAGACACAGAGAAACTCTGCCCAGATTCCTCTTCAATGAAGGACTCGGTTTCCAGCTTTGGGGGACGTGGTCAGCTGAGACCTCTAGCTCTTTGTTCCTACAGGGTCTACCTCAGCTGCAGAGACCCACCTGGCTCCAAATCATGTCCTCCCAGGGTTGCCCACATTCAGTAACTTCACAAAAATGGGTCCAAAGTTTGAACCATCTGGAAAGAGTAAAGGACAACTCCAATGGATAGTGTATGCTCCAGATGTTTCCAATGAATTAGCAGAGGCTTAAGACCTGTGTCATGGTTCAATTTCTTCCTTTGTCAATCCTGCTTCTTGCCCTGTTTTCGAAGGCACTGATCCCTACAAAATCTCTCATATCCCAAACACTATCTCAGCATCGGCTTCCAGAAAATCCAAGTTGTGACACCTCCTTTAATGCATAACAGAAAAAGCAAGAGTTAGTCAAATCAAGTATATCAGAGATGATACTGTAAAAATGTGGCAATGGTACACTGGATTGGAAATGGAAATTAAGATGGGTTTTTATTGCTACCTTAGTTTGTGGTGTCTCACAAATCAGAGTACCTGGAGGACTGGCTCCTTCAATTGTCAAGTCAGGAGACTGGCTGCTGATCTCACTGTACTTTCCAGATCCATCACACTGCAAGCTGAACCAGCGGTTCCCAATGCTTTCTATGGGCCCAGGCCAGTCTAATATAAACATTTTCACCAAACTGTGGAAAAACGAGAAACAGAGAAAGTAGCAAGTTTTTCAGAGTTAATTTGTCTTCTTTGTTTGTTTGTTTTTGAAGAGAATTCCTTTCTCTTTTTAAAAGTTTTTTGGCTTTGTTAAAATATCCTTTCTTTCAGAAATGGTGTGGCCAATAGGTCATCTATTCTTGTTTCATTTTGTTGGTTTTTTTTTATGTTTTATAGGCAATATCAAACTTCATATCAGTCCCCCAGTCTACTCCTGCACTGTTATTTCAAAATTCTACTGAACAGTAAAACTTACTGTGAACTATAAATCTCAAACTTTCACAGCAATAATATGCATTTAATTGATGCTGGTACTGATTGTCACTGATTGATTCAATCGGTACAGACACATCAAAACGAGTGAGACAGAATAGCAGGCTCAGATTCATGCACTATTACTTATGGTTTGGATAAGTTTGCATCCAGTTCTGGTAGGCTTTTGAATTTTAGAGAAGGTAGCACTTCGACATATATTCTCATTACTGAACCTCTCCTTTCCAACATTCTCAACTTTCTCCCCCAAAGTCTAGGATTATCCACTTTAAGGAAAAACAGGAAAAAAATCTTAAGATGAGTGGTTTCAAAGATTTCCATTTCTCAACTCTTTGAGTTGACCTCCCCAAAATTACTGAGAGCTTAGAGAAAGGATGCTTTTCCCAGTCTTCCTTCATTTATCTCAAAACATGCCTGGTTAGCAGCAACAAATCATCTATTCACATCTACCCTCCTCCTCCTTAATAAGCAGTTTAATATAGTATAACGAAAAGATCAGTGGACTGGGAGTCAAGATTTATGAATGTGTCAAGTGATATTGTGAATAATATTGAGATAAGTTTTTAATAAGCAAGCACATTTTATAGTGTAAATCACTCCTTAGGTGAGAGGTATTCTGCCTCAGTGACCAGTACTATCACTTATTTTCTTTCTCTGCCATCTGATGACCTCCTTTTGCTCACTCTCTTTCTTATCCTTTACAGCACGTCTTTCTTTTCTACCCTTCTCTTCACTTTCTGCAGTTTCCCCAAGTGCACCTCTTCTGTCTCCATTTCATGGCTCTCTTCTTTCCTGAATTCAGTTGCTAGCATTTGGCTCTTCCTCGGGAATAGCATTCCTGAGCAATGTGCTATGCTGCTGTTCTCCACCATCCCCCTGCCTTTCCACTTCATGTTCCCAGCTGCCATTTTCCCTGCATTCACATCCCACAATCCTTTTTGATTTTTACTGACTGAAGTATAATTGACATGCAATATCTTATTAGTTTCAGGTGTAGATCACAGTGATTTGGTATTTTTATACATTATGAAATTACTCCCATGAAGCCTAGTTACCATCTGTCACCAGACAGTTATTACAATATTATTGACTATATTCCCTATGCTGTATGTTACATCCCCGTGACTTGTTTATTTTATAACTGGAAATTTGTACCTCTTAATCCCCTTTACCCATTTCATTCATCCCCCATCTTCCTCCCTCTGGTAACCAACAGTTTGTTTCCCTGTATCTATGAGTTTATTCACTGTGTTACTAAATGTACCTTTACTCTCCTATTCCTGCTGTGTCTTCACTCTTTGAAAAAGCTTAGCTCGAGGCTTTCACTAATAGGCCACTGAGGACTGAATTTACTGTTTCCGGTCCTACATTCCAACTGCTGCAGACACTAAGAAGATAGTTGGCACCACACTTCCACTAGATTTCACTGAAATGATGGTAGCTTGTCTTGTTGCTGTTGGTGGGGGGTGTGGTTAAGGGGCATTGGCTGTGTGTTTCATTGAAAACAAAAAGATTTGGAGCTTCATCCGCTCCAAATTGTGCTCATGGAGGTTTCTCCTTCTCCATAAAGACTCTCTCTGGTAAATTTCTTCATCTAAAGCAGATACCAAGCAAAACAAAATTTTGCATTTATTTAAACGGGATTCCTAAGTAATTTATGGTAGTCCATTTACCTATGATCTAATTAATTACTATATTTTCTCTTTATTGGGACAATCTCAAAAAAAGACCAATGATCTTGCTTCTCACCCAACCCCACCTATGTCAGGAAACTTTACTCTTTTCAGAGCTTTCAGCCACCAGATGCTTGGGCACCAGAGGCTATCTACAAGTTTTGGAGGTTTTGAAAAAGTAATTCCAAAGAATGCTCTGACCCTGTTGTTGGTGCAGATTTCTTTCCCAACTATAATTTTATAGGTGAGATCATTATATCAATTATAGCTACAAATCTTTGTGTGGTGGTATTTGTATTGCAGGGCATGGGGAGAAAGTGGGATATGATATAGGCTTCTTGACATTTTAGAAGATTCATTTTTCAGTTTCTTAAGAATTATCCAGGACAATACAGTAAAAGTGATTTTTTTTTTTTTTTTGAGTAGCATGTCTGAAGCCTGGAAGGCAACACGATTGTGGTAAGGACCAAATATGATGTAAATAAACATATTTTGTAAATTTTAAAGATTGAAGATAATAAAAGGTAATAAGAAAGGAAAGTAGAATTGAATTTGCATCTAAACTTCAGTCTAATAAAAGTGTACCGTGCTTCAGTCTAATAAAAGTGTACCGTGCTTAAACAGTAGCAATGAGTCTATGGATACATTTTTACTTCACAAAATGTAAACCAATAAGATTTTTAATGTCTTCAGTATTTATTAATCTCTCATTTTATTTATGTTTATATCAAACCTACATCCAAAAAGATTCAAAGAACTATTCAACAAAATTTTAAAGCCATTATGAAACCAAAAAGATTTCTAAGAGTTGTGCAAGAATCCTCTGAGACCATCATTGCTGTGCATCATATTTGACTCTAGCTTGTGAGATAAAGAGACAGATAGTGAGGAAATACACACGTAAGAAAAATACTGTTCTGGTCTTCCAAGAGCTTAAACCAATAAGGAAAAAAACATGTAAAGAAACAGCAAAATTACACCAAAAAATTGAGGGCAGAGGTAAGGGCTTGTTTCTGGGAAGGGGCAAAGATACATCTTCAGGTAAACTCGAGGGAAAATGATTGGTAAAACTACAGACAGATTCTAAGTGTGAGAGAAGAGACGGAAGATAATGCTTTTCAGAAGACCTTTATCTTCTGGCTAACATAGTAAATGATTGTATCTGCTGCTTTGGAAGTGGGTTTATTGTTTCAGGGTCAGTAGAAAAAGTTTCAATACCACTGGGGAAAGCACAGTAAAAAAATAGATTTTTTATTATCCCTATCATCAGCAGTAGTCTATCAATAAATAAAAAATAAAGACAGCTGACTTTTCTTTCAAAATATTGCAAGAACACTCTCTAATGATCTTCTTTTAGGGCAGAGAATATTTGGTAGGCCAAGCAATTTCTATTACTAATTCTGTGTAGACAGTTTTGTTTATTAAATATACATTAGAGGAAATGATTTTTCTCCCTTAGAGTCTAGACTTAAGGCACTGTAGACTGATTCCTTTAAATATAGGGAAACTAGCTATGTTTATTTTATGAGTTAGAAAGTCTCATAACTCTCAAGGCCCACATCCAATTTGTATCTCTAAAATGTTTTTTTACAAGCCAGAATAAACATATAATCTCTTTCCTGCAAACCATAGGCTATTTATCCAAACCAAACAAAGATATTTGAACTCGTTAATTTGAGTGTGGTTTAAAAATTTGTGGCGGGGCTGTGCTCATGGGGTATGCTTTTGCTATCATAGTCCATTTTAACCCTTCTAGTTCACTTGATTTTTTTCATACCTGCTTTTGAGGAGTATTCTTATTAGCAATCAGATTCAAAATCTATAGAAATACCATTTTCTACTACAGAATAAAAGTGGAGAATCTGGTGGTTATCTGTGACCTGAAAGAAAGTGTGGCTGTTGGTGAGGGACTGGCACTCAGATTGATCTTGAATTTTATCTAAGATTTGATCCATTGAGCACAAAGTGAAGTTGTAATGAATGGGAGATGCATGTGTGTTCTAGTTAGACCACTTTAATTGCATTAATATTGCTTGAGTAGATAATTTTTTAAGTTTATAGAATATTCAATTAAGGGCAAAAATTAGAATTAACCTAAATGTCAGTCAATTTTAAGAAATGGTTAATTGGTATACCTGGGTGGCTCAGTCCGTTAAGGCTCAGACTCTTGATTTTGGCTCAGGTCATGAACTCAGGGTCATGGAATCAAGCCCCACTTCAGGTTCTGAGCTCAAAGCAGTCTACTTCTCTCTCTCTCTCTCTCTCTCTCTTTCTCTTTCTCTCTCTCGTTCTCACTCTCACAAACTCTGCCCCTCCCCCACTCGTTCTTTATCTCCCTCAAATAAATAAATCTTTAAAAATTATATTAAATTTAATTTAATTTAAAAATGGTTAAATGTTATAAAACAGCATATCCTTGCAACCACTGAAAGTGTGGAAAATTTATATGTACTTCAATGGAAATGATCACAAAGTATTAAGTAAAAACAAACAAACAAACAAACAACAACAACAACAAAAATTGCAGAACAGGACACAGAGTAAAATCTTATTTTTTAAACCAACAGAAGTTAAGCATTTGTGTATGTGCTTCAACAAGGAACAAATTCAAAAATATTTTGGAAAGTACATAACAAACAAACAACATTAGTTACTTTGGGGAATATAATTAAAGGGAGTCAAAAACTCACTTACCATATAAATATATTTATTATGTAGATTTATGTATTTATTATGTAGGTATCTACATCGTTTGACTCTTTGCCTAGGTAATTCATTAGATTTGTAATTAGAGTTATTAGATTTGTAATAGGGAATTTATGGAAGACAAGAAAAATCTTCTATTTGTATACATTGGTGATTTTCATCTAACAATAGTAAATATTTATTGTTATAATTACCGACTAAAGTGTAATTCTCTTCTCTGTTATTGTCATTTAGAAGTGATCAGATATACAATGTGTAATTCCTTCCACTTTTGCTTTTTTGTCACAACATCAAACTTGCCACTTAGAAGGACTTAATAGTAAATAATCTCATTGAAAATACCTAGGTCTTCTAACACAAAAGTCTTGCTGATGAGAAGCAAAGGCAACATATGATAGTTTCTCAGAAATGCAAAACATGCTTCACTTCAGATCTGTGGAATCAGAACCTTCATTTTAACAGGATTTCCATTCTCGCATACTTTTTCATTAAAGATTAAGAAGCAATGCTCCAGAGGACTAATCTTAAATCTATGATTTTATAACAAGTACCTTATTTTTATTCAAATTGTATGTTTATGGGGAGCCTGAAATTATGAGAGCAGAGAAGATTGATAGAGGAAAGGGCTAAAGCCTTTGATCTGTCTCCACATTGCCTTTCCTGGGTTCATGGCTCCAGTATTTTCCTTTATTTGAAATCACTTCAGAACAGATAAGAACACAGATGATCACAAATCTGAGTATATAACTCGATCGCTAGTCTGATAGAAAATATCATGATTGGGGCCCCTGGGTGGCTCAATCATTAAGCATCTGCCTCCGGCACATGTCATGATCTCAGGGTCCTGGGATCAGCCCCACATCGGGCTCCCTGCTGGACGGAAAGCCTGCTTTCCCTCTCCAGTCCCTCTGTTTGTGTTCCTGCTCTCGCTATCTCTCTGTCAAATAAATAAATAAAATCTTTAAAAAAAAAAAAAAAGGAAAAGAAAAAAAAGGAAATGGCATGATCATCAATGGTTTTTGACTTTTGAATTGAAACTGGCTATAAAACACATGCCACAAAAAAAATATATGTTGTTTGTACAGACATTTATTTGTTCCTATTTAAATGAAAGGTCAGAAAGTAAAAGTCAAGATGAAATGAAATGTGTGGTCAGAGTGAAAGAAGTAATATGGAGCTATGAAATGGGAAAAATGCACCTACCAGAATGGCTGTCTTTTGAGTGTATGAAATATTTGGAAGAAAATAAAAACAAAGACTTCTAGCAATAGGGATTGGCACTGTCACCTCATTCACTTACTCTTTTTCTATTATGTCTCACTATAGTTAAAAAATGTACAATAATATTGCCCGTCAAACTGTAGCCAGTAAAAGGTTTTGGAATAAGTGAATGAATAAATGCAAGCTTCTTTGGAGTATGGAAACTTCCACTTCCTGTAATACTGCAGATTATATAACCTCAAAACCCTTCTCCACAAAGCCAAGAGAAATGTTGGGCAAACTGTAATGTATGAACTTTTAAATTCCAAGCTGTACTAGCAAAATATCAGTGAAATCCCCAGGATGCTAAGGCAAAGAGGTCATTAAAAACCAGAGCGGTCAGCACAAGAATGGACACCAAGTAGCCTTGGGGAAATTACTGCTATCAATCACTGAAAGTCATGTGGGGTTTGATGTTCAGGGAGAAGTGGCAATCTGTGCAAAGCGAATGGCTAGAACAGATATCTCACACAAAGTCAGGACGTTCTAAAGACAACATCCTCAGTGAAAGGATCAACTTAAAAAATGGCACACACCAGAACAAGGAGGAAGTTACAAAGTTCATAGCTGAACACCTGGGCAATGCGTGGGAAAATTAGTCTCCCCTAAGAATTTATAATCATGGGCCCAGAGTCACCTGTTATTGGAGTTTAATTTCAATCACCTTTGTTTTCTGAGAGACTAGAAATCAGAATAAAAAGTTTAGGGGCTAATGATACCCCTAAAGTTTGTGGCCAGAGCAAATTGAAATCCTCTGTTCATAAATTATTTCTCAGTACAGACTACACAAGAGTCCCATGAATAAAGCCCTCAGATGACACATAAGAGTCAAGAAAAGAAGAAGCATCAGATATACCATCATCATATATAGATAATAAAATAAACATGTTTAAAATGATGAGAGACATAAATTTTAAAAAACAAGGAAAACAAGTTATAATGAAAAAAGTAAGAAAAAGAATATCCAGAAGTGAAAAATGTAATTATTGAAATATAAAAATTTCACTGGATGAATTTAATAATAGATTAGTCACAGACAAGGAGAGAATTAGTGGCCTATAAGAAATTATTCAGAATGTAGACCCAAAAAATAAAATAAGAGAAAGTATGAAAGAGGGGTTAGAAGTCACAAATCTAGTAAGTATTACAGAGGATGAGACTAGAGAGGGTAGGTAAAAGACAATATTCTTAGAAATAATGTCTGAGAAATGTCTAGAAATGATGAAAGACATATTTTCCTTACTCTAGATTCTCAAAGAGGATGTGAATAAAAATAAAACACACTCACCCATACCATAGAGTAACCATAGGATTTAAAATTACAGAACAAATTTTAAAAGGTAGAAATCTTATTATTAAAAAAAAAAAATCCTCAAACATTAGGTTTTTTCCAAAGGAACAGTATCTGTAGAGAGTTAATAGAGCCACAGCCTATCCTATACTCAACTAAAATACTGTTCAGGATTGAGAACAAAATAAATTCGGATAATCAAACTCTGGGGTTCCCAATAGCAGTTTCCCATCTTACTTCCTGTTCACAAAGTAATAAAGATGTAAATTTTTGGAAGCATAGTAAAGAAGACAATATGTAACAATAATGATTATATAAAATAATAATAATGTTTAATTAAGGGACAATCAATACCAGATTTAACCAAATTACTGAACAGCTATAGCACAGAGAATGGAAGATCATAATGAGCACTAAGCATTCTAAGGTGTCTGTATTATTCTACAGAAGAGTAAAGATACTGATCTTCAAACTGCTTAAACTTTGAACTCTTTCAAGTATGTCCTATTAAAATCTCAAGATAAATCAATTAAACAATAGAAGAGGAATGTATAATAATCAAATTAGTAGATGGGGAAAATCAGAATAAAGAAAACTTGAAGCATCCAAAAAGCATAAGGAAAAAGAGGGGGGAAAAGATGCAAACAAAAAAAGAAAAATAGAAAATACTCAGTGTGATAGGAAAAATAATCCTTAATTCTGGAGACGGAAAGTATTCGGAGATATAAATTAAAACAGAGAACCATGCCCAACGACCCAGCCCTAACCTATACATATTCCCCAGGCAAGAGTTTAGGGTATAAGGTCGATCTTTACCTAACATTTAACTGAGTCCTGCCTTAAAGCTGCTTGATGGCAGCAATATTTGCTGACTCTCAATAATTTTTTAAAAGGCACATTTTATTAGAATAACAAGGGATGGCTTACAGATAAAAATGTGAGAGTTAAAATCTCTGCTATCAGGAAAAACAGAAACCAGGGCGAGAACAAACGGCCATGTCCTTTAGAGCCAAACAGCCAGAAAGAAGATTCTCCATCCTTGTTCTCTCAGGCTTCAAATTACTAGCCCGATTGGCCCAGGGGGTGGATAATTTGATGAATGGGTACACTAAGAAAACAAGCAATGAGGCAAATCAGGGGGAATGGGTAAGGCTTCCCAAAGGAAAATCATGGTGCCATGATAAAGGAAGGACAAAGAAATCCTAAACTGGAAAAAACAAAAACAACAACAACAAAAAATATACCAAAGGTAATTTGACTCTTTCTGCTGGATCTTTGTCCAGCTACAGCAGCAATTTTTATAGGATATTTGACTCAAGAGGAATATGCATTTCTAGAATTGTTATTAAATTTTTTCTCCTTCTCCTTAAGCATTTAGACCAGTGATAACAAATCAAACGACTGCTAGCATCAGACAAGTCAAGGAAACAAGTAAAGCACTATCGGAATATGATGATAAACAGGAACTGACTCTCCATCTCAGGAATAAAATATAAAATGGTGAAGGTGAGGGAAAACTGCAAATGCCCAGACCCAGCCCAAGAAAGCAGTGGTTACTCAGCTCGAGCTGATTGTTAGAGCCAGATCTTTTTCAAGAAAAATCAAGAGTCAGGAATGTACGCAAAATAGCCCAATACTTCTCTTCATATCAAATTTTAATTGTTATTGGCAACTGATATAATTTTTAAAATACTGTGTGTAGCAATACCAGACAGATCAATTAGACACAACTGCAGGAACAATTCTGTTATTGGTCATCTGTGGATTGTGGCTTGTGGCTCAGTGACTTGTGAATTGCTTTGTGCATGTTAATGGAAGAAAACTAGAAAACTCTGCACTTCTGATTCCCTTGTCCTATCTTTTGGGCTATTATCAGCTATACATTTTTCTAGGTGTATACACACACATATATTATATATATATATATATATATATATATATATAATATATGTGTGTGTATATATACACACACACACACACATATATAATAAACTTTGAAAGATAACATCACTACGTTTGCCTTAGACAGTTAAGTACCTTCTAGAGAACTTAAATATAGAAAGTAATCTATTATTTGTACCTTTATTTTTACATAATTTCTCTTTTTTCCTTGATAGACATTTTTTTAAATGTATTTAGGTTCACAGCAAAATTCAGCAGAAAGTACAAAGTTCCTATACCCTGCCCCCACCACTCCCCCACCTGACACACACACAGCCTTCCTTCCAATCAACGTCCCCCAGGAGAGCAGTACATTCCTTAAAGTGATGACACATGGTCTTCACCCATAGTCCATAGTTCACATCAGAGCTCACTCTTGGTAGTATACATTCTATGGATTTGGACAAATGCCTAAAGACAAATATTTACCATTATAGTTTCATAGGGAATAGTTTCACTCTTCTAAAAACTCTCTGTGCTCCATGTACTAACCTCCCCTTTCCCCCCAGCCCCTGGCAGCCCACTGATCTTTTTACTGTCTCCATAGGTTTGTCTTTCCCAGAATGTCGTATGTATGGTTGGAATCCTACAGAATGTAGTCCTTTCAGATTGGTTTCTTCCACTTAGTAATTGCTTTTAATTTTCCTCCCTGTCTTGTAGCCTATTTCTTTTTAGTATTGAATAGTATTCCTTTATCCACATGTACCACAGTTTACTTTTCCGTTCACCCACTAAGAACACCTTGGTTGCATCCAAGTTTTGACAATTGCAAATCAAACAGCTATGAACTCCCATGTTTAAGGGGAGGGTGTATGCTATGGTGAGTGCTGTGAAATGTGTAAACCTGGCGATTCACAGACCTGTACCCTTGGGGCTAATAATACATTATATGTTTATAAAAATTTTTAAAAAAGATTAAGGGTAAACATAAGTTTTCAACTCCTTAGGATAAATACCAAGGAGTGGGATTGCTGGATAGTGTGAAAAGAGTATATGTAGTTTGTTACAAACTGGCAAATGCTCTTCCAAAGTGGCTTACTGTTTTGCATTCTCCCAGCATTGAATGAGAGTTCCTGTTGCTGCACATGTTGAATTTGATATTGTGTAATTTTTGGATCTTGACCATTCAAATAGGACCTGTGCTACTTCCTTGTTTTAACTGCATTTCCTTAATGACAGATGACATTAAGCATCTTTTCTTCTGCTATTTGTCAACCACGTTTCTGCCCACTTTTCTGCCCACTTTTTAATTGGGTTTCATTTTCTTATTGTTGAGTTTTGTTGTTTATTTTTATTAAGAGTTCTTTATTAGATATATCTCTTGCAAATATGTTCTCCTAGTCTATGGTTTATCTTCACATTCTTCTTTTTTAAATTTTTATTGTATTGTGTTAGTAACCATAAAACACATCATTAGTTTTTGATGAAGTGTTCCAAGATTCATTGTTCATGTACAACACCCAGTGCTCCATGCAATACGTGCCTCGTTCTCTTGATCTTCAGTCTTTCAGGAGATCTATGTTTCTAACTGCTGGTCGATATGTTCAGCTATGTAGTCATTGCAAAATTTAAAATTGTTTTCTATTATCAGATAGTAAATAAAGACTGTGGTATTTCCTTACACTGTCAAAGTATTGACCATAGTTCTTATTATTTGATTACAGGACCTATCATATTTAAAAAAATAATGATAGTTATCTGGATAATCAGTCAGATATGTTTTAAGCAAAAATTAAAATTGTTCTTAAAAGTCTCCAAGTTATAAAATGGGCTGTTATTTCTGGCCTGAATTTTAACTTATAATTTTCAATGCCTGCAAAGCCAATAGCTACCTGAGGGAAAATATTCAAAATCCAATAAAATCAAAAGGTCAAAAGAGGGTGGTTCCACAGCCATTTTTTTTCACTTGACTCAAAAACAAAACTGTGTGTGTTAGCACTTAAAAACGATCTTAAAAGAATTAGAATTGATTTCCACATTGTTAAACAGTGCATTGTTGATGGGAATATAAATTGGTGTAGCCAGTATAGAAAATAGTATGAAGTTTCCTCAAAAAATTAAAAATAGAACTACCATATGTTCTAGCAATCCCACTTCTGAATATTTATCAAAAAAACAAAAAAAACAAAACAAAACAAAACAAAAACAAAAACAAAAATACTAATTTAAATAGATATCTGCACTCCCACGTCTTTTTGCAGCATTATTTACAATAACCAAAATATGGAAGCAACCTAGTGTCCATCAATAGATAAATGGATAAAGATGTATATTCTGGATAGATTTTTATCCTAAGGTAATAGCCATCTAAAATTTCATTTAAGTAAGCAGGTAGCTGGAGCTCCAATCTGAGATAGATTTTTAGAAACAAGAGAAGGTGGCCCAGTAGGGGGATGAGGAAAAGGAGATCAACTGAAAAGCCCAAAGAAAGAAAGGCAAGCAGGGGCACCTGGCTCAGTTGGTTAAGCATGTGTCTTTGGCTCAGGTCATAATCTCAGGTTCCTGGGATCCAGCCAGGTCAGGTTCCCTGCTCAATGGGGAGTCTACTTCTCCCTCTCCCTTTGCCCCTCCCCCACCAGATTGAGTGCAAGGTGGTAGCGCGCATGCGCTCACACGCTCGCTCTCCCTCTCTCTCTATATATACCTCTCTCTCAAAGAAATAAAATCTTTCAGAAATAAAATAATAATAAAGGAAAGCAAAGGCAGAGTATGGATTATCAGGTCCAAAGAAGGTAAGCAAAAGGCGCCAGTTATGAAATAGTAAAAGTAAGCAGCTTGAGATAAACAAGAAGAAACTCCTTCAGGATTGATAGAGAAAAGTAATATTATGGGGGATTTATGGCCTGGCCTTTAGTCAGGGAAAAAGTTATTAATGAAAGTTCAGTGAAACACCTGAAAGTATATCCAACGATCAAAATTTATTCCACCAAATATATGCCATGTCCTCACTGAAAAGATATTATTTGGATTTTAGTTGTTGTTTTCTACTAAATTTATAAGTTTCTTTAAGGTAAATGGGGGGATATTTAGGACTCAAAATAATCTTCATTTAAATTCTTTCACTAGCAAACTGGCACTATTAATATATCTTTCTAGAGAAAAATGTTCTTTAAATATATAACATACATTGGTAGCTGATAACAACATTTAGCTCTTGTTTGACATTTTTTTTTTTATCTGAGTGTGGTTGACATTAGTTTCAGGTGTAGGAAATAGTGATTCAACTTCTTTATGCATTATACTATGCTCATCACGAATGTTTCAGCTCTTTTTAAAAATTCTTTGTTTCTCCTTGGAAATCTGGCCTCTTTGGACCCATCTAATTCAGACATGGCATAGTATCACTTTGAAAATTTTATGTGATGGTTTCACTTTAATGAGAAAATGAAACTTCAAGAAAGGGAAAATTTTAAGTCAATTTACTTTCCTTAAAAACAAGTAAAAATGGAATTGCAGCTGAAACAAACAAAAACTGTAACATTTGCCCAGAGAAATAGAAACCCATCCTGGAACTGCTGCATAAAAAAATATTAGGCTGAGGAGCAACTCAATTTCATACTGTGCAATTTAAATGTACTGAAAGTAATTAAAATGAATGTCATTGAAACTGTTTCTGCACCGTGGTTCAACTAGGTCATTTAAATGTTGCACCAGAAAATTCTGAAATTATTTTTAAGCCAAACAGAGGCCTGGAATTGTGAACGACAGAGGCAGGTGAGCTCAGGTGATCTGAGGAATAAGACGTAACGTTAGCAGCACCTGCTGCAGAGTGCTAGTGGGAACAGACGCAATGCTGGAAGAGCCCTGTCTTTATAGGAAATGGCAGGTTAGTACTATCAGTTCCCCTAGGAAAGGGAGGATAATGTAACTGAACACCAAGCCTGGCTCACTGATGCCAGGAATTTGGGGCAACTATTTCCCCTGGAAGCCAAGCTTAAAAGGATTGGGATGTCCCTTAAGAAAGTGTTCTTTGAAATCAAAGTAGACATTTTCAGTGGCTTAATAACATCGATGGTTATGTAATCGGAAGACTATACCAGGGATTCCAAGTGATCTTAAGCTGTATTCATGCTAAGATTGAGAAATATCTAGGAAAAGACTGGAGAAATTGGGCTACCCAGGCTCTATTTGTGTAAATAATTCACTACTCTTCTGGGCTGGAACTCACCCAGGAGAAAGACGTCAAGATGTATAATAAGGTTTTGCCTTTAATACAGTCACATATTTGGCCACCAGATTATTTGTGGGCCCAGCTTCTGCAGATGCCCTGAGGAGCACTTGTACAAGGAGTCTACAATAAAGGAGAGAGTAGCATGGAACAGAACTAATCCTCTAAGCTCCCAGAGGAACATTGACTGCATAGGGACAGAAAAGAATGGCGATGTCTAGTTTGGTTCCACTGGTGCAAGTGGCTGGATGATGGCAGCTTTGGCAATGGCAGGAGCCCACATGGGGGAGTTTGCAGTGTGTTCATAGCTGGTTGAACACTCATGATCTCGCATGTTCAGAGCTGTTTTACTGCATCACTGGAAGCACAAGCTGCCTCACACACAAATTGCCTCCAGAAATGAAAAGAACAGAGGAAGAAAATATTAGATGTCACTAGATAGAATAGAGTCTTACTATGGATCATACTCAAGGCAAGCCTTATGAAATCATAAAACAATTTAGAGGCATATTTAACAAGGATATGGGGCACGTCATGCAATTTGAGGAGAAGGAAAACCAAAGAATTTTTTTCTGCACCTGGACTGTGACCTTCAGTTGGTGTGGCCTGGAGAAGAAACCCTTTTCATTTAGAATTTACAAGAACCGTTCTGGTATTTGCAGACATTTTAAAGTACAGCAAGATCGGAGTCAGGAATCACTCACAAACCACATTCCCGCGAGTGCATTGGCAACTGAATTTGAATTTTTAAAAAACATCCAATCATCCCATAACCTTTTAAAAGCACCTATATCAGGTAATGGGAGCTATACATACTCCCATGGGTCACGTTAAGCCACAACCATACCAGAATCTTTGCAGTCCTGGGAGTATTAATTATGCTGTGAACAATACATCTAGAAACAGGTGAGCCTCATTTTACTGGCTGTGTTCTGTTCTTTTGTTCCACAATGACACGAGCATTTTGTCATTGTGCCTTTTATTAACTTAATACCATTTTGATTATAAAATCTAATTGTGGAAGGAGTTTTGATGACTACCTTTATTTAGGTTATCATTCCAACATTCAAAAGAGGGTTTTTTTTTTTTCTTTTTAAGCAGAACGTTTAAAATATTAGTCTTTAGAAAATGAAAAAAACCATTACTGATGACTCTTACAAGGAAAACATTGTTTTGTGTAAGGGAAGTTGTCCTTAAAAATTACCAGCATCTTCAATAAAGACTTATCAATCGGCTCTTTTTTTTTTTTTTCTTAAAGATTTATTTATTTATTTAAGAGAAAATGAGCAAGCTGTGAGGGGTGAGAGGGAAAGGCAGAGAATCTAGAGCAGATTCCCGGCTAATCCAGGGAGCCCAATGCAAGGCTTGATCCCAGGACCCTGAGGTTATAACCTGAACTGCAATCAGGCACCCCTGTCAATCTGCTTCTTAACAAGCATACAAAGATCATGTAGAGGGTTCAGAAGAATCAAAGGGATGTTTAAAGAATTGGAAAATAATAGCTATGTAGAAAGGCTGAGAAAACTGGGATTTCCTGTTGGGAAAAAAGGCAACTCTAAGGGAATTATTTTTTTAAAATAAGAAGGACTATTATGGACAGGATGATAACTGGTGTTTTTTCATCTGCATTTAGAGCAAGATGAGAGAAAAGGGTTGGAGGGAGAGCCAAGGGGTGTTAGGCTACCTGTTAGAAAGGATTCCATCTTAATAAAGGATGGTAACCCTGCAAAATTGCAGACATTGTCAAACACATTCCTGTGTGTATTTGATGCAAATAATAAGCTGCAAAATTTTAAATTCAAAAAGTTGTCCAGAGGTTCCTGAAGATCCTTATGTTCGTCTTCAAACAGGGAAAACAAAAATCAGTATTTCTACCACATCATCCTTCTGTCATAATCATATGTCATTATTACCAAAGTTGTTAGTAACTGGTTCTTTTTTTTTTTTTTGAGATTTCAATGCATTTTATTTTTTTATCTTAAAAAATAAATAAATAATAAATAAAATAAATAAAAATAAATAAATTAGCTGGTTCTTTTTCACATTAATTTGTTTCATTGAATTTAACCGGCTTCACTATTCCCTGGTAGATATAAGAAGTAGGGGACAAATGAGGTTAGCAATTTTAAAACATTTTGTGCAGCAGGATCCTTGCTGGCAATAAAATCTTTTGTGATCAGTCACACAGGAGAGCAGAGCTGCTCTGGTTACCTGGGAGTGAGACAAGACAAAGGGGCAGAGGATGGGGCAGAATCCTGTTGATTTCACCCTCCATACCTGCCCTCACTCCCTGCCCTTCCAACAACCCCCAAGACACCCTGGAGGAACCCATATGGCTTTTTGAGCATAGTTTAAAAATCACTGACCCAGATAAGAATGACATATTAACACTCTCGTGGTGTTTTATAGCTCATAAAATGATTTAAAGTATATTATCTGTGTCCTTCCTGCCTCAGCATTCAGGTTCTATTTCAGCAAATCATTTAAAAGCATCTGGTAATAACTTTTTAAAGATGATCATAAGTCTAGTTATATTAGTTATAATGAGGAAAGAAAAAAGTAATTTCATGTAGAATGGCTTTCTTTCTTGACAAAAATTATGGGGGGACATTTTTATTTCCATTATTTTAGAAAACATGTGAAATGAAAAGAGTTTATATTGGTTAACCGTACAAGAGACAATTCTAATATAAAAAACTCTGATATTGGACCAGGGCCAAATTAGGTACACAGTAGGCCCACAAGACTTTTCAGGGTGCATGAAAATGTTTTATACTTTTTTTTAAAACCAGAATTTAGAAAATGAATTCAGTCAAAGAAAATGATTTAATATATAACATTAACATGTTATTTTGATCACCTCCTATTTATCCCATTGCACAGGGAATGATTCCTGACCTACAATTTTGGCAGTGGCCAAAAATGAGACACTTGACCCTGGACAGATGAGGCAGAGTTCACTGGTAACATAGACTCCCAGCCTAGGAGAGGAGTGCATTGTGCCATTCAGACCCCCATAGAGGTGCACTCAGAGCACAGTGAACACCTGGGGGCTCTGGGTGGAGGTTTTATAATACTAAGAGGTCAGGTGTCCCCTGGTTCCCACAGGAGAATATGATTGGCTAGTTTGAACAAGTCCACAGGTTGGCCAGGAACTGAAATCCACTACTCAGGGATAAACGAGAGTGATGCTTGGGCTCTTTGATGGAGGATTTTGAGGGGGGCCAGACTTTGTCCATGGGAGCAGAGTAGGGAGCAGAACTTATGGTTAAGCCCTTCACAAGTGCCTAAAAGAGATAAATATAGAACTAGCATGCCCTCTGGCTGTCTCAGAACAAAACAAGTCCCTTAATTAACTTCCATATCTGTAATGATCTTGCTCTGTTCTAAATGTCCAAATTTAAAAGTGAGGGAGTCCGAACACCCAAAGTTAGTGCACAAAAGACCTCCAGGTGAACTGTGGAGAGTCAAGTTATGTGACTGAAGTGATTTTCTTTCCTGAGAAAATCTTATATCTAATCCTGAGCATGTTCCTGAATTGCTCTGAACTACAAGTTCCTTAGATTTAAAGATTTTATTTATTTATTTATTTATTTGAGAGAGAGAGAAAGTAGAGGAGCAGAAGGAGACGGAAGCAGAGTCTGCACTCAGCCGGAACCTGATGTGGGACTCTCGATCCTATAACCCTGTGATCATGACCAAACTGAAATCAAGAGTCAGACTCTCAACCAACCGAGCCACCCAGACACTACTACAAGTGCCTTATATTTAAAGAAATATTATGAAGATTAGATCAGTAGAGTAGGGAAAACATCTCCCACAGTGCCCAGCAGATGTTAGTTGGATTTAAATCATCATTGCAATGAAGTCGTCTAACTTTACTGTTTCCAAACATTCTTTACAGATTTTACCTGACATGAGTAGACACTGAAATTTTATTAAATGTGTGGATGGGTAGGTAAATCCATGAACTCACATACACACAAGGAGTCCTTGTCTTCATTCACAGTTTCCTTACCTAGAATGTTCTCGCCACTGTTCTGTGCTTAGCTAAGTTCTGCCCTTCTATAGAAGACCAACTTTCATCTCAGCAAATGATTTTTTAGAAACCAGTTCCCTTTGATATCTTCTCTGAACTTCTGGAGAATTTATTCTCTAAGGCCCTCTTTTTAACTGAAACTACAACATCTTTGTTATTAATTCTTTAGATTATTTCCTATCTAGGAAAATTGTAGAATTGTAAATATTAAGGGATAAGGCTATACCTTTTTGGGGGCACCTGGGTGGCTCAGTGGGTTAAGCCTCTGCCTTCAACTCAGGTCATAATCCCAGGGTCCTGGGATGGAGCCTCGAATCTGGCTCTTTGCTCAGTCCCTTCCTCTCTCTCTCTGCCTGCCTCTCTGCCTACTTGTGATCTCTGTCTGTCAAATAAATAAATAAATAAAGACTATACTTTTTTGTTTTCTTAAGCCTAGGATCATTTCCTGCTCACAGCAGGAACTTAGTCAAAGATAAATACCAGTCTTTTCCTCCTCATTCTTACTTTTCCTGCTTATTTTAGTTGATAGCATTCTCATTCCTCCAGTCATTTAGACAAAATCTCAGAGTTTTCACAGATAAATACAGAGTCACAGGTGTCCCGGAATGAGTATGATCCCTATCTGTCTGAGGGCAGTGTTGCTGTCAGAGAGCAAGAGTTAGAAGTGGTGGAGCAAGGTTCACTGGCCTAGGCCACTGGGTCCATGACATCCTCCCTGATGATCCAGGCTTTCATACCCACTTCAGTGTTTCTTCAGACCCTTTCATTCTCCTGCATTGTTCCTTCATCACTGACTCTGCTCCGTCTTTGAAATGTTTCCCATACATGTTCCAGGTCCATGTTCTCACTACCGAAAGTCAGGCCTCCATCAATTCCCCTCTGAGTTATTGATACAACCTCAAAGTGGGTATCTCTGTCTCCAGCTTACATCTCCCTCAATGCATCCTATCTCTTATGCACTGAATTATCTTCATAAGGCAGTTAATTTTTTATTCAATAAGATAACCTCTGGATCTAAATTTTCAATTGGTTATTCAATATCTGATTATCTACAGTATAAAAATCCATGTCTAAATCCTTTTGCTTAGAATTGTAGATCTCCTGCAATATTTCAGTAACTATTTTTCCAGTTTTATCATGTATCATATCACATCCTTTGAACTTGTGCAAACTAGATTCACTACTCTTTGAAAATCAACCAGTATTTCCTGTTTCTCTGACCTCATTCAAGCTCTTTCTTTCTATTCAAACTGTCTGTCTGTAAACAGTCCTCATAAATTATATCCTCATCATCCTAAATCCATTTCAAATCTCAAATCTGTTAAGCTTTCTTGTATCGCCTTCCAAGAAATCTGTATCTCCTATTCTCCATGTTTTATGACGTCTATATATGTTGTCCACTCTTTGTTCTACCATATTTCATAATTTATCATAAAATAATAAGCATCTGTGTGTTTGTATGTGTGTGCATGCACACACATGCATACGTGTGTGATTTTCTGCTAGATGGTATAATTCCATTTGACAAAAATCAATGTTTTATTATCCCTCCATCTCTAATAGTGCTCAGAACCATTCCTTGCCCAAAATGGGAAGACATTGACTGCTATTGAATTCAATTTTTCCTGAACTGAGAAAGCTTTCCTTTAGTATCAGAAGGGCCTTAGTATCAGAAATAAAATATTCAATTAGATGTGTTCATCTAAAATGGAACAGAAAGCCAATACATGTTCTATGCATTATTCCATTAATTATCTTAATATCCTCCTTCAAATTTGAATGTAGACATTAACTACCCTCATAAAAGAAATTTTGTGGTTAGTAGAAGAAAAAGCAATAAAGAATAAACTGACTTTTCTTGTAAAACCATTTTCAAATATTTTCTAAGACAAGATACTTAACAAATAAAGAGTTCCATGGATATAGGAGTTTTTACAATACCAAGTTAAAGTTGGGCCAATCTTTTGCCACAGAATTTCAATATATTTTTAATGAATTGTGAATATCAAACAGAGAGAAACAGTGTATAGAATTCCCTAAGCATATTGTTACACAGAAACCTTTTCTCCCAGAACATATTGCATATCAATGGACTATTTGGGAATCCAGTCTTCATTAGTGTTAATCTATTTCAGCATGACTTTCAATCTAATGTATAGACTACATCATTTTTGTAAGAGATAGAACACTTAATTAATAACATACTTAAATGTATAAGCATATCAAAATGTCTCTCTGAAAACTTAAGCCAATCAAAACAGTATTTTCCACTGTAAGTCATACTAAAAATTCCTTATACTATCGACAAGGCTATATATATATGGGCCAAATTCATTACATGCTCAAATAAAATACCATGCTACACTTTTTCAGTACAAAACATCAACTAAACAATTTTCCATAAATGTATGGGTTTTGTGCATGACTTTTGAGTTCATGGAATCTAGCATTTAGGGGCTGAGAAAGATGATAAACAAACTGAAATCATTTAATTTTTAATTATTTAATTTTTACCCCATAAAAATCCCTTGCTTTACACAGACATCAACTTTATTTATAAATATCTGTGTGGATGTGATTTTCATAATGTTTTCATTACCATGAATCAGCTATATCCTAAAGTCAGTCACATGGTAAGCAGGAGATTCTTGGGCAAAGATCAGAGATTAAAGAGACAGCTAATCATCATTATCTAAATACTTAATGAGAAAAAGACTAAAATTGTTTGACTTGGTCATAACAATGATTTAAACATTAAAATCTGTCTTACTATTGTTTTAATATAAACTTATAGGTACTGTCATGAATAAGTAATACATTGTGCACCTTGAGAGAAATTTATAGTAGTCTAAAACACCCCCCAAAATTCTTCTCACTGGAGGCACTAGAACATTAGCCATGGTTATTATTTACTATCATCTCAGTTCTCAAATTAATCTGTAAAATTATTCATTTATTTGGTTTGTGCTTAGGGATCATAAAGATAGCAAAATAATTAATTGAGATTAAAACCAGTTTATGGAATAAAAATGATATGTAATCAGTACTTCATACTTCTTGGTCATTCTTCCTAGCCCATGATCCATCATTAGTAGGATTCAGAGATGAGTTAGGTTTTTAGGCTGATTCAACCATAATATATGTGATCCAAGCTGAGAGCCAGGCCTACTTTTTTTCACTTGATACAAGGACAAGAAACTGAAAGATAGCCATTAAGTACCCACGTGTGACTAAGTATCATGTAAGTCTTGGTTTTAGCCTCTGTGTGTGCCTGAAGTATAACATCTATTTTAACAACTGAGGGAAGCCATATTATTCTAGGAAAAGCTATTCTGCAATAAAAATGGAAGAATAAGGTGAGGCAAAATGATTTTCAATGAGTAATATGAGAAAGAGATAAAAGATGGAGAGAGAGAGAATACTTCCTATGGTTCTGATGACGTCAAATTTCTCCTTTGATGTTGTTCCATCCAACATCCAGAAGATGTTGTTTCTTTAGGCCCACTTTCAGTTTTTGTGTGTTTTGAGCCTCTCATGTATTCCATTGTTTAAAAATCTCCATTTTGCTCAAGCTAGTTCAAATGAGTTTATGTTATTTGCCATGGCAAAATTTTAAATAATACATTCACAGAATTAATTTCAGATAAATGTCATTATTGCAAGTAATTGCCAGTGCAGTCCAGTCAATGACCACCAAGAATACACCCATGGTTGGATAAGTTGGATTTGATTGCACATTGCAGCCAGGGAGAACACTCATCAGGGAGCTATGGACCAGTAGAGTGTGTTAGAAGACACTTCATAGAATTCGGACTTATGAATTGGAGAGCAGCTTTAAGGAAGTTTGATGTCGCTCTGGATTGACTGCTGTCAGGAACGGTGAGTAATTCTGTGATTAGGTATCTTAATACATCTTATTGAGAAGAAGAGAAGACTAGATTGAAGCCAAAGATATAACTAGTAGAGAAGTAGCAGTCACTCATCTTAGCTTGTTCTGGTCAAGGTACATGTGTTCTATATGTTTTGACACGATTACTGAATGATCTTGTTTTCATTTTGATCCATCACGATAGTAGAGTGGCCTAGTCTGATACAGATATTCTATGAATTGTTTTATGTTCAACTGAAGAACACCAAGATGTGATTTGACCTAATCATCAGTCCCTCCTCATTAAGGGATTAGTGACACTATATCTGCCCCACGTCACGCTGGTTCATCTTGTGTTGTCCTCCAGACTCTGTTTTTGAAGCTGATCTTCTCTATAGCTGATGCTTACCTTGTTTTGTTCCCATGAGAACAGAAGGGGGCATTTTTCTGTCAAGGAATATAACTCTAGTAACAAAAATTGTTAGTCTCTAAATTGTGCTCAAGTTCAAGCATCATATGAAGTATCTTCATCTACTATACTTCTTAATCTCTAAAGCTTGTTCCTTCTTTGCACAGCTTTTTGCAAGTCATAAATATCCAACATTTTCTCTAGGACAAGCTGGTCTTGCTAGCTCAACCCTACCTACCCACTCATTTCCCTCTCTCTCTGCTCAGTGCAACATCTAGCAGAACTTCATGGTGGGAAAAAAGGGGGGGAGCTTTGTATCTCCCAGTTTTTGTTAGGAAAAATGTGCTTTCCAATTTGAAAATTTCCTCGATTCAGAAACCATCAGTGAAAGTTTCTCTGGCAGAATGGCCATAATAATGATTTTATGATGTTCTCTGTACAGCTCTACCAAATATTGCCTTCGCTATAAGAGTTTAAGTCTTTTAACTTAATTTAATTGCTTAATAAATTTTTATTCTATTATTTTATTTTATTTTACTTTTATGAAGATGATTTATGGACAGTTTGAATGTCTAAGGGAAAAACTAAAGAACAGGAATAACTTACCTGACACTGAAGTAGGCATACTACCCACAGACCTGAACTAGCACTATTACAGAACATATATTTCTGAAGATTCTAGCGTTGTTGCTATGGACAGGAGTTCTGAAGTTGGGCTGACTAAAGTAAAACATTGTCTTCCACTTATAAGTTGTATGACAGATTGAGTTATTTAACCTCTCTGTGCTATAGTTGCTTTATCTATAAAATGGAGCAAAGAAGAGCATTTGTCTCACAGGGGTACCATGAAGGTCCAAAGACAAAATGTACAGTAAGGAATTTGCCAGAGCTCCTGGAGCATAATGAGTCCTCAGTAATATGCACACAAAAGAAATACACACACATAAAGATCTCTCTCTCTCTCTCTCTCTCTCTCACACACACACGCACGCACTTTTCTCACATAAATAAGCTGTTTAATAGATTTAATAACTTTTAATGAAAATATTTATAAAAAAACAATAAAAATAGCTCATCCTATAGGATAAATATCCATTAATAGTCACAAATTTCCCGCAATTTACAAACACAGATATTTTCTCATCTATTCCTTTCCCAAATTCCTAATCTCTGCTAGACTGTATTAGAATACAAACATAAAAGCACCTATCTTTGATATTAAGCAGTCATTTTACACAAGAACAGGCTTTTGTAAGTTTGGTATTTCTGCATAGGTTTCCACCGCTGCTTAAACATTTGAAATTGCAGATTCTAAAGAAAAGTAATATCATGGCTTGCCTGGGGTTATTCTCAAAGTAGACATATTTTTGACAAATTCCACATTTTCTGCTGTACTGTGAGAACAGGTCTTTGTGACTAAGAATGAATATAGGCTTCTCTAGGTCCTAAGAACAATGAAAAAGTAAACTTGTCTACAAATAGGGGTTATAATCACTCAATCAGTGTTTTTTGTTCCAGAAAGTTGCTTCCACAGCATTGGGGAAAAAGTTACCAAAATAAATCATCCAGATAAAATATTGAAATACATTAAATCCTAAAAAAGAGCAATATCAGATATTGCACTTTCCAAAATATATTACTATTTTATATTTATATTGGCTTTTTAAGATTTCTCTTTTGTTTTTCAAAAAACAATGAGTATTAGTTTAGCAGAAATGACAAACATGAGGCAGATATATGAAAAATTAGATAAAGACTCAAAAAGGAAGAATATTCCTAATTATGAGTATGACATGGCTTAAAATAAAGTTTATAAAATGGAATGCTATGAATTTTTTTGGCTTTTTCTTTAGTACTTCTCAAAACGGAAGGTATGGTATAAATATATATACATATACCAATTGTCCAGTGGAAAAAATGCAAGTCTTGTAGATACTATTACCTTATTAATATATCAGTTATTAAAATAAAAAGTACATTTTTATCAATTATATCTGGTGATATACATTGAAAATTCTCCTTATTTATATTAAGTAAACAACTGGAATTGTATAATCTAAATTGTACCCTAATAAAATTTTCAAGAAATGACAATATAAGTAGTGGTATCCTTTCTGATGAAGTTGAGTCTCTTATAGCTAGTGTTTATTAAGTACTTACCACGTCTCAGGTACTGTGCTAAGTACTTTACATATATCATATATGAATTTTACTCAAGGAAAAACCCTATGAAGTATGTATCATAGCTGCCATTCCACAATTGAGGTCCTAAATCTCAGTGAATCAATAGACGTGACCAAGATCACAGGAACAGTAGGAGGTGGCAGGTCTATTAAAATCTAAAACTTCTTTTCTTAATCACTAAGCTATAACACCTCTCCTAGGCAGTCGTGTGTTGAATGCTCAGTATATCCTAAACCTCCATTATCTCATTTACTCTATACAACTACTATTCAAGGGTAGGAATCTACGAAAGATGAGAAAACAGAGTTCAAGGTCACATGTTAGTCAGCTAAGCATGTTAATTGCAAAACCAGAATCTAAATGCAGGTTTGTCTAAATCCAGAGCCATTCTTGTAATCTGTTATCTGTAATCAGATTACCATCCAATTATTATGCCTGCATGGAAAAAAAAGTATTGTTTTATTCTATGTTTATTCTCATTCAGACCAGCGTTGCCCTAATAACTGGTAAATATTTTTGAAGCAGTAAATAATTATTACTATCATTATTATGTACTTTTCCACCTCACCTCCAAAGGAATCTTGCAAGCACTTAGAGAGTTGTGTTTTTGGTTTGTTTTTTTTTTTTTTAATGTCAAGGGTATTGAGCTATATTTTCTGAGACAGATTTGAATATTTGAATTTAGGCTTAATAAATGCAATTTAAAAATGTAATAGGAAAATTTAAAGTGGAGGAAATAAGATTACATATTTCAACACAAGTGTGGACACTTCATCACACTGCTAGGCCAAGTGAGAAAGTAATACAGGAAAATACTATCGTCTTGAATAGCCTGCATTTTTTATGTGTTTAGCTGTTAATAGTGGGAATGCAGTCAAAATTATTTAAAAGAGAAACTGGAAACTGGAAAAATAATTAACTTGATGGAATCCTTATATGTTGATTGCTGTTTACACTTTATTTCTCAGTTTATAGAATCACAAGCACTGCCACTAAGCTACCTGTTATTTTAGACTTGCAAGACAACAATATCTCTATCCACAAATTGTATTTCACAAGCAGAGTTTAATATAAATTTTGTGACTGTAAGAAAACTCCTGGATTAGGAAAATGTCACATATATGCATACCTTTTCCATGAGTATGGCTTTCTTGTTCAAAAAAAAAAAAAAAAAAAAACAGGCAAATACCAAAAATGATATGTGGTTGGGTCACATATTGGTTGGGTCAGCCTGATCCTGGGTCAACAAAAAATGTGTCAAAGAGCATATGAGTGATGCTGAAAAGTAGGAGCATTTAGGAAAGCAACTCTGAAGACTTAATTACTGGGCGGGTATCGGAAGAGGAAATGAAAACCATTTAAGTTTTGAAGGCTTATGTCTCCAGGGAAGAGAGGTGCAAGGATATTAACTTAATGGAATGCTAATATGTTTAGCGTTGCTCTCACTGTCTTTGCTTTCCATTTACATAGTTACAGGTGCCCTCACTAAGCTGTTATTTTAACTTTGCAGAACAGAATGCCACTGCCTCAAATTTTATTTAATAAGCATACTTTATTTGAGAGCTTTTGCCTTTAAATGTTACACAGTAATACAAGAATCCTCTCTCCTCTACTCCCAATTTCACGTCACCAAAATGAGACTCTAATTGCCACAGATTGCAAGTTCAAGGTGCTCACCTTTGAACTAATCGAAAGGGGTCAGAGGTCTAGATCTGTTGTAAAAATTATCAGGAGCCATTTCCATGGCCATTTGACTTGGAGACTCAACTCTCACCAAAAAACATCATGATTGTCCTTCACTTGTGCTCAGAGCAAGATATCAATCTGACTATTTCCCCAAAGTACAGTCCAGGAAGTAAAAAGTGTGTTAGTCATCTCTTATGAAGGTCTTAGATTTTACCTTTCTTTCATTTGAGCTGTCAGTACAGCCAGAAGCTCTGTGAGAGCTACAGTACTCTTCCTTCAGGCATGACCTTACTATGTACCTTTCCGCTTGCCCGAGCTGTGTGCTCTTGTGTGCAGCCCTGGTGCTCCCCTGTTGAGGGCTTCTAAAAACCTATAGGTGAACCCAAAATGGAGAGAAATTTAACACTCCATTGAAGTATACCTTTGGTGATCAATCCCTGCCCCTTGCACCCTCCCAATGGACCGTCCTGAGACATGAGGATAGAACTTCTCATTAAATGATCAAATAATAACAAATAGTCAGACTCACCTACTGGCAATCAGCTCAGTAGCACATCCTTCCATTGATTCTCTCATGAGACCTACTTAGCTCTCCTTGTCCCTTACTTCTGCTCCCTGGGATTGCACTGCCTGATCCAGTAGAAACGACAGGACTTTGCCTCAGGCTCTGTTTAATCTGGAGAAATCAGACTAAGTCAGAAAAACATAAGGTTCTTCACTGATTCCTTCACAAGACAAACAATACCAGCTGAGAAAAATGAAAGCTTTCATATCCTCCACATATTGCTTTAAAAACACTTATTGAATGACTATTAAATGTCAAGTACCCTACTTGATGCAGTGGATACAATGGTGCATAAGAAGGCTACCTCAGGGGGTGCCTGGGTGGCTCAGTGCGTTAAGCCTCTGCCTTCAGCTCAGGTCATGATCTCAGGTCCTCGGATCGAGCCCCGGGGGCTCCCTGCTCAGCAGAAAGCCTGCTTCCCCCTCTCCCTCTGCCTGCCTCTCTGCCTACTTGTAATCTCTCTGTCAAATAAATAAATAAATTCTTAAAAAAAAAAAAAAAGGCTACCTCAGCACTGGAGACACTCACAGTCCCTGTGGAGACATAAAATTCAAGTCAATAAATAATTAGAACTTGCGTTACATGCTAAGAAGGAAACAAAACAACACCCTAAGAAAAAAAAAAAAAAAACGAAGGAGGCTCTCTTAAATAGGGCTGCATTGGGGATGTTCAACAGACAGAATTCACAGTTCCAGGAAACAGAAGCTAAGTCCCACTGGTAACTGGAAGATGCTGAAAGTCTATCAGGTAGCTTACAACATTGTCGGGAAGAATGGAGAACCAGGCTCTGAGACAAAGCTTTCCAGGACAAAACCCAAACCCAAACAACAAAGTAGCAGCTGGTGATGTTTCTGCTGACCCACCAGGACCAGGGTACAATATATCTCCTGACCACTGATGTCACTTTGGTGTGAAGAACTTGACTTCCTAAGCACTGGAAAACAGCTACTGTAGCACCAAAGCCCAGACGTCCCTGTTCCTGTCACAACAGCAAAAAGTGAAGCGCCGTCCAGAACTTCTGACGGTTTACTGGGAGTAGGTCTGATTAGTCGTCCTCCACACGATCTGCTTCTTCATGCAAGGAAGCCAGGAATTTGGAGTTACGATGTTTTGGCTGGGCAGGTGAAATTCACAATGTGGGGATTCCCATAAATGCAGAAAGGCAGACATAAGAGGAAAGATGCATTAGCAGAGTATTCAAAGGCCTTGGGGAAGTTTCTGCCCCAAATTGCTATATAAAGAACTGAGAGATGGTTCATATTCAGAACTAGATCAAGATATAATAGGGCTACATTAAAGAGAGCTATATCTGGATCATATAGGACAAAAGTAGCACAGGCTGGGGTTGGAAAGCTGGACAGGGCCACACCATGGACGTCAACACATGTTGCCCTTTAAATACCATCCCTGTCTAGCTATCCTCTATTCTGACTGTTTCCAGTGGTGAAATAATTTGGAGTCCGCATAAACCACAACTATGAACTTGGAAACTCATTTTCTCAGCATTATAAATTCAGGGACCCAATAAATATTCATGTGGAATGAATGGATGGCACAAAAGATGAATTTTCACATAAAGGATTTGGTCTTAAAGTTGGAATATTTTAATAAGACCTGAACATTTTCATTTGGATGCTAATATTCTGAAAATTGTTAGTATATGACTAATAATCACGTTCTCCAACTATTTATGATATTTTGAAAAATAGAACTACAAAATATTTTGTTGCATTCTCCTTCTAGGTAAATCATAACCATATGCATATTTTCCTAAATCACAGTATAAATCCACAGCTAATTATTTATGGACCTGATAAATTTGTTATAGGATTTCGGCATGCGTTCATTTTTCTATCACTAAGAATTACATTTTAAACACTCCTTTCAGAAACCCAAACTTGGGTGATATTTAAGGACTAATAGTGTGTCCTCTTAAAGTTTTGAAGGTATTAATACATGTTGTGTGAAAAATGTAATATCATAAAGGTATATCACAAAATAAGTATCAATACCTCCAATCTTTTATTCTTCCAAAATAGCACATGGTATAGAAGCATGCAAATCTTTTACACTGAGAAAAAATCTGTGGATTCTTTCTTCATAACAAAGAATAAACTCAGGTTGAGATAGCTGGCTACCTGCTATCCATTTTCTGAGCCTGTAGCCAGAGATTACTTACTGTAATAACTAATGGATACCATTTACTGAACAGTGTCATACACCATCATGATCACATGAGATATCACATTTACTTCTCACATCAGTAATGCAGTTCTTATTCCCATCTTACACATAAAAGAATGATGGTTCATTGTGATTTATGGACTTTCCAAATATTACCAAGCTAAAAATCACAAAGCAGTGTCACACAGCTACATGAAATACATGAGATCAGGGATTCCACCAAGGTCCTTGATCAGAAAGTCTGGTGTTCCTTTGACTTTTCCACACTATCTCCACAGTATGAACACTCTTCCATAAACATCTCTACTAGTTTAGAAATAGGTATAAAAATAACTCCACAAGTGGCCACTTTGTATTATAACTAGTCAGAGCAACAAGGCAGCTCTGATTCCTATTTTCATCAAATCTAAATAGAGGCATTTTTTCCCATTTTTCTTCACGTCTGATGGGAAGGGAGCTACACAGAGGAAAACACTGATTCTTACTCAGCTACTCTCCTGGATGGAAAGAGCAGTCAAGATGTAAAGACATCTCTAAAGCAGAGTTATTTCCTAAGTCTCCTTAAGGAATTGCCAGAAGGTAGAGTTCTCGTCCAAATCCCAGATGCGGAGATGCCACACATTGTCACACATCACACGCTGTCACTTGATATGTTTCACTGTGTCTTTGGTTCTAATATATTTTATGGTGTTCCCATTCCAAAGCGATGAGAAAGGCACAGCGCCCAAAAGCATAATCCTCACTAGGTACTGATTCTCCAAATAGAAGCAAGGACAATATTAAGAGGAAAGCCTAGTATTTACTGGGCAATAGCATACACCAGCAAGGTCACGTGGGGCATCACGTTTATTCCTCAAGTTGAATTATGTAGCAAAGGCCCTTCTCCACTGGAAGGGACAGGGGGAGGAACAGCTACAGAGGGCATATCTAGATGCAAGGGCACTATTTGTTGAATGGATGTAGTACGTCCAGCTGAAAATTATTAGCTCACAACAGCCCTGGTCCCATAGGTCTCTACATTTCTCTGGACACTAACTCTCAACTATCTACGTCATGACTTAATTCTGGAAGGCCCAGAAGGTATGCCATGTGCATTCACAAAAACATTTTTCTGCAGCTGTAAAATGGCAATGAATTTTTTGTTGCTTTTAATGTGCGGAAACCACAAAGGTGTTCTGTGTCAATGAACAATATCTGAGACGACCTGTTTATCATCAGGCAGCAACTGTTTAAGAAATTCTTGAGGAGACACTGTAACAATTGAGAAATAAGCAGGTGGGTTCATTTCTGAATTAGGAAGATCTACATAATTTCTTGTCTTCTACTCCTGGCTTCCTAGTACTTTATATTTGTATTATCTTTTCTTGAGTGATGTGTAAATGTATTACCCACATATTACTTTCAGATGTCACCAGGAGAAGCTATTCTAAGCTGATTCTTAATTTTGCAGATCTGCAAATCTTATTTAGTTTGCCCAGAGGACAGACTTAGGCCAACAAAATTAACAAATACCGATTTCTAAATCATATGCCAACCAATTAATTTATAGGGAGAATATTTATTACTTAAGGACATAAATATTCATGTTTGTACTGTACCATGACTGGAAATTTTCAGTCATTTTGATTTATGATTATGCATTTATCAATATCTCTATGTTCTCCGTAATATGAGTGTTCAGGAAAGTTGGCTCTCCCTATGTTATTAAGAAGAGGTAGGATACAAAATATGCCAACCAAAGGCATTTAAGTCATATGCAGTAGAAAAGTGCCAAACTCTATTTGATGCTTAGTCTACAGATAACAACTTTTCAGATGTTTCTATCTCAACAAAATGATAGACATAGACTAGAAAAAATTGCATAGAGAGACATCAATCATTTTCCTCATCTGTGGTCTTCCAGCAATTATATTACAGAATCAATTTAGATGCTCAGGCAATTGAACTACATCTGTCATTCCAAAGTCTTCAAATGAGAAGCTGATGTAACTTCTTGACTAGCATTCAAAATGAATTATTAATATTATTTTTACTACTCAGGTTATACTTTGAATAAAGGGCAGAAGTGGGAGACCAAAAAAAAAGAGGAAACAGGGTGGTTTTTTTGTGATTTTTAAGTTTCAACCTACCTTTGTATCCCTACACATTCTCTATTCCCAATAAATAAGGTATTTCATCATTCACTCTGTTATCCAATTATTACTGTTGTCTCCTCACAGATTTCATGCCAATATTAACGTCTCTGAAAGGGGAAATATTATGAAAGTACAACATATCATGTCTTATATTCACCTCATAATATTTTGGCTTATGGTCTCCACCAAAGTATTAATAATCAAAGCTGAGAATAATTCAAAACAGAAGAGCTCTACCATAATCTTTTAAAAATCAGTTTTATTTATAATTTCTACAGTTTTATTCCTTAGTATCTTTTGCTGGGGATTTTTTTAAAAGATTTTATTTATTTATTTGACAGACAGAGATCACAAGTAGGCAGAGAGGCAGGCAGAGAGGAAGAAGCAGGCTCCCTGGTGAGCAGAAAGCCCAATGCGGGGCTCGATCCCAGGACCCCAGGATCATAACCTGAGCCGAAGGCAGAGGCTTTAACCCACTGAGCCACCCAGGTGTCCCTACTTAGGATTTTTTTAAGGCACTCTTTATTCTGCAGTCATTTAGTAGCTGAAAACTAAGATAAACATTGAAAAAAAGTGACAGATATAAGACAGACCAGGCTTTCTTACTTGCAGGTGGATATCAAGACTTGAATATAAGAGACTTGGATATAACTAATGTAAAGACAAGCTAAATATTCAAATAAATATTTCCTAAGATAAAATTGAATGACTTGTACCATTATCTCATAACTATTTATATAAATAGTCTTTTACCATTTAATATTGCTATTAATGGCAGATCGTGTGCTCTTTTGCCCTACCAGTACTCTACTAACAAAAATGGTTTCAAACATAGTCATAAACATAGTCATAGTCTAGTTTAAGAAATATACCTGCTATTTTTGATTTCGTTGAGTGTATAAGCTCTGAAGCAGCATACTGAGCACACAGAGAATTATAGCTATATCCTAAAGTAAGATGGATATGTCATTAAGTGAACAAACTCTTTCATAAATTGCCCCTGGGAACTACAGGATCAGCTCTTTTATGTAGGAGATTGGAGATGTCACACTAGCAATCTTGTTTGGTCTTCTCAAGTCTACACAATCGTGTTCAAGAACAGAACATGAGCTAAAGGCATGTGAAGAAAGCCAGAACTAGCTATCTGCTCTATCACATCAGTTTCTGACTTTTTTTTTAAGATTTTATTTATTTACTTGACAGAGAGAGAGACATGAGAGAGGAAACACAAGCAGGGAGAGTGGGAGAGGGAGAAGCAGGCTCCCCACTGAGCAGGGAGCCCGATATTGGGCTCAATCCCAGGACCTTGGGATCATGACCTGAGCTGAAGGTAGGTGCTCAACTGACTAAGCCACCCAGGTGCCCTTGTTCCTGATTTTTAAAAATATGCTCTATAAATGAATCATATCTTAAAACAGATGAAGAAAGGCCCCCAGCTGAACGGTCCCCCATCCAGCACCATTGCTGATGTCAAAAAACTTTCCCTCACAGCCACGGAAAGAGTGCCTGGGCTGAGTAGGAGCAGAGATCACCAGGCTCAAAGGACACGGCAGCTCTCCACACCCCTGCCCACAGGCTGACCTGACTGCATGGGTCCCTCAGGAGAGAAAGTGATTGAAGAACTCAGAGGGTAGCTGTATGATTGAAACCATTCAAAGTCAAGAGTCTGCCTATTCTTTCAACCATGTTCCAGCACTCCCAGGATATAAAGTGTGATCTATTCATCTGATCATCGGGAACTATGCTTTAAGCAGGAAGAAAGACAAAACATGGATGCATATGCCTGAAGTTTATCAAAACGTTACATTCCCTATAACGCAAAGTTTCTTGGCAGTACAGAAGTGGAGCAGCCTAAAGGAACAGAAGTTGTGGGAGGTGCTGTCAGGAAACTCAACTTTGCAAGACCTATCAAGAAATCTGAAGGCCTTGGGGCGCCTGGGTGGCTCAGTGGGTTAAGCCTCTGCCTTCGGCTCAGGTCATGATCTCAGGGTCCTGGGATCGAGCCCCGTATCAGGATCTCTGCTCAGCGGGGAGCCTGCTTCCCCCTCTCTCTCTCTCTGCCTGCCTCTCTGCCTACTTGTGATCTTTCTCTCTGTCAAATAAATAAATAAAATCTTAAAAAAAAAAAAAAAAGAAATCTGAAGGCCAGAAAATTCCTAAAGTTGAGCTGCAAATACCAGTACATGGAGTCAAAGTTCCAGAACCGAAAACAAAGGAAGGCCAACAAAATTGCCAGCTTCATAGAATATTATTTTGTGCAGATGACAAAACTGACAAGAGGATATTCACTTTCATATGCAAAGATTCTGAGTCAAATAAATATTTGTGCTATGTATTTGACAGTGAAAAGTGTGCTCAAGAAATAACTTTAGGAATTGGCCAAGCATTTGACCTGGCATACAGGAGATTTCCAGAATCTGGAGGAAAAGATGTTGAAACAAGAAGACAGATTGCAAGATTACAGAAAAGAATTCAAGACTTAGAAACTGAAAATATGGAACTTAAAAACAAAGTACAAGATTTGGAAAGCCAGTTAAGAATAACCTAAGTATCTACATCTCCAGCATCAGTGTGACACCTAAGTCACCCTCCACTGACATCTTTGATACGATACCATTTTCTCCAATATCACACACATCTTTGACATCTACTCTCAATGGAAAGTAGCTACCTCCAATACCAAGTAGATCTACTGAGATCAACGGGACTCGTTTAGAGCAGAACCCTTTGACCCATTTAACTGTGGAGCAGGGGATTTCCCTCTCAACTTCCATTAATCAAAATTAGATGAGATGCAGGAGTGATTCAAAATGGGACTAACTCCTGGAAGGCACAGTATTTTATCTTGAAACATGAGATAGCAGGTGCTCATTTCAAGAACAAGAGATCCAGATTTGTGTTAAATTTGTTTTGTATGCATATACGTCATTCCTTATTAATTTATGACAGGTAGTATATGTGTGCCAATATATTTTTGAAGATCTTTACTTTTTGAAAATTATTTTAGTAAAATGTCTTCTGCTATTGATCTATAATGTTTATTTAAAAAAAATAACTCACTGAAAAGTAAGTCATACTTTTATGTTCCTTTCTGTTTCTCTTGTAGATGAATTTATAATCAAAAAACAAATTATCCAAATATCTGTTTTTGTCTGAGTTCTGAATAATTAGCATCTTGAAATTTGTGTTCATTTTCTAGGCTGCTAGGTTATTATTGATTCCCAAAAGCCATACCTTGATGATACCTTCCAAAGTTTTGTTTTTTTATCGTGTTTTGTTAGTCACCGTAAAACGCATCATTAGTTTTTGATGCAGTGTTCCAAGATTCATTGTTTATGTATAATACCCAGTGCTCCATGCAATACGTGCACTCCTTAATACTCACCACCAGGCTCTGCCATCTCCCCACCCCCTCCCCTCTAAAATCCTGTTTGTTTCTCAGAGTCCACAGTCTCTCATAGTTCATCTCCCCCTTCAATTTGCCCCAATTCACTTTTTCTTTCCTTCTCCTAATGTCCTCCATGTTATTCCTTATGTTCCAAGTAAGTGAATTGACTTTGTCTGCTTTCAAAGTCTTGAGGAGATATACTAATGCCAAACTAAATATGTTCTATATTCAAACCAATAAGCATGTTACCATGCATAGACAGATGTTATTTTATGTATTAAATGTTGTTCATATCATTGGCAAAATGTAAACTTCAAATACAATGCCACAAGGTCATTTTTAGCGGGTAAAATAGCAAAAATATAATTTTCAAAATAATTAAACTAAATAATTATTTATTAGTAAAAGCAAAGTAATAATGTTAGCTATTATTATTGGTTTACTCTAAATCTTTTATTTCATAAATAAGGATAATGGAAAAAAACAAAAATTCACTCATTACAAAACACTTAAAACTTAATTTCTTATGAGATATGTTTATTGCTAAACATCTAACCATCATCTGATCTAGTCTTTAAAAAAATCATTTGGAATGTATGTTATCTATAGTTGCAATATCTATTACCCACATTTACTTTACCAAATACATTTTTTTCTCACTGAATAATATTATTCTCACATTTTCTCCTTTGATAAACATTTTCTCACCAAATTTTATTTTGTGATGCACCATTAATTTTGATATTTTAAAATCTGTAGCAATTATTCTTTATGAATCATCAGTATTATTTAGCAATATTAATTTGTATTTGTTTTTGTTGAAGTCAGAATTCCATTTTTTACAAAAATCAAGTGGCTTCTCAATTTGAGTTACCATGAACAATAAAATTTTCTTGTACTTAATTCATAATGTGCTGATGAACTCTGACCTTTAAAAATGTTTTCTATACCTCTGCCCATTATGTAACGGACTTTAACTGGTACTCAGTGCAAGAAGAACCTATGATTAAAATTTATAATTTGGTTCATTGCATCATAAAAATAGATTAATGAAAATGTGAGCTTAGACTGGGGTAGTTCTCAAAAATAGAGTTTTCTTTTATTTTTTTAATTTAATTTTTTAAATTTTATTTTATTTTATTTTTTCAGTGTTCCAAAATTCATTATTTATGCACCACACCGAGTTTTCTTTTTTTTTTTAAGATTTTATTTATTTGTTTGACAAACAGAGATCACAAGTAGGCAGAGAGAGGAAGGGGAGCAGGCTCCCTGCTGAGCAGACAGCCCAATGTGGGGCTCGATTCCAGGACCCTGGGATCATGACCTGAGCCGAAGGCAGAAGCTTAACCCACCGACCCACCCAGGTGCCCCTCGAGTTTTCTTTTATTCATGGGAATTTTTGTCAAGTGCTAAAGGTACATATTCACTAGGAAAAGAAATTAAATACACTTATGCAACATTATATTTGTATAATCTTCAAATCTATATTTGTAATCTACAAATCTATATTTCTAATAATCTTCATAATGTTCTATGATATATATTAAGCCTTATTTGTTTTCTGTTATCTGTTAAACTGTACCTTAATTAAAGGTTAGTATATGTTTCAAAAAGAAGAATCTTTATAATTTTGTTGTCATATAGTATTTTAGAATTTGTATAATGAGGATGCTTAGAAGTTGTATCAATGACTTTTTTTTAACAGATAGAATTTGTATTTTTATTGTACTTTAAAAGCTTTATGGAATAGGTATATATTTAGTGACCATTTATTACCAATGGTAACACAATAGAGTACTAATATGGTATTTGCACACTTACAATATGTCACTTTACCAATTTTTAATGGTAATCAATTCTGCTACTGGCATGACTAAATAGTACATAATTGGTCACTAATTATGAACGTTTGTTTCACCAGTGCATTTTTATGAAGATCCAATTGAAAATTGTATTTCTATGTAAACTCAATGATATATTTGATTTTGCTGCGAATAAATGATTTTTAAAAAAAGATGAAGAAAGCCACTTTCTATAGAAAAAAAAATGATCACCAAAATAATGATTAATGCTATCTTTTTTAAAAGAAGATAGTTCAGATATATATTGCTTTCCTTTTTAACTTTCTACTAACTTGTGTTTATTGAAAAATAATTGCTATTAATGTGGGGCATCTGGGTGGCTCAGTTAGTTAAGCATTTGCCTTCAGCTTGGGTCTTGATCCCAGGGTTCTGGGATCGAGCCCCATGTAGCACTTTCTGCTCAGCAAGAAGTCAGCCTCTTCCTCTCTCTCTGATCCTCCTATGCCTGTGCTCTCTGTCTGTCTCAAATAAATAAATAAAATCTTAAAAGAAAAATTATTGATATTAATGTATATGTTAACATGTGTCTGTACCTGTATGTGTTATATTCTGAAGCTCCATGGCCCTGTTTTCCACTTGCTCTTGCTGCTGCATATTTCAGTGACTTTGTCCTAGACCATGCTTGCCTAAGTATTTAGCTGCATTCCAAGTCCCATGGAGGAGTTATGTTATCACAGTTGTCTTCTAGTATGTGTTACCTCAAATATTTAATTTGTCTAAATGTTGCAAAGGCTGATGAAATGGTACAGCCAACAATCACTTCCTGAACTCTACACCCTCAAATTTAGGCTTAAAGAGTTGGGTCTTTATGGACTAACTCCTTTGGTTCTCCTGCTGTGTAATGCTTTGGAAATAATTCTCAGACCTGACATTCCCAGGAGAAGACAAACCCTGCAATTTTCTTGGATAGGGTTACTCTACAGAGAAATAGTGTTGAGGAATCTCTCTAGAACATAGATATTTGTTTGGACATTGGGTTTTAGAAATGAGTTATCTTCACATGTGTTCTGTCTCACTCCCCATCTCACTCCTACTGCCTGAGCTAAAATGAATTAAATTTTAACTAGTTCCTATCATAGAAATTTATTTCCTATATCGGTTATAAAATGTGTTTGGCTTTCTTAAGAGTTTAGCTCTTCTGTAACTAATTTGGAATACTCTGCTCCATTAAGAGTGGCTTCCACATTTAGATCAGTATATGACTAGTGTTGAAGTTTAATTTTATCTTATATTGAGAGCACTTTTTGAGGATCAACATATTAGAGATTCTTTGGCTCTCCTTCTTGAATAAATGACATTATAGCATATGAGTAAGACAGAGAAAGTACAAGGTAATCTTGGACAAACTTGTGGTGCCAGGAAGTAAATACATTTCTCATTTTTTAATGATAAAGACATGTCCAAAGGACACAAGAGTCAACTCAAAAGGACTTCCAAATGCCAAATCTAGGACAATTTAAGGAACAAACTAAAATAACGATAGCAATAGATTATAAGCTATAGAATAAGCCAAGTATCCATTAGTTTATAAATAAATATAAAATAGAATGTAGAGATAGAAATAAATTAAAATTATATAAATAATTGAAAGATACAAAATATTTAATAAAAATAAACATATTTATTTAATAATTGACTAAAGAAAATAAATTATATAAATAATTGAATTATAAAATAATAAATGCATTTGGTATATATTTAAAATTAAATTGTATAAATAAATAAATAATGACATAAATAAATGACTGAATAAAAGTAAATGGGGAAAACTCTTCTTTACCACAAAATTCCAAACAATATACTTAGATGAAAAGAGAAAATTCATTATTTAGCAAATACCATACTAATAATTGTTTTAGGCAAGACTCATCAATGGATGATAAAATTAGTGGGCAAAAATGATGAGACATAGTATTTACATAGTCTCCAGTTATCCCCTCAAGATAATTATTAATTACAAGGAGAGAAAGAGTGACAGTAATTCTCCAGTGGAGAAACATGGCAGTCATCTTATCCAAGTGATCAAAATTAATATCACCACCAGTGAGAAAATTAACACTATGTGCCTCCTGAAATGATGCTGCACAGAGGGCACAAAAGCCCTTTTCTGTATTTTTGCCAAATCTAAACTTAATCAGGAAGAAACATCAGACAATCTCAAATTGAAGGTCATTCTACAAAATAACTCTCCAGTACTCTTAGCAAGTGTCAAGATTATAAAAGGCAATGTTGAGAAACTGCTCCAGATTAAAGGAAACTAAGGTGACATGACAACAAAACGCATTGTATGACTGTAGATCAGTGCCTGAAAATCAGATATAAGACATAAGTAAGACAATCAGCTAGATTTGAATATGATAGACAAATTAGCTAATAGCATTACATCAATATTAATTTCATGGGTTTGAGAATTACATTGTGGTTATATAAGATGAGAGCATGTGAAAAATCTATGTGAAGAGTATAGAAAAATATATTAAAATTCTCTGGTTTTTACAAATCTAAAACTATTTCAAAAATAAAAAATGGGAAAAATATTTAAAAAATCATAAAACAAATTTCTGAACTCCAACACATTTGCAACTTCCTTTTTTTCAGGACCCAATTCATGAAAACCGTAGTTTAGGTAACTGTGGCATATGCAAGAAACTCTGGCTACCATTATCTACTTTTAACTCTCACCTAGACTATTACAATGGGATCCTAGAAATGGCTGGTTCATTCTCTACTATAGCCAGAATGAGCTTTTCAAAACCTAAATATGATTATGTCGCCTGCCTCCCACCCATGACCTTGATTTCCCTAAGGGTCAAGATGTCATCTGTCCTCCAGTAAAAGTCTTTATAATATTTCCCCTTCTCATGCTGTGCCTCTTTCTCTTCTTTGCTTATTAATCCTAATTTTTTTAGACACCAGCTAAAGCCTTCCCTGACCTTTCTGACTTTGTCCAATACCTCTACCATAGACAAAATAACATAAAATCTGTGCTTTTTAGCATCTGTCAGGATTAATTTTACTTGTTTGTGTGGTTATTTGATTAATGTTTGCCATTCTCACTGCACTGTAAACTTTATGAGAACTTAATCAACGTTTATCTCCAGCATGTAGCCCAAAATACAGCATTCAATAAATATTTGTTGGGTAAAAGAAATAAATAAGCTTTTTTGAAAGTATTTCTACATGACTCTTCCAAAATTTTGAAATATGCTTTTTCTAAATTGATACTTTAAAAAAGTGTAACTTTTTTTAATTTTTAACTTCACCAAATAAAAGTATAATTTAAAGATATTAACTTTTTTGTCTCTTCTTTCTATAAACACATTTCCTGTGTCTAACATAGACTTTTGGAGTTGCATAACACAAGATTTTTCCTGAAATAAGTAAGGCAGAATATTGGCAGTTTGAACTTAATATCCTCACTCCCTTCCAAGAAAATTTCAGTGGATTACTTCAAAATAGATGGTCTTACATAGAAAATAAAAGTAGAAGCAGAATGTCAGAAATGAATATATAAGTGTTTCAGTAGAATGATCAGCTTGGTGTACTAGGATTCCCATTTGGTTTAGAGCTTCAAGGCCACAAAGGCAAAGGGAAAAATCCATTCACACAAGAAAGACTCATATTACTTATTTAGACCAATCTATATTTACTTATTCTTGGCACTATGGAGTTAGCTTTTATATGAAAAGTAAAGTAATAACTCTGGGTCCACTTGGGAGTCTTCCTCCAGTCTGGTGTCCAGCAAAGCTGGATTAGAATCCTATTTTACAAACTTATAAAGCTTGTAAACTTGAGAAAATCACTTCTGTGTGAACCTCAGTTTTCTCAGTTAAAATAGAAGGATTAGAAAGAACTTACTATAGAAGGTTTTGTAAGGATTCAAAGAGATTATGCACGTACCCTTAGTACACATACTCTATGAGTACCTAAGCGTAGTCATCTCTGTGTCTGTTTCTTTCCTTTAAAATCTTTCCAGTTCTAAAAAATCTGCTTGAAAAAATACACATTATGGTGGATAAAAGGGGTTTTTGAAAGTTATTGTGAAAAAATGGCCTTTATATTTAAAATTATTATTATTATTTTTTGTTTCAAGCTTCACATGCAGGATTCAAATTCAGAATGTCCAAGTGGTCACATGTTCAGTTTATTACCCAGCAGTCCGGACTCCCCTCTATTATCAGATAAGACATTAATGGGATTCTGAGAGTTCTGTTTCCTGGATAGGAAAAACTGAAGGAAGATGTATGTAAGGAGGAGTAGATGACAGAAAGCTGAGATATCTGGACCAGGGGAGAAGCAGCCTTGGGTCTCCATGCTTATAATTTAACTTTTTGTGTTGACAAAAGCCAAAGATACTCAACAAAAGTACCACACTGGCCTCAAAGTCTACTCAAAAAAAAAAAAAAAAAAGATAAAGATAATGGACAAGAGGGAATAAGAGGACTTATGTGAAGGCTGTGGACTGAATTGTGTCCCCCTAAAAATTTATTTGTTGAAATTCTAACCCTCAACATAACTGTATTTAGAGATAAGACATTTAGAAGGTAATTAAGTTTCAATGAGGTCAGTAGAATGGGTCCCTGATCCCATGGTATTAGTGTCCTTATAAGAAAAGAGACCAACCAAGAAACAAAGAGATTCAAATACAAAGAACAAACTGGTAGGTGCCAGGGGAAAGGTGGGTAGGAGAATAGGTAAATGGATTTTAAAAGTAGAGAGCCAGAAAGCTCACTCTTGTTCCTCCCCTACTATGTGTGGACACAGCCAGGAGGTGGCCATCTGTAAGCCAGGGAGAGCTCCCACCAGAAACCAGTCCTGCCAGACTTTGGTCTTGGGTTCTAGCCTCCAGAACTGTCAGAAAATAAAATTTTGTTATTGAAACCACAAGTCGCAGATATTTTATTATTCCAGTCCTCTCTGACAATACAGTGAGGAAAGTATTTGACTTTATTTTCATCCCAAAAATTCAATGAGAGCAATTTGAAGTTCAGTGGGAGATATTTGAGAAAAAAAAATTATGAGAATTAAAATAAAAAATAAAATAATTTACCCTGATAACATAAGGAATTCAGTGAATACACAGTGCAGAACTCTCCAGTTAGTATGTTTATTATCAAAAGGCATATGTTTTATTACCAAAAGTGATGCAGGCATCACTTGCTATATTGGAATATTTCAACCATCCTATATCTCAGTCTTGGAGCATGTGCTCTTGTTTTGGCTAGATGTGAAAGTAAATTTCTCTCTAAGTAAAGGTATAGCTAATTTATTCCCTTTTGCAACACAAATAACAAAGTTCTGATTAATCAGCTCTAGAACAAAAGTAAACCTTCTGCTACACTTAATTAAAAATCAGATTTCTCTGGAGAGTTGATTACACCAGGGAGTTGGAATATGCTGCTGATAAATGTGTGTTGCTTGCAGGACAATGCTAGAGACAGACCTTGGGGACTTGTGCATCAGTATAAACAAGAATATGCTCAAACATTCAGTTAGGTGCCTCCACATTTTTATTCTCAACAGGGAATGGGTGTAAAGAGAGAAGCCAGGGGGACCGTCAAGAATTTTTAAATTATTGAGTCCTGAGTTTCCAGTCACAGTCATTATTCACAAAACAGCTATTCAGGCAATTTCCAGGAAAAGAAAAACCAGGTGAGTTATTTTACACCTAGAGATGGTATGGCCACCATGCAAAGTCCAATTTAAATGGTAGGGAGAGATAGCATCCCGATATTATAAAAGTATAAGAATCAAAACATTGCAAAATTACCTTGACATGCCTGAATCTAACTGCTTCTAGCTGTTCCATCAGGAGCAGCACTTCACTCTCCAGTCCTGTGTCCTTGTGTTAAACTTTCACTTCCCATTTCTGAAGAGAAGATATAATCTCAGGTAAGGGACCACTGGAGATGTAACCTGCCTTAAGGCAGAGATCAAAAGATCTAACTGATACAGGGAGCAGGGAGATAACATGAAGGAGAAAACAGGTTTGATACAAAAAACTGGAGAGGACGGAGACTGTGATACACTGGAGAGCATAGATCTGGTTGGTGGTGGGTGGGGGGCCTGGAGAAATCTCCAGAGTCAGGATGTCGACACCACACGTGTAGGAATATACACGCGTTGTAACCTGGTTTTTCAAAAGAGAATGGAAAACCACATTTTAATATAAGATATTCTAACTTTACATGTTTATTGTAATTACTGTAAAATTATATTTAGGTGTAAAAAGCACTTCTACCCACATTATTCCGCTAGTGTGCTGCCATCTCCCCTCCCCTCCCCCGCGCTTGGTGATCTGTGCTTAAAGGACTAAAATTGAGCATTTTTTTTAAATCTTCCTTCATAAAGGCTGCCTGACATACTAGAAAGAATACTCAACTTGGAACTATAGAATTGCCCCTGATTAGTGAATTATCTGTTAGGTCCTAGAAGTATGACCATGAACCTTAGGGCCTCCATCTAAACACTTGGTAGATTGGACGATTTGTGTCTCAGTTTCCTTTCAACTTCAACATTTCTAGCATGTCAGCAGTATGAGGAAAAGAAGTTAAAGATCGCATCACCCAGCTCCTGATCCAATGACTAAAGTATGTTTACAGGACCTACTTTATGGTCACATATTTGAAATTTGAAGGAATGTCACTCCTAGTTTTCACTATATTTGTCAACATGGTATAAAGTATCTGAATTGGGACGCCTGGGTGGCTCAGTTGGTTGGACAACTGCCTTCGGCTCAGGTCATGATCCCGGAGTCTTGGGATCAAGTCCCGCATCGGGCTCCCAGCTCCATGGGGAGTCTGCTTCTCCCTCTGACCTTCTCCTCACTCATGCTCTCTCTCACTGTCTCTCTCTCAAATAAATAAATAAAATCTTAAAAAAAAATAAATAAAGTATCTGAATTTATGGAAATATCAGGGAATAAGGTATCTAATAATTTGAACTAAAGAGTTTACTTGTCTATATCCACTTAAAATAAATAAAATAATGAATTAATTCATAAAAATATGGAGATTGTTGAAACCACAACTTGTCATCTTATTAGAATTAATTTTTGCCCTGGAAAATTATTTTTAAATCATGTATAACTTCAATAAATATTGCTGAGTTCCAAACATTAATATATAAAATTTCTCATCCCTCAGATACACTAGAAGTCACTGAAACAGCAATAATTTTAATTCTCATTCATAAGAAATTTACTTTTTAATATTTTTAGGCTTGCTTCCTAAGAGTAAGAGCAATTACCAAGGTCACTGGCTATCTCAGTGTATCCAGCCCCTACAGACTTTGTGATATAAGGATTTCTTTTTATAGTCAAAGGCATAATGATCATTCCACTAAACAACAACAGTAGCGTCTTATACTTACAAAGCATTTTTTTCGGTTTGCAAAGTGCTTTCATGCATTAACTTGAATCCTCACTACTATATCAGGGGATATTTATGGCAATAATTATTATGTTCATAAGGAAGATAAAGAAACTTAGGCTCAGAGAGCCTTTGGTCATCTAGATAGTGCTGTCTTAGCACTGTCTAATGAAACTTTGTGCAATAATCAAAATGTTTTATGAATTTTCCTTGTGGTAGCCACTAAGGATATGTGGCTATTGGGCACTTGAATGTGACCAGTGAGAATGAGAAACTAATTTTTTATTTTACTTAATTTTAATTAACTTCTATTTAAATTATTTTATGTGGCTAATGGCTTCTCTATTAGACAGTGAAGATCTAGAAATTACATTTTCATTTTCTTATTAATCTATCTTTTTTCTTTTCACTTTGCATTAAGTCCTCTAATTTGACCCATACTCTGCTTGAAATGTCTTTTGTATCTCTCCTTTACTTACCATTTTAATTTCTAATAACTGATTCAGATCACAAACACTGTAACAGCCTGCAAGGTGATCTCCATTTGTGCAAACATCTTCAAAAAAAGAAGCCATACTCAGAATACATAAACAGATATTTCTGCAGAGAAGACATACAGATGGCCAGCAGACACATGAAAAGATGCTCAACATCACTCATCATCCAGGAAATGCAAAGCAAAACCACAATGAGATATTATCTCACACTGGTCGGAACGGCTAGAATCAAAAAGACAAGAAATAGCAAGTGTTGGCAAGGATGTGGAGAGAAAGGAACACTTGTGCACTGTTCATGGGAATGCACATTGGTGCAGCCACTGTGGGAAACATTGTGGAGGTTCCTGAAAGAATTAAAGGTAGATTTCTGTATGATCAAGTAATTCCCCTACTGGGTATTTATCCAAACAATACAGAAACACTAATTTGAAAAGATATTTGCATCCCTGTGTTTATAGCAGTATTATTTACAATAGCCAAATTATGGAAATAATCTAAGTATCTATCAATAAATAAATGGATAAAGAAAATGTTCGCGCATGTGTGTGTATATATATGGGGGGGAATATTATTCAGCCATAAAAAAGAATGAAATCTTTCCATTTGCAAAAACATAGATGGATCTAGAAGGTATTACATAAAGTGAAATAAGTCAGAGAAAGATGTATATCATATGATTTCACTCACATATGGGATATAGGAAACAAAACAAGTGAACAAGAAAAAAGATACAAGAAAAACAAAAAAACAAAAAACCAGACTCTTAAACATAGGGGACAAACTGGTAGTTATCAGAGGGAAGGTAGGCAGGGAATGGATGAAATAGGTGCAAGGGACTAAAAGCACACCTATCGTAATGAGCACTGAATAACATATAGAATTGTTGGATCGCTATATTATATACCCAAAACTGGTATAACACAGGCTGTTAATTATACTGGAATTAAATTTTTAAAAAAGAAAGAAGCCATAGTTCTAACAGCTGTCTTCAGCCACCATAATGCTGCATAACAAATAATACATCAAAAAATTTAAAATGTAAGCATGTATTTAGCTCACAAGTCTTCAGATCGCCTGAGGATTTGGATGCCTTAAACTGAATTGAGATGAGTGGTTTTACAAGTCTCAGATGGCTTCATTCATGGGTTTACAGCCAGCTGGGAGATGCTGATCTTGGCTTGGCTCAACTGGTGGTGGCTCTGTTCCACTCATATTTCATCTCCCTCTTGCAACCGATGAGGGAGATGCAATATTTTGTTCCAGGGGTGGTAACAAGGGTGAACTAGAGCAGATAGAAGCACAAGAGATCCCCTGATGCCTAGGCTTAGAACTCCGCCAGAATCATCTCCATGCCATTCTATTGGCCAGAAGAAATCATCTACCCAAACATGCAATCAGGAAGCAGAGAAATAAACATTGCCCACGCTGTGAAGCCAGTGCAATAGTCCCAAATAAAGGGGACATATTCAAGGAGGGGTGAAAATGTCATGGCCACAACACTTGTTTATGTCTGTGTATTCCTTGCACTTCCTATTCCTCATTGTAGAAAAACAATATCAGGATGAAAACATTTCAAAATGAAAATAACATCACCTGAAGATATCAGTTCAGTATTCACCAAGTCATAGTGGTATTGTGTATGCTTATTTGTTTCATGATTATAGTACAGTAAGGGGTTATGAAACAGACATGAAGAGTTCAGAAATCATTAATCCATATGTTCACACACTACAATCGCATCTCTGTCATTCTGCCACCCAAACAGTGAGTCTCTTTTAAAAACCTATTTCTAATAAAAAATAAATGTATTTCTTGGGCTCTTGATATCACATATTCTTTGAATGTAGAATGCTCAAATTAATCTCAACCCCTTAGTGATACTGTTTTTCTCTTCCTCTAAAATATTATTAAACAACAACATCATATATCATGTACATGTCAATTTTGGGGGGGATCTTTTTAAACTCTTAAAAACTTAAATTAGAATAATAAAATATATGAACAGATCTTTATTTACCCTAATAACAAAGTTAAAATCTCTTTCTGTTCCTTTTTCTCTTGGGATTATATATAGTTTAAGCTAGAATTTTCAAGCTTAAATTCTTCCTTAAATATTTTCTCTTTTAACTAGGGCTCTTAGGAGTCTTATTGAACTACGTGTTTATGTATTTTCCATCACATTTTGTCACATCTACTTGAGTGTGAAGGAAAACTTTATGACAGATCTATCAATAAGCAGCTTTTAGCATAAATCTGAAGCATATTTTAAAATTAGTTGCCTACTTAACCATAAATGAAACATGTTTGTGTATGTTAAAAATAATTAACATTCTTAAAAAGAATCTTAAGTTGTGTCTTTATGACAGTTTAGGGAAAACTTAAAGAGTTGATTGCTAAAGAGCTGTCACCATACAGAAACAGGAGAAAGGATAGGTGAGAAAATTCTAGCACAGAGTTATCTAATAGGAGGGCTTGGAAATGGGGTGTTTCATGAAGTCTATTTTCTTGTTAGTTGTGTTTCAGAAGAAAACTTGTTTAATTCTTATTGAAAATGGTGGAAAATTGTATTCGTTTGAGTTCTATAAAATAAGTACAAAATAATTATTCTTTGGTTTAGTTATTAGGGTCCCCCTTTGTACATTTTTATTGTTGCAAATAGAATGAAATAGTAAATCAAATTATGCTGAAAGAATATTGATATCAAGACATCTTTGGAAATGCTTACTTTTAAAATAAATTATTGAGGGGTGTGGGTGGCACAATAGGTAAGCATCCGACTCTTAGTTTCAGCCCAGTTCTTAATCTCAGGGTCAGGTTCCACAATCAGCACAGACTCTGCTTAAGACTCTCTCTCCCTCTGCCCCACAATCCCCCCAACTTTCTCTCTCCCTCTCAAAATAAATAAATATTTTAAAAAATAAAATAAATTAGTGAAAAAAATAATATTTTTGTCTTCATCATTCTCTAAAAGTAAAGGAAGAATAATTTAATTTACTAAAAACCTGGGTGCTTTCCACTGAAATTTTACCCAAATACTGTTGAATATAAAGTAATTATTTTAACCTGAATGAACTAGAATGAATGACAATAATGGTTTCTTTTATAACTTATTTCAGAAGAAATAAGACATCTTTGTAGATGAACATAATAACTAGTTTCTAGTTTCAAAGACATATGAAGTACATCAGAATTTTGGGCATGAGAGTTGACACTGTGTTCTACATGTGATTCAGAAAGAATTGGACATGTCTGGAAAAAGTATAAACAAGGTCTAGCACAATTCCACTTTCTGAGTCTTTTGGGGAAAATAATTATGACAGGATGAAGTGGGAGTAGTAGAATGGATTGAATCATGGATTTGAGTTCCACTCCCATGGGGAAAGTGTGTGTGTGTGTGTGTGTGTGTGTGTGTGTGTGTACGTACATGCCTATGGATCACAGATTAAGCTAGGATTTGCTCATTTGACTTAAAAATTGTTTTCTTTTTTTAATCTTCTCTGTTAGGTTTTTATAAGTAACGTTTCCTTTCATTTGTATGATTTAATTAATGTGGAAAGAAATTAAATTATGCCATGTGATAGAAATTAAATTACGCCATGTGATAGAAATTAAAAAGCAGGAATTCTTACTGAGCTGTGCCAGCCCCATCACTGACGGTTTGTTAGCCTCCTTGAAGCTCTGTCTCCTTATCCATAACCTACTTTTGAGTGGATTACATGTAATATACATCAATTATCTCAGACAATTGTTAAATAAATATTGATTGTTTTGCCATATTTTTTGAGAGACAAGTTTCTTCTGCATTACTGTTTTTAATATAAGAAATTACTCAAATCTTGGCCTCCAAAATTTGGTATGGAATTTGATTTTCTGAACATCTAGCCACTGATATCAATGAATTTTATGGCGGAGTTGGTAAAATAGGAAGTGATTCATGATAAAATTGAGCACAAAAATATAAGATCTTATGTAGTGAGAAGCTGGAAGACCATCAATAGCATGAAATCATTTTAAGTCAGACTAGACCAAACACTTAGTAAAACACTTCTGCTGTGTCATATAAAGAAGTAAAGGTTTTGGGAAAATTATACCCCCTGTATAAAGCCAATACGTTTCTTACAAAAGTAACTATGAAATTGACTTCAATAAGGTGACTTTTTTGCACAACCATAAATTACTTTGTTCAAAACCACTACAACAGTTAATTCTGTTTAAAACATGCATTCGACATAGGAAGCAGAAAAAATACATCATATGTGATATTTTTAATTAAGGTTTTTCCATTTTAAAAATAGACATGCTCTAATTATGGAAAATACAAAAAAAAGTACTAAAAATTTTAAGAAGGAAAAAAAATGTCCCATGAGGCAAACACAATCACTATTAAGACTGCAGCTTTTATGAATTTGGTAGATTTTTCTAACCAGTCTTTCCTTATATAATTATTAAAATATACTTATTCTCTAGGTAGATGTTTTTCTTCCTTTCTTCTTTCTCTTTTGCCTTCTTTTCTTCTTTCTCTTCTCTTTCTTCACCTCTTTGTCCCTCTTCCAGTTTCTTCTTCTTTCACTGATCATTGAAAATTTTGTCAATTAAAAATATTGTTGTGTATCATAAAGTCAGAAACCACAATTGTCTCAGACCTATGTGAAATTACACTTAATATAAGCCAATTCCAGGTACCAAATTGTAACTTAGAAAATCTAACTTTTCTTTCAAAACCATTAAAAACAATAAAATACTTAAGAATAAATTTAACCAAGGAAATTAAAGATTTACACAATAAAAATTATAAGATTTGATTGAAATACAGAACATTTTTACTATGTTAAGCATAACATAAAAGTACTGTTTACCATCTTCTAACAATCCATGGCCACTGTCTAATACCATTTGTAATGAAGGGAAGATTTTAAAAAGGGAAAAGAAAACCAGAATTTGTGGTCTGCCTATCATGTGCCAAAGTTTCATGATCACTATGGAGCTACTTAAAATTTTCACTGGCCTATATGTATTTTGACATATATTTTACCAGAATACAGAATAAGGAATATTGAATAAAGAATAAAAAAATCTCTCTTTATTAGAGAGATAATAAAGGTAACCTTTATTAAGCACCTACGTGTCCAGATCCTTTATAAATATAGTTTGTGTGTGTGTGTGTGTGTGTGTGTGTGTGTGTGTATACATATTTTTTTTCCATGATTAGAATGTTGGAATGTGTTCTTTGTTTCTACATCTTTGTTGAAGTTACTCTCATCATGGGCATGAATTGCCAGTCACTAAATCTTTCCATACTTTTTAGTTCTCATCAATACTGAACACTTTATGTATGGCATTTTGATTACACCCACTCCTTTAAAAAAAAAAATTGCCTCTCTTTTCATGATGCCCTTCTTTTCTTGGTTTTCATTCCTGCTTTCTGATTATTTTTCCTTAATTTCCTTGATGATGTGCTCTTTCTCTTCCCACTCCTTCAATATAAGAATTCAGCAATTGCAATCTTCTTTACACTCCAAATATTATCTCCAAATAAATCTGACCTAACAAAAAGTTGCAGCATTAATCTGTATACTAATGTCTGGAAAATATGTATAGAAAGCTCTACCTCTCCCTTCAGTTCATTTAGTAAACTACTTACTACCTACTACCTACTGGACATCCCAAAGGAATTTTATATTCAACTGTGTCTCGAAAGAACTCATTATTTGATCTCAAGAAAACCTCCTGTATTATTTATCCCAGAGTCTAACATGACCATACTCAATGATTCAAGGTTGGAATTTATTTGTTATTTTCCAGGTCTCCTTTATTCTCATGTCCACAGCCAATAAACCAAAAAGTCGGTATGATAGAATGTTACCATAACCTTCTATCTGGTCTCATGGAATATTTGTCATCTTTAAAATCCATTCTCTAAATGCCTTCAAAACAAATATTTCTAAAACAAAACAGGTCAAACTACTCCTTCCTTGAAAATAATCATTGGCTTCCTGTTATCTGCAAGTTTGTTAGGATAAACTTAACAAACTAGAACCTAGTTTGAAGTAGTGTTTGACTACATCTCTAGATTTGTGACCTCTAGATACCAATTTGCTTGTGACTACATGTGCCTTTACACTTTCTGCCCGTTCTGCTCAGGATGCATCTGTATGTAAAATGTTATCCTACACAAAAATAGTTATTACCCCTTTCTCTGAGAGTTTCCACTTCACTCTAGTACTTCTGTGTTTGACGTTATGATATTAGCACATTATCTGGTCCAGCAACTATGGTTATTAGTTTACATTTCTGTTCCTTTCACTTACTTCATAAAGCAGCAGTACACAGTGCAATGTATAGCACATAGTGATGTTCAACAAATATTTTTTGAACCATACTGAAATTTCATCAATTTCTGCAAATATGAAGGGAAGAAGATATTTCTTCATGGTGCTATAATAATAACTGGTTGTCACTCAAATCAATGACAGTTATAATTCAAGCTAATTAAAGGCCATGATGAATCGAAGCAATCAGTTCCTACCAAGTATGTTCATTCAATTGGTTTGTCATGCTAAAAACATAACTTCATTTTAGTTGAAAAAAAATCTATGATTTCAGAGGAGAAAACTCATATTGTCTTGATTGTTTGACATTTTCTGGTAACTCTGATGCCATTTAAATAGACCTTGAATGGCATGGCTTATCCTACTTTCCTTTTTTGCAGCAAAGAAACACGGAATGACTGGAATACCCTATCATCTAATGTTTTAAGGTAATTATTTAAGGCCTGTAGCTGTCATTGTAATACTGAACTTCCTTCCTCTGTTACCCAGGAGAAGGACACTGACATTCATCACCATGCTGCAAGGTGATGTTAGCTTGCAAGTGTCATGTTCAAACTTTTAAATGTGTAATGTTTAATTTACCTTAGTTTGCTTTAGAAATATTTTATACTTAATCCCTTATCTTCAACTTAGACAACTAATTGCTTTTGAAAAATTACACAAGTCAATTTCATATTTCACTATGTGGTAAATGCTGATAAGTAACTGTCATTTATCAATGATACCCAGCTCTACATTAAAATTTTTCAAGACTTAATACTCTCGGTAACAGTTGTCTTTGGTGATGCTCAAATTAAGTATTGAAGTTGAGCTATATAATAAACTAGATTAAAAGTACAAAAATGGAGACTTTTATTAGGATGAAAATAAGAAAATGATGTATCTAAGTATATCACATATACTTAGATGGAATAAATGTCTTTACATGGAAAAGTTGTCTTTACATGGAATAAATATTTCACACATAAATAAAATGATGGTTACCTTTACTTGAATGACCAAAATGAACCAGTCTTGTTTATTAATAGTTACCTGTTTTTTTATTATTTTGCTTCTTGATAAACTAATACTATACTTACAACATTTAATTTTTTTAAGTGCAGTTATAACTCTCTACACAGATTTTTAACCAGTATAAAAAATGAGACAGAGGGGCGCCAGGGTGGCTCAGTGAGTTAAGCCTCTGCCTTTGGCTAAGGTCATGATCTCAGGGTTCTGGGATGGAGCCCTGCATCAGGCTCTCTGCTCAGCAGGGAACCAGCTTCCCCCCTTCTCTCTGCCTGCCTCTCTACCTACTTGTAATCTGCCAAATAAATAAAATCTTTAAAAAAAATGAGACAGAAATGCAGCTGAAGAACAACAAACTGATGTTGCCAGAGGGAATTGGAGGTGGGGAATGGGGGAAGGGGAGTGGGAGATAAAGGCTTCCAGTTATGGAATGAATAAGGCATAGCAATAAAAAAGTCCAGTAAGAGAATATAGCCAATGGTATTGCAATAGCATTATATGGTGACAGATGGTAGTTACATTGTGGTGAGCATAGTATAATGTACAGAAATATCCAGTCACTATGTTGTACATCTTGAAACTACTCAAGAATTTATGTCCACTATACTCACATTTTTTAAAAATTTAAATAAAATTAACAAGGCTGATCCTAAAAAAACAATATGTGAAGAGATTATATAGAATATTACCTAGGAGTGGATTAAGTGCAATTTTAACCTACATAAAACAGTTCATTTTGCTTTTGTTAAGACTTCACTCATCTCACCATGAGCAATATAATAGGCTTCTCTAATTTCCCAATACTAGACTTCCAAAGTCAGCTCAGAATTGGATATTGCTATAATAGATATTTAATAAGCAAACCTTAGTACATCTTTCTGTTTAAAAATCTTTGATGGCTCTCTATTGCTTATATAACAAAACTGAAATCCCTTATCATAGACATAAGGATCTTCAAATACTTCTACAGTTCACCTTTCTAAACTAATCCCTATTCTTCGTTCCTCCCTAATAAGAATAAGACTCCCAAATGTTGAATTTTCTTGACCATTTTCAACCATAATATATTTTTCTTCCTCTTTTTTCTAGTACAACTGACATACAATGGTACATTAGTTTCAGGTGTATAACAAATATGAAGGTTCCTCAAAAAAATTTAAATACCATATGATTGAGTAATTCCACTAGTGGATATTCACCCAAAGAAAACGAGAACAATAATTCAAAAAGATATACGCAAATCTATGTTTATTGCAGAATTATTTGCAGTAGCCAAGATATGGAAAGAACAGAAGTTCCCACTGATAAATGAATGGATAAAGAAGATGTATAGATGTATAATGGAATATTATACAGCTATTAGAAAGACGAGGTTGTGTCATTTGCAACAGCATGGATGGACCTGGAAGATACTATGCTAAGTGAAATAAGTCAAACTGAGATATCAATCATATGAATAATCTAAAAAACAAATGAATAAACAAGCAAAAAATCAGAACCAGATCTACAAATATAGAAAACAAACTGATGGCTGTTAATCATAATCTATTCTTATTTATTCACCTTTATTTTTTTTCTCCAAAAAGAAAAGTATTCATCTTTCTCAATCATTTTTCCCAAATGGTAGCTCCTTTGTAAAGCATTTGGCAACATATCCAGGCAGATCAGTACCACTTTCTGATCTGCCCACACCACTTTTGTCAACTATCAGAACATTTATCTTCTTATATCATAATGGCTTTATTTTTTTTATTTTTATTTAATTTTTTTAATTTTTTAATAACATATAATGTATGATTATCCCCAGGGGTACAGGTCTGTGAATCGCCAGGTTTACACACTTCACAGCACTCACCACAGCACATACCCTCCCCAGTGTCCATAACCCCACCACCTCACCCTACCCCCTTCCCCCTGGCAACCCTCAGTTTGTTTTGTGAGATTAAGGGTCTCTTATGGTTTGTCTCCCTCCCGATCCCATCTTGTTTCACTTATTCTTTTCCTACCCCCAAACCCCTCTACATTGCATCTTCCCTTCTTCATATCAGGGATATCATATGATAGTTGTCTTTCTCCAATTGACTTATTTGGATAAGCATAATACCCTCTAGTTCCATCCACGTTGTTACAAATGGCAAGATTTCATTTCTTTTGATAGCTGCACAGTATTCCATGTATATATATATATACCACTTCTTCTTTATCAATTCATCTGTTAATGTACATCTAGGTTCTTTCCATAGTTTGGCTATTGTGGACATTGCTGCTATAAACATTTGGGTGCACATGCCCCTTCGGATCACTACATTTGTATCTTTAGGGTAAATACCCAGTAGTGCAATAGAGTAGCTCTATTTTCAACTTTCTGAGGAACCCCCATGCTGTTTTCCAGAGTGGTTGCACCAGCTTGCATTCCCACCAACAGTGTAGGAGGGTTCCCCTCTCTCCGCATCCTTGCCAGCATCTGTTATTTCCTGACTTGTTAATTTTAGCCATTCTGACTGGTGTGAGGTGGTATCTCATTGTGGTTTTGATTTCTATTTCCCTGATGCTGAGTGATGTGGAGCACTTTTTCATGTGTCTTTTGGCAATCTGAATGTCTTCTTTGCAGAAATGTCTGTTCATGTCTTCTGCCCATTTCTTGATTGGATTATTTGTTCTTTGGGTGTTGAGTTTGATAAGCTCTTTATAGATTTTGGATACTAGCCCTTTACCTGATACGTCATTTGCAAATATCTTCTCCCATTCTGTCAGTTGTCTTTTGTTTTGTTGGCTGTTTCCTTTGCTGTGCAAAAGCTTTTGATCTTGATGAAGTCCCTATAGTTCATTTTTGCCCTTGCTTCCCTTGCCTTTGGCAATGTTCCTAGGAAGAAGTTGCTGCAGCTGAGGTCAAAGAGGTTGCTTTCTGTGTTCTCCTCAAGGATTTTGATGGATTCCTTTCTCACATTGAGGTCTTTCATCCATTTTGAGTATATTTTCATGTGTGGTATAAGGAAATGGTCCAGTTTCATTCTTTTGCACGTGGCTGTCCAATTTTCCCAACACCATTTGTTGAAGAGACTGTCTTTTTTCCATTGGACATTCTTTCCTGCTTTGTCGAAGATTAGTTGACCATAGAGTTGAGGGTCTATTTCTGGGCTCTCTATTCTGTTCCATTGGTCTATGTGTCTGTTTTTGTGCCAGTACCATACTGTCTTAATGATGACAACTTTATAATAGAGCTTGACGTCTGGAATTGTGATGCCACCAACTTTGGCTTTCTTTTTCAATATTCCTTTGGCTATTCGAGGTCTTTTCTGGTTCCATATAAATTTTAGGATTATTTCTTCCATTTCTTTGAAAAAAATGGATGGGACTTTGATAGGGATTGCATTAAATGTGTAGATTGTTTTAGGTAGCATAGACATTTTTACAATATTTGTTCTTCCAATTCATGAGCATGGAACATTTTTCCATTTCTTTGTGTCTTCCTCAATTTCTTTCATGAGTACTTTATAGTTTTCTGAGTATAGATTCTTTGCCTCTTTGGTTAGGTTTATTCCTGGTATCTTATGGTTTTGGGTGCAACTGTAAATGGTATTGACTCCTTAATTTCTCTTTCTTCTGTCTTGTTTTTGGTGTAAAGAAATGCAACTGATTTCTGTGCATTGATTTTATATCCCGACATTTCACTGAATTCCTGTACAAGTTCTAGCAGATTTGGAGTGGGGTCCTTTGGGTTTTCCACATATAGTATCATATCATCTGTGAAGAGTGATAGTTTGACTTCTTCTTTGCTGATTTGGATGCCTTTAAATTTTTTTGTTGTTGTTGTTGTCTGATTGCTGAGGCTAGGACTTCTAGTACTATGTTGAATAGCAGTGGTGATAATGGACATCCCTGCTGTGTTCCTGACCTTAGTGGAAAAAGCTCTCAGTTTTTCTCCATTAAGAATGATCATAATGGCTTTTTTGTTCATTTTTATCCTTGGGCTGTGAGTTCCTCGTACTTCTTCTGGTACCTCTTGTGCCAAACATGTAAAAAATATTCAGAAAGTGTTTCTTGAATACATACATGTATAAATAAATGAATGAATGGATGATTTATACTCTGTATGTGTGTTCCAAGAGGAAATATGGAAATATGTCTCATGCAGAACACAAGGTTCCAACAAGGATTTATTAACAAAGTGAACCTTTACCAAGGTTTGTCATAAGGCATAATGAAATAATCTAGATACCAATCAAGCTCTCACAACCCTAAGCTCAACAGGACAAAGAGAGAGAATAGTACCTGGAAACAAGAAGGACAGAGATTCATGTGGAGTTAAATGTCTTGAGAGGAGTAATGACTCTCAATCAAGGGACAGAGTCCTGGAGACCACACCAAGGAAATTAACTATGGAATAAGTACCCTGACTCTATTCTATTGATTCTCTTTAGTCTCTTGGTGGTCCTTAAAGGCAGATCTGAACTAGAAGCCTCTTAGAGACTTTTAATGTAACTCATCTTTATTTGTGCTCCAGTGATGATCAACATGGAAAAGGATGGGGAATAGTTCTAGAGGGGCAAATGGAGACATACATGTATGACATATATGTTTCAAGGTATAATATATATATATATATATATATATGTATACATATATATAATATATGTATAATATATTATACATAATGTCATCTTGAGGGATAATCCAATGAATGTTATCTTTCCACCCTGCCAAGGTTCTGAATAAATTGGGACTTAAAACTTACCTTTTAATGAGGAAATTGGGAAATCAAACTACTATTCTTCTTGTTAGAAGAGGCTAGATTGAGGAATGTGACTTTAAGTTTATTTTCGAAATAGGTTTGCAAATACTAAGTCTTAAATCTGAAAGACTTACTCATTTACTCATGATGATCTAAACTGGGGTGGTCCTATGTGGTACACATGTGGTACAGCAGATTCTATGCTCTTTTCAGGCAAAGTGATTCCAAAAGAAAGAAGGACAGCATTAAGCAAGAATACCTAGTTATTCTTCTCAAATTTAGAAATCAGAAGTAATAAATGCTGAGATGCGTACCCTATAATTATGCAAATTCATGTGTAATATGTATCATGATTGTTTTCTCTCCTCATTCCAGACTCCCAGCCATCAAATGGGAAGAGAAAAACTCCTTAACTTTAGAAGAACAAAGGAAGTTGTAAAGGAAAAAATGAGGCATGGCACCAAAATGGTAGCAAATCCCACCTCAGGAAGCTGGGAGGTAGAATGTGTGTCCTCTGCCATCAGTAGTCATTCTCCTGACCAAATCTGCTTCTGACAGATTGCTGAAATGGGCATCAACAAACCAAAGAGTTTTGGAATTGCTACCTCTATTCTACAAGTCCTTGTCAACCTTAGGATCAAGAATGATCCCTATCAATATTTAACTTGGATTGATAAAAATCAACAGATGATGTCAAACATAAACATTTGGATGGATCTGAAATGTGAAGTTGTAACTGGGACACAGTATTGTAAAAGGGCCTGGTTCTGGCACTCCCAAGCAGATGAGCTTTAGCCGCTCCCTGCTGACAAAATCCAAACGCAGAGAAGCAAGTGGTGGTGACACCAGAAAGAAATTTATTTCCATGAGACCAGCACGGAAAGACAGCAAGCAGACTAATGTACCGAAGACAGTCTCCAAAGTGCTGAAAATACTTCTGGATTTATATAAGGAAAATATGGGACAAAGGTCAGTGGGTGAGTGTAGCTGAGCAGTGAAGGTCAGATCTGTCATAGCTGTGGATCATTGCCATGGGGTCAGTTACACTGAGTCTGGCTGGCTCAGAGCAGTCCCTATCAATTGAGTGGGTAGTTTCAGTTCCCATCATGGAATGCTTTGCCCACTGGGTCCTTTGCCTGACTTAAAAGATAAGCAGAAAAGAACTTAATTAGAAAGTACAGACTGAGGTCAAAACGGAGGTAGTCTTCCTTCAAAGTCACATCTTCAGAACTCCAGCTAGCCCAACCCTGATCACTCAGCCTTGTCAACAACACAACTTACATTTAATGTTACTGAGAAATTTTAGACCCTGAATACAGTATCATGGTGATGTTGTAAGTAAAGGAGGACAGACACAGAGAAAGAATCCCTCCTCATTGAATTAAGAGCAGAAAAAAACATATATTGACTTTTAATGATACACTTATCTATATAATACTAGAGTAATGTATCTGGAAGAGATTATGCTGAGTGAAATAAGTCAAACAGGGAGAGCCAATTATCATATGGTTTCACTTACTTGTGGAGCATAAGGAATAACACGGAAGACACTGGGAGTTGGACAGGAGAAGTGAGTTGGGGGAAATCAGAGGAGGAGACAAACCACAAGAGACTGTGGACTCTGAGAAACAAACTTAGGGTCTGGGAGGGGAGGGGAATGAGGGGTTGGGTGAGTCTGGTCGTGAGTATTATGGAGGGCTCATATTGCATGGAGCACTGGGTGTGGTGCATAAACAATGAATTTTGGAACACTGGGAAAAAAATAAAATAAAATTTAAAAAATATTTGGAAGGACATAGTCTAATTTTTTTTTTATTTCTTTTCAGCGTAACAGTATTCATTGTTTGTGCACCACACCCAGTGCTCCATGCAATCCATGCCCTCTCAAATACCCACCACCTGGTTCCCCCAACCTTCCACCTTCCCACCCCTTCAAAACCCTCAGATTGTTTTTCAGAGTCCATAGTCTCTCATGGTTCACCTCCCCTTCCAATTTCCCTCAACTCCCTTCTCCTCTCGATCTCCCCTTGTCCTCCATGCTATTTGTTATGCTCCACAAATAAGTGAAACCATATGATAATTGACTCTCTCTGCTTGACTTATTTCACTCAGCATAATCTCTTCCAGTCCTGTCCATGTTGATACAAAAGTTGGGTATTCATCCTTTCTGATGGAAGCATAGTTCTCCATAGTGTATATGGACTACATCTTCCTTATCCATTCGTCCATTGAAGGGCATCTTGGTTCTTTCTACAGTTTGGCGATCGTGGCCATTGCTGCTATAAACATTGGGGTACAGATGGCCCTTCTTTCCACTACATCTGTCTCTTTGGGGTAAATACCCAGTAGTGCAATTGCAGGGTCATAGGGAAGTTCTATTTTTAATTTCTTGAAGAATCTCCACACTGTTCTCCAAAGTGGCTGCACCAACTTGCATTCCCACCAACAGTGTAAGAGCGTTCCCCTTTCTCCACATCGTCTCCAACACATGTTGTTTCCTGTCTTGCTAATTTTGGCCATTCTAACTGGTGTAAGATGGTATCTCAATGTCATTTTAATTTGAATCTCCCTGATGGCTAGTGATGATGAACATTTTTTCATGTGTCTGATAGCCATTTGTATGTCTTCATTGGAGAAGTGTCTGTTCCTATCTTCTGCCCATTTTTTAATATGATTGTCTGTTTTGTGTGTGTTGAGTTTGAGGAGTTCATTATAGATCCTGGATATCAACCTTTTGTCTGTACTGTCATTTGCAAATATCTTCTCCCATTCTGTGGGTTGCCTCTTTGTTTTGTTGACTGTTTCCTTTGCTGTGCAGAAGCTTTTGATCTTGATGAAGTCCCAAAAGTTCATCTTCGCTTTTGTTTCCTTTGCCTTTGGAGACATATCTTGAAAGAAGTTGCTGTGGCTGATATCGAAGAGGTTACTGCATATGTTCTCCTCTAGGATTCTGATGGATTCCTGTCTCACCTTGAGGTCTTTTATCCATTTTGAGTTTATCTTTGTGTACGGTGTAAGAGAATGGTTGAGTTTCATTCTTCTACATATAGCTGTCCAGTTTTCCCAGCACCATTTATTGAAGAGTCTGTCTTTTTTCCGCTGTATATTTTTTCCTGTTTTGTCGAAGATTATTTGACCATAGATTTGAGGGTCCATATCTGGGCTCTCTACTCTGTTCCACTGGTCTGTGTGTCTTTTTTTATGCCAGTACCATGCTGTCTTGGTGATCACAGCTTTGTAGTAAAGCTTGAAATCAGGTAACATGATGCCCCCAGTTTTATTTTTGTTTTTCAACATTTCCTTAGCGATTCGGGGTCTCTTCTGATTCTATACAAATGTTTGGATTATTTGCACCAGCCCTTTGAAAAATACTGGTGGAATTTTGATCGGAATGGCATTAAAAGTATAGATTGCTCTAGGCAGTATAGAAATTTTAACAATGTTTATTCTTCCAATCAAAGAACATGGAATGGTCTTCCATCTTTTTGTATCTTCTTCAGTTTCTTTCATGAGTGTTCTGTAGTTCCTTGAGTACAGTTCCTTTACCTCTTTGGTTAGGTTTATTCCCAGGTATCAAGATTAGAGCAGAGATCAAAGAGGTAGAAATCAGAGATACAGTAGAACGTATCAATGAAACTAGAAGTTGGTTTTTTGAAAGAATCAATAAGATCGATAAACCATTGGCCACACTAATCCAAAAGAAAAGAGAGAAAGCCCAAATTAGTAAAATTATGAATGAAAAGGGAGAGATCACAACTAACACCAAGGAAGTAGAAACAATCATCAGAAGTTATTATCAACAGTTATATGCCAATAAGCTAAGCAACCTAGATGAAATGGATACATTCCTGGAAAACTATAAACTCCCAAAATTGAACCAGGAAGAAATTGACAACCTGAATAGACGGATATCTAGTAACGAGATTGAAGCAGTGATCAAAAACCTCCCAAAAAATGAGAGCCCAGGACCTGATGGATTCCCTGGGGAATTCTACAAAACTTTCAAAGAAGAAATAACACCTATTCTCCTGAAGCTGTTTCAAAAAATTGAAGCAGGAGGAAAACATCCAGACTCTTTCTATGAAGCCAGCATTACCCTGATCCCCAAACCAGGCAAAGACCCTACCAGAAATGAGAATTTCAGACCAATATCACTGATGAATATGGATGCTAAGATTCTCAACAAGATCCTAGCAAATAGGATCCAACAGCACATTAAAAAGATTATCCACCATGACCAGATGGGATTCATCCCTGGGCTACAAGGATGGTTCAACATTCACAAATCAATCAATGTGATAGAACAAATCAATAAGAGAAGAGAGAAGAACCACATGGTCCTCTCAATTTATGCAGAAAAAGCATTTGACAAAGTCCAGCATCCATTCCTGATTAAAACGCTTCAAAGTATAGGGATAGAGGAAACATTCCTGAACTTCATAAAATCTATCTATGAAAGACCCACAGCAAATAGCATCCTCAATGGGAAAAAGCTTGCAGCCTTCCCGTTGAGATCAGGAACACAACAAGGATGCCCACTCTCACTACTCTTGTTCAACATAGTATTAGAAGTCCTAGCAACAACAACAACAACAAAAAAAAAAAAAAGAAGAAGAAGAAGAAGTCCTAGCAACAGCAATCAGACAACAAAGAGAAATAAAAGGTATCCAAATTGGCAATGAAGAAGTCAAACTCTCTCTCTTCGCAGATGACATGATTCTTTATATGGAAAACCTAAAAGACTCCACCCCCCAAACTACTAGAACTCATACAGCAATTCAGCAATGTGGCAGGATACAAAGTCAATGTACAGAAATCAGTGGCTTTCTTATACACTAACAATGAAAATACAGAAAGGGAAATTAGAGAATCGATTCCATTTCCTATAGCACAGAGAACCAGTCTAATTTTTTAAACACTGAATAGTTATAATACTGACATTATATTTTAAAATTATTATTTGCCTATCTGCCTTTTTTATTTGATTTATATTGAAAATGTATTATGTGTGTATTTTGGGGTCCTGCACCCAATTCCAATGTATTCAGGGAATTTACCTTCTATGCTACCACCTAAGCAATGTTCCAGACACACCAGCAGGGTTTCCTACATTCAACTCAATTCTGAACTATCTACCCAAAGACAGCATCAGATTCCACAGAGTCACCCTACAAGACTATCCTGCTCCCACTGCAGAAAACAGTTGCAAACCCAGGTTATTACCTATGCTTTCGACTGATGATCTATAGATAGGAGATTCCAAAGCTTCCCAGCTTGGGTTTGATCTAGCTAGATGCCTCACAGAACTCAGAGAAACATTTTACTTACTGGATTAACAGTTTTTTAGAAAAGAATATGATAAAGAATATGGAGGAACATCCAGATGGAGGAGGTATATAGAAAAAAGTATATGGCAAGAGGTGCAGAGCTTCCTTGTCCATTCTGAGCTTGCCACGCTCCCCAAATCTCCACATATTCACTAGTCCAGAAGCTCTCTGAACTTTCTTCTTTGGGTTTTTAACGGAGGCCTCATTATGTTAGCATGATTACTTAAATCACTGGCTTTGGGCAATTGATTCAACATATAACCCCTCTCCTCTCCCCAGAGGTTGGGGGGTGAGGCTGAAATTTCCAACCTTCTATTCAAGGTTGGTTCCTCCTGTGACAAATCCCCATCATTAGCTTCTTTCCAAATGTCACCTCATTAACACAAACCCAGCTGTGGTGAAAGGCTTGTTATGAATAACAAGATACACATTTCACTTTTATGGTTCTGAAGTTTCTGCCCTCCACCTGAGGGCAGAAACTGAAAACAAGAGACTACATAGTATGACAAAAGATACTCCCATTGCTCTTATTGCTCAGGAAATTTCAAGTGTTTGGGGAGATGTGAGCCAGAAACTATGGATAAAGACCAAACACATATTTCTTGAAAATGTTATCAGCAAAGCTAATGTTATAGCAACATGCCTAGGGGCTATAAATCATAATAACACATTGTGTAATTTTTTTATTTTAAGAAAATCCCATTATTCTCATTGTAATGGCACCTCAGAGAGAAATTATGGTTTATCCCTTATACTGTCAGACTTTATAGAATACACAAAAACATTGGTAAAATTTTATATAATTTCAAAAATAGGTATAGTTATCTGGGAATGGGCCTGAAATTTCAAAACTGTGAGTTGTTTACTTCATCCTCAGATTATTTTTCCTAGAAAAAAAATCTTTTGATTGGCCATTTCAGCTAAACACTCATTAAAGACTCTTTTCAGAAATGAAAATACTTGAGACAATTTCATTCTGACATTGTGTAATGCTTTGTAATGGGTAGCCAGATCTGATCATCTGTTGATAATTTCCCTTATGTAATAAGTGCTTCTTTATTGCCAATGGTTTGAAGTCTCCATCCCTGTCTATTAGTGCATAAGTTCTTGCAGAATTAGACCTAGTCTGTTTGAAGAGTTGTCTAGGGTAGATGGAACATAGAGATGGGGGAAGTGCCATAGGGAAGTAAAAGGTCTTGCCTTCACTTTGCCCTGTAAGAGAAATGGTGCCAACAAAAAGGCTGGAGCTTAGGACAGCATGATTTAATCTGGACTTCCCATGGCTCTCACATGCTGTATTGAGAGAGAATGCATAAACTAGACTTTAAGAATAATAATATGTTTAATCTAAAGTTTACAAGAGTGCCAAAGAACAAAAGCCAGATGTCAGCAGATTGAGTGAGGTTTGCCTAGAAAAAGGAATATGTTGATAGTCTCCCAGCATAGCAACCTACAGTGACACACATTGTGAACTGTAGACATCATTTCTATTACTCTGAACATTCAGTGAAGTCAAGTTGAAAGTTAGAGCTTGAACTTTCTATTTGCACATAGAATTACAAATCCATCTCACCTAGGCTTGAGCTAGATCCTTTTCATGAGGTTGGAGTGGTAATGACAAGAACAGTCATCAGTGAAGGACAGCTGTGCCTGAAGAGTGGTGATACCACCACAGCCATCATTAGGACAGCCAGCATTGTGGCAGCATGTCTGGGGGCTGAGGCAGAATAATGTGGGAGACTTATTTCTGAGCACTCATGTGACAGCTATCTGTGGAGCTCTTAGAAATAGCTAGAGGACATGTTGAGAGATGCTAATTTCTGTCATTCAAGCACATAAGGATGATGACTTAGAAATTGGGATATTTAGAGTTATTTATTATGATGTGTGGTAGTCATAAACTGGTCAGGCCAGAGAACATTTGGGTTACATAAACCTCATTTGTTATGCAACACAGGCTATATGAACTTCTTTTTCATTTTTATAACCCAACACAGAGAGATGAAAATTCTATTCTAGCTTTTTTATCCCTAAGGGGGTCTCTCTGTTTTGGAAGAGGTTTTGGAAACTGCTATTTAACAAGAATATCTCTTCTCTAAAAGAAGTTACTTTGTACCCTAAATAAATTAGTTTAATATGTATATGGCCAATTCTTGCTTTATGAACAGAATCTTGGCTGATAGGTAAGGCAGTCAATTTGATAAAACTAATCAATTCAAGGAACAAAATAAAGGAAGAAATTGTCAGTCAATTCAGTCAGAAAATAAATTGGTGTTTTTTCTTGAAAAGTCCATGGAGAATAAGATAGCTGGATTTATCAACCAAGGTAACACTGATTTTACAAACAAAAAATAGGATATCTTGATCTCATACATTTTACGAAATATATGGTGCCTAGTGTAGTCACTCGAAGACCACAAAGCTCTTTGTGGAGTGGGGATTAGGGTGAGGGTGGGGTAAAGAGGAGGAATCAGAATGAAAACATAATAAATTGATTATACATTGATTAGAAAGTCTTTATGATGGAAGGGATGATATATGAAATCGTGGTACATGCTTTATAGCTGAGACCAACTTATCAAGATGTCTTGGACATGATTGTCATGTATTCCTTTTAATATTCTTTCAGTTAAAGTAGGTTTTTTCCAACACTCAATAAAAAGGTAGCTGGTAGCTGTTGTCAGTCCAAACTCAGATATGTGTAATCTCTCCTTTTTTTTTTTTTCCAGTCTTCACTCAAAGAAGAGGCCTGAGTCAAGTTTGCTGTTAAAAAAGAATCAAAGCAAAAAAAAAAAAAAAAAAATCAAGCAACATAGGATTTGAGGGAATGTTTTCCTCTACTCCAGAGAAAATATATTCAACATATTTTCAGTAGAAAACATATGGTTCAATATATAGTTCAAACAGATCAAGGGAAGGAGGTTTTTTAATGATATCAAGCACTTCAAAAATGTTCATTAATATACTAAGTTGGAAAGAAATAAAGTAAATAAGTTATAATGTGGAAGGAAGGAGAGAAGGAAAGGAGGAAGGAAAGAAGGAAGGAAGGAAGGAAAGAAGGGAGGGAGGAAGGAAGGGGGAGGAATGGAAGGCAGGAGTGAGGGAGGGAAGGAAGGAGAGAAAAGAAAGTCTTTTTCCTTTTTTCACCTCCTTACCTCCTCCCCCTCTCCCCCCAAAAATAGGTCTGCTGTTCTTCATTGTACATTCCTAATGTTGGTTGAAGGCAACTTCTCTCCCAAATCTGAAACATGAGTCATTCAAAATTTCTTCATCTTCTGGGTCTCACCCACTCTGCATTGACCCTTCTCTCCCCACACCCAACCACTCACCACATGTAGTGAGTTCTACCTACTAAGCATCCAGAACACCTTCTCCTCTCCAAGGGACCCTATCTAGTTCAAGTCCCTGTCACCTCCTTCTTGAACTGCCAGGACAGCCTTCTATTCCTCATGAAGGAAGAAAGAAGAATCCAGAACAGCCTTTTAGATCTTACCTCTCTAGTCCAGAGTCTATAGTGCCAATAAAAAAAAAAAAATTTTAAGCAATATCTAGGCAAAATACAGAATATCTGTCACTATAGGAAGTAAACCCTTTATCGGCATCTGAATGACCTCAGAGTAAGATTATTAGGATAACATATAGGGCGTTTTAATTTCTTGTCCCCTGACTACCTCTATAGACTCCTCTTTCACCAGCCTCCCTTCTAAACTTAAATCCAGCAACTCTAATCTCCTAACTTTTCAGAAACATGCTATGTCATTTCAAGTTTCTGTGAACACCCTTCTGGATTGTGCTTACACTCATCCAACTGACAACTGTCCACCTATCTTTTAAATCCCAAATCATTAGTTTTCCCTTCTACAGTGTGTAATTTCCATCATCCCAGAAGTAATCATCACTGTTAGAGTCAAACAACATGAAAGGGTAAGACCCGGGTTGGGCCTTTCTGTAACTATACGAACTTGCATAAATCACTTTGCATCTCTTTACCTCATTTTCCCCACCTGCAAAATGGGGACAATGGTTGCAAGGCTTAGCAATTATGAATACATGACAAAGAGTAAGTGCTCAACAAACTTTAGTCATGAAGTACATGGGCAGAATGATGTAGGTGTTAGTAGGCAGTGAGCTTGTTGTTTGTTGCACTACTCTGTTTCACCGCTGGAATATGAACTCTTTGAGGAAAGAGACTTCGTGCTATTCTAAATTTCTCGATCTCCAAACTCTAATACTGTGCCTTCATTTAGTAGTTTTTCAATAACTCTATGTTGAATCAATGTATAAAATGATGAATATTCACTACTGTAATAGATATATTAGTGTGTGGGAACTAAAAAGAACTCAGCTACTCCCTCATGACAAGAGAATCCTTTATGATAGGCCTTTGGCTGATCTCCAGTTGCAATAACAGCACATTTGTAAGTCAATATTCTTGGATACCACAAAATAACTTTGTGAAGGTCAGAGAGTGGGGATTGATGTAGACAGAATATTTATAAGTCTGTGATCAAATATACAAAAGTAAGGAAGTTTCCATTTTTGTACCTCCTGTATCTCTCTCTTCGGATCACCTCTTTCCATGTACGTGTAGCAGGATGTCTCTAAGACAAATTATACTATCTTCCATTTCTAATTATAGCATTTATAATAATAGACACATTAACCAGGACTTTTCTCTTTTGTGGTGCTCTGGATACGATGATCTGATCTGCCAGTCTAAATGAGCTTCTGCTGAATATATTCTAGTTTCAAACTCTTACAGCTTATAATTCTTGGTGGCTTCGTATATACACCTGCATTAAAGAACTATTTTTTAGACTATGAGCTATTGGTTATTATATTATGTGAACAAAAAAAAAAATAGGAACTAACAATAATTATGTGCCTGTTATGTGCCAGGAACTGTGCTGGGCAATTTACACATGCTGTCTTGTTTGCTTTTTACAACACAGATAATTATTTTATCCCTCATTTACATATGAGGACACTGAGACCTATAGAGATTAAGTAGCTTGTCGCAGAAGTTGTAATTAACAAAGTAAATTAATTAACTAGTAAAGCTGATCATTTTGTCTCTAAAAATGAAGTAATTTTGCTGTTTTTAACCTTAACAACTAACCATGCGTCCAAGAAAGTGTTAAGGAATTAAGCATGATTACAATATATAGCCTTTTCCTTAGATTGGAGCCAGATAAGAAGCTAGGTGATTGGTGAAGTTGATCTAATCGCTAAACACAGAGTAAAAATATTTCCCTGTTTCAGTGGAGAGCCCAGTAGAGAATCCGACAGAGCTATGTTCAGTGCTGTTGTGTGTTGTGTGTGTGTGTGTGTGTGTGTGTGTGTGTGTATATATATATATATATATATATATATATATATATATATATGAAAACATTTGGGAAACATATGAAAATGGGAAAAAATGTATTATTTGACCAAAAAATCATTTGTGTCCTTGGAGTTTGTCTTGCTAAATCCTTCTCCTCCCCAACCCCTCAAAGGCCCCTGCTCTACCCAGCCCACACTTTGACAGTGAACACTAAAAGAATTGATTCATTCTATACCAAATGTAAAGAAGAAATCTTTGCTTATAAGCCCAATGATTGTAAAGTTCAGAGTTGGCTCCTTAGCAGAATAGAGAGCTATGCTATTTTACATTGTCTAAGTGCTTCTAAAGTGGAATGGAGTCAGGGTAATCTAATAAAAGACTGTAAATAATACATATATTTTATGTGGAATGACAAGAGTTGATCAGAATAATATATATACTCTACAGTAATGATGAAAGATCCCTCTAGCTCTTGGATTATTACCTAGTATGTGAGACATGCATCAGACATTAAAGACCATTGATTAGACAGAAATGAAGCTGGTCATTGAGCTGGGGATTATGAAAATTGTCTCTCATTTCTTACAGAGCACACTGGGCAGAGTTTAGAATGTAATGACCTATGATTGCTTACATATATCATTTCATCTTTCATATTTCAAGGGAAGAAGAATACAAGTCTGAAGTTAGTATCCTTTGTGGAAATATTTTGGGAACATTCTGCTGCTTTCCTCTAAGTACCAAAGGAGTATAAGTAAAACTTGCTATTCTAGGAAACAGAATACTTGATATGACTCCAGTGAAATTGCTAATGCAGGAAAATGTTTCTCCACTCATTTTAATCACAGCACCAAAATGCACTCACCATTGTACGGTCCTCAGAACTGAACTGATTTGATTTCCCATGACCAAGTCAGGGCCTAAATTTTTGTATATGTTTAGTAATATTTGACCATGCCATCCCTATACATTAAATCAAATTGTGCAAACAGCAAACAAGACTTTTGTAGAACACTACAACCTTTCTTAAGGTAGGTAAAGCCCATCAAATTGAGTAGGATTGGAGGGCTGGAGTACAGAGTCCAGGACCTTTCTTTACTCCTTCCCTGCTTTGGCCCAACATTTCTTGATGTCTCAGTATCCCTCCAGAATTAAAGCTCTTGACGAGAGGCCCTCCTTTATAGTTCCAAATTTTATAGAGCTCCATGATATTATTTATTCCTCTTATATCTTCATGCTTAGGAGTGATAATGACTTCCTTCTATTGCTGGTCTCTAGGTGCCTCAATATCCCTTGCTGATTCCATTAACCATGCCCACTTCTCTAGAAGGTGTCCCTTTGTGAAAACTTTCCTTGCCTGATGAATCTGAGTGAAATTCTGTTTTCTGACTACCACAGTGAAGTTATAAGTTATATATAATATATGTTAGGCAAATATATATTCATTAAATGTTTCCATCCTTACTTTTAAAGCCTGAAGAAGGAAGGAAGGAAGGAAGGAAGGAAGGAAGGAAGGAAGGAAGAGAGGGAAGGAAAAAGAGAAGGAAGGAAAGGAGGGAGAGAATGTAGGAGGGAATAGAGGATACAAACTCATCAAACTTAGCTTAGTTATTTCTTGCAAAATGTGTCTCAATTAACAATGAGATGCTCAATTCAACATTTGAAAAAATACTGAAGTTAGTCTTAGAATGAACTCCACAGGTTAATGAAAACAACAAATTTTGTTTTAGTCTTATTATTTGGTTAACATGATCATAACTCAGTATGGTACCACTAGTTATCAGAGGATAATTAGAAATTCTAATTAATGATTCTGTACATCTGAATAATAAACATATGACAGCTGATTATTTACTCTTAATAAGTACAATGAAGGAAAAAATCAAAATTTGAAACCCATTAGAGGAAAATCAATAAAAAGGAGCTCTTGGGGTTGAAAGTTTGACAATAACTGGCTTAATACTATATTATCAGTATAGAAAGCTCTTAAGTCTAGAACCTCTCCCTGAAGACTGTCACAGCCTCAAGGACATGTTGCAATGCAGATAGCCACATACCCACAGACATTTGGTCCTGAGAAGCCCTAGGAAATGCCCTTTCATTTCGAATGTGCCCATTGTTTGCTTCAGTTCCATGAATTAGAGATGTCCATGGGATGGCAGAGTTGGACCAGAAGTTCATGTTCACCAACCCTAAATTTGAGAATGAAGCTCATAGACCAACCCTAAGCTTGACTGCTGGGTGACCTGATGCATCTAATTCTCTGTTCTGTTTCCCCCATTTCACCACCTAGAAATGAAGATGACCGAATCTTCTGGGTAGGTGCTCCATTTTACACTGTAGTTGAAGAATTGAGCTCATCCCCTTAATAAGTCTCCTTTTATGGAACTAGCCTTCAACAGAGGAGTCCTGGGCTTGAGTGAGTAGTTCCCAGAGCGTTAGAGAGAGATTAGACTCACCGTCCCACATGAGAGCTAATAAATGTAGTTGCTTATGTCAATAAAATACATAGTCTCTGAAAAATCCCATACTGTTTTGATCATCTTTTTCCAAGGTCATTTCTCCTAAAGGTCATATCTTAGGGGGCTTAGACATGGGCTGGTGATTTCTACCTTGAGATCATGCCTGGTGCCAGGCAGAACTTTACCAATAGACTTGGAGAATGAGGCTTCAATTTTATATAGTGAACATCTATTTCTTTTTCTATCTGTATATGTGTATGTATATATATAGCAGTATAAATATGTACACTAACACACAACAAAAATTCACATTAGGATAGCATTCTTAAATATTTTACTTGTTCTTAATGCCTTTTCCTTGGGGAAAAAGACTTCCTTTTCTGTTTTTAAAAACACACATGTTTGTAGTGTTATGTGTATCTGAGAAGAACAGTTATCAGATTTTAAAACCTATCAGGCTATCTGAAAATACTAATTTACAGGAGGACATAGAGTGAAAGAGCCTGGATCTTGGAGTGGGGAAATGTAAATTCCAGAGCAGGCTTGTCCACCATCTCCCTCAGTGGTCTTAGCCAGTGACTTTATCTGTCAGGACCTCAGTTTCTTTCTTTCTTTTTTTTTTTTAAGATTTTATTTATTTATTTGACAGAGAGAGAGAGAGAGATCACAAGTAGGTAGAACTGCAGGCAGAGGGAGAGGGAGAAGCAGGTTCCCCACTGAGCAAGGAGCCCGCTATGGGGCTCTATCGTGGGACCCTGGGATCATGACTTAAGCCAAAGGCAGACGTTTAACCAATTGAGCCACCCAGGTGCCTTATGATGTTTCTAATATGCAAAGCATGGAGACTGGAAATTCTTCTTTGACCACTCACCCCACCTCCAGTTCGCCATCTGCACCAAGAATCAGTTCCTCCCATTGACAGCACTTCTCATATTTTTCATTTTCACAACTTGCAATTACTTTGTAGAGGAGATTAACAGACCTGCTCACAGAGTCCAATGCCACACTTCCTTGCAGTATACATCCAAACCTTACAGTTGAGTTCAAAGATTCTCTGTGATTTTGAAAAGAGTACTTGTTGTGAAGTAATGAGGGTTGGGCTTGGAATTCCTCTCTGCTCCTTATAAATTGCATGACTGTGGACAAACAACTGACACAGCATTTTTTTTATTATTAACATATAAAGTGTTATTTGTTTCAGGGGTACAGGTCTATGAATCATCAGTCTTACACAATTCACAGCACTCACCATAGCACATACTCTCCCCAATGTCCATAACCCAGCCACCCCATCCCTCTCAGCCCCCAACAACCCTCAGTTTGTTTCCTGAGATTAAGAGTCTCTTATGGTTCTGACATAGCATTTTAAACCTAAATCCTCATTCTTGGAATCCAGATGACAACATGTGCCAACCTACCACATGGAATTGCTGTATGTACTTTAAAAGATGGCTCCAAGGAACCACCCAGAGTGTGTGAACCTCACTGAATGCACCTGAACTTTAATATTTAGATGGACCTTTGGGAGAATTCATCTATAGACAAATTTTGGCTTTTATATTGTTTAAAGGCCAATGTGAAAAGTGCAAGAGATAGTTATTTACTGCTTTCTCAAGAAAACTACAAAAGTTATTAATCATGACAATGATCCAAAATATTAAAAATATTTACAGAATTTACAGAATTTACAAAAATATTTACAGAATTGTCTACAGTAATTAACCAGTTAACATGGCTCCATGTTAAGAGAGGATGAAACCATTGCCAAAGATTAAAATAATAACTACAGGAAAAATATGACTTTAAACCTGGGTTGAAACTGTGAAACTGAGTTAGTAGTCCACAGTTGACCATCGAATTCTGGCTATCAGTGTGGCCCTAAGGAAACCACGACCTGAGATTTCGGAAATGAGCTAGTGTCTGTTCCTCCAATCTAGCAATAATAGCCACTGGTAACAATCATGGCAGATAGGTAATAGCAGCCAACACACACTGATGGCTCAGGACACAGAACTGTGTTTCCACATATTGTCTCATTTGATTTCTGCAGCGACCCTACCAAGTTGGGCTCTGCTAATATTTGCATTTTAAAGATAAGGTAACTGAGGAGCACCTTGGTGGCTCAGGCGGTTAAGCTTCTGCCTTCTGCTCAAGTCATTATCCCTGGGTCTTGGGATCCAGCCCTGATTTGGGCTCCCTGCTTCTCCCTCTCCCTCTGCTGCTCCCTCTGCTGGTGCTCTCTTGCTATCTCAAATAAGTAAATAAAAGCTTTAAAAGAAGATAAAAATAAATGGAAAGAAAGGAAGAAAGAAAGAGAGGGAGAAGGTAAAGAAAGAGAAAGAAGGGAAGGGAAAGGAAAGAAAAGGAGGAGAGAGGAGGGGAAAGTGGGGAGGCGAGGGGAGGGGAGGGGATACACGGCTAGGCAATGGAAGGCAAGGAAGGGAGGAAGAAAGGACTGAGGTTTGGAGGTTTGGAGACATGGTTTGGAGATGTGGAATAACTTGTCCAAACCTCAGGTACTAAACTTTGGAGTTAGAATAGTTTTGGAAGTTACCACTAAGAAAAGAGCAAACTACTGGGTATTTACTCTAAAGATACAAAAGTAGTGATCCAAAGGGGCATGTGCACTCGAATGTTTATAGCAGCAATGTCCACAATAGCCAAACTATGGAAAGAACCTAGATGTCCATCAACAGATGAATGGATAAAGAAGATCCAAGAAATGGATAAAGAAGATGGAGATAGATAGATAGATAGATAGATAGATAGATAGATAGATATAGATATAGATATAGATATAGATATAGATATATATGATGGAATACTATGCAGCCATCAAAAGAAATGAAATCTTGCCATTTGCAATGATGTGGATGGAACTAGAGGGTATTATGCTGAGCGAAATAAGTCAATCAGAGAAAGACAATTCTCATATGATCTCCCTGATATGAGGAATTTGAGAGGCAAAGTGGGGGGTTTGGGGGTTAGGGATGGAAAAAATGAAACAAGATGGAATCAGGAGGGAGACAACCCATAAGAGACTCTTAATCTCACAAAACAAACTGAGGGTTGCCGGGGAAGGGGGGTATGGAGAGGGTGGTGGGGTTATGGACATTGGGGAGGGTATGTACTATGGTAAGTGCTGTGAAGTGTGTAAACCTGTGATTCACAGACCTGTACCCCTGGGGCTAATAATATATGTTAATAAAAAATTTTTTAAAAATTAAAAATAATAATAAAAAGAAAAGAGCAAACAATACCTGAATGACAGATTGACTGGATATAGCACTTCTGAATTAAGCCTGTGAACAGATCCTGCTTCATTTTTCCTACCAATCCGAGAAGCCATTTACCGAAGCTACTCAGTCACTCAACAATCAAACATTAATTACAAAAGTAACAAATGCCCAATCAAATAAAACTGCTGGTGTCCTGCTGCTGAGACACATATGGACAAGCAGTATGTGTCAGGAAATTCTTACTCCAGTCAAACAAGAGATCAGGCATCAAACTCTCACAGTGAGACTTGACTTAAGGAGCAGAACTCGGTCAGCTCCACCTACCTGACATCATGGACACCAAGAAAGCTGTCTTTCCTGCTCTCTATACTCCCACTGAGATCTTAATTTATTATTATAATCACATAATTAAATGACTAATGATTGTTTTTTCATTCCATTTTGAGGTGCTATTGGAACACTACATAAAAAATTAATCATGTATTGTCTGGTGACTAACATAACATAATAAAAAATAAATAAATAAATAAAATAATAATTAAATCATTTAGAACTACTGCTTTTTCATTCTTTCTCCTAGTGAAGTATTTTACCCAGTTTTCAGATTTGCTGTCAATGATTTCATTTTAGATACCTTTCATTGCACATACTTCATATTTTAATGAGATCTTTGGGTTAAACGTCGATCCAGAAAACCACAATCTGAATTAAACAAGCTTTATACATTTAGCCAATAATTTTATTTTCACACAAGCATTGTCTAAAATTTTCAAGTCGGTATATTCAATTTACTGCCCGAAGACATGTAAAATGTAACTGAATGTTTTCCCTGGTAGATGAGTCAGGATTTTACAGGACTCTAAGATAGTTGCTATTAAAAAGAGAGAGAGAGAGAGGTACTATTTTTTTTTTATTTTTTATTTACTTTTATTTTTCTGTTTCATTATTGGAGAACCAAAGAGATGAAATGACCTCACCAAGGTCACAGAGCTAATTAAAGATTACCAGGGCAGGACATAGGTCTGATATGAATTTCTCAACAACCTACCTAATGACAGTCTACATGAGGACTGGCAGCAACAGGACCACCAGAGACCTTGTTAAGAATGCAGAATCTCAGGCCCCACCCAGATGCACTGAATCAAAATCTACATTTTACAAGATCCTTGGGTGATGGGCTCCATGTTCAAATTTGACCACTGCTCTAGAGAACGCTGCTAATTTTCTTCATTATCTACCTACAAAATATTATGGCCCTTAATAGATGGATTAGTCTACAACTTAAAAGAAAACTGAGGTCGGAAAATTCTTTTAAACTTATACTGAGTAATTTTAAATACATCTTTTTACTATTAGGCATTTTTCTTTAGAAATAACTCATGACTACATTTGTAACTACAAATGTGAATTCTTTTTTGTATGCACATGTATTTAATACATATATACTAAAAGGAGTATATATCTCAGCTTTTTACTAGACTGCATTTTTTTCCATCTGTAGAAATCCTACAGAGGGCAAAATACCTGCATTACCCATCAAACCTCAACTTTTACAGCCTGTCACCTATCAGAAGCACACTATCGCCACCTGCTGGCACCTCCATAGAAAAGCTAGCAAGGTGGTGGTTTCTTCTACCACGATCGTTTCATTATATAGAATTTTACTGTTTGGCATTCATATTTCCCCAATCTCTGATTTCTCTCCATCTCTATCACCACTCTACGTGACACGTTTTTCTATGATGCTTTTACAGAGTAGCTAAACTTTAGGCCACTACAATACAACAAAAAATGTTTTTAATACCAACTTCAGTATATGAAAAGCAATTTACCTTACTCTCCTCCTTGCATAGATGTATAATTACCAGGAAAAGTGTCCTAATTTATAATTCAAAAAGTAAAATCAATTTACCAGAGGCAGCCTAGTGACCAATGCAGAAGGCCTCACACCTGTGCTCAATGAACGGGTATTTGAGAGGCAGAGTTGTTAAAAAAAAACTTCTCTCCTCTTCATTATTCCTTCTCCGTGTATGTTTCCATGAAAAGAATTCTGTCTTTCCTTTATTCTTAATCTAAAAAAGTCAATATTGCCATACACGAATATCTTTCTGTCTTGTAAAGGCAAATTTTCTTTAACCCTTATTTTTATTTCTCTCCTCAGCTCTGATTAATTCAGACCCAGAAAAATCTCTCCTCTCTCCCTTATATTACTAAAAAACTGGCCTCAAAAAAGACAACTGTTCAGACAGTTCCAGAAGCATTTTAAAGCTGGCTCCATAGGATTAATTAAAATTAATATAAACAATATAAACAAACCTTGAGAATCTCAAAATTTCCTCCAAAAATCCTCAGAACTTCCAGTAGTTAGGAAAGGTAATTTTGATCACTGTTGTTTTTGATGTTATTGTTAATGATGATTTATTGTGGCATCTTTAAGAGAGATCCCTTTAGGGGAATATAATTGCTTACACCAAATATTACATTACTGAGTGTTATGTGATATCCTCCTTAAAAGAAATACAGAATATCCTTTATGTCAGAGTTACATTGAAAAAAAAAATCCCTGCATTTCATTTTTAAACATCTTAAGCCTCTATGGAGAGAAAATGTTACTTCAACATTAGTAAAATTTTAGGGGACAAATTAAAAGGAGAAGAAAGTTAATTCCCTCAAATCTTAAAGTACCAATTCAATGTGTTAAGAAATGATGAGACATAAAATACTCAATAGAAATGAGAGCAGAGGGAAGTTGAATTTTAAGAGCAGCTCAGATAAGAATTTGCATGAAATCACGTCAACTTTACTCTTCCTATTGGGTGTGGTTACAATAATAACAATTTTTAAAAGATTTGCATGCTGGGTTTATTTGTTTTGAGAAAACTATTTTAGATTGTATGCAATGAAGAAGAAGGAGGAGGAGGAGAATGGAAAGAAAGAAAGAGAGAGAGAGAGAAAGAAAGAAAGAAAGAAAGAAAGAAAGAAAGAAAGAAAGAAAGAAAGAAAGAAAAGAGGAGGGAGAAAGAAAGGAAGGAAGGAAGAAAGAGGGGGAGGAAGGGCAGAGGAATGAAGAAAGGAAGGAAGGAAAAGAAAGTAAGAGAGAGGGAGGGAGAGAAGGAGGAAGGAAGGAAGGAAGGAAGGAAGGAAGGAAAAAAATCATACCAGTTAGAATTAAACAAACAAGGAATACTTTACTCAAGTCTAACACTGTAGGAGAGAGACAGGGAGCAAAAGATAGGACGGTTTTGAAGTGTTGAGGTGAGCTAGTGAGCATGTACTTGAAACTGAAAAGGGAGGTTGGTCAATGAGATTTAGACATCTGTGCTTGCTAATTGGTGCTTATCTAAATTAGGCCTCTCTCCTCCCACAGAAACTGAAAGATAGGGGTGCTATCTCTCTTGATGATTCCATTTCAAAGGGATGGCTCTCAAGTCCTTTTGTTTTTTTGTTTTGTCTTGTTTTGATTTTTTAGTAGGCTCCATGCCCAGTGTAGAGCTCAATGCTGGGCCTGAACTCATGACCCTGAGATCAAGATGCTGAGATCAACACCTGAGCTGAGATCAAGAGTAGCACTCTTAACCGAACCACCCAGGCACCTTGACAAAGACATTTGTGGGCTGTAAAAATGGCAAGAGGCTGAGAATTTATTTTCAAAGGGCCGAAGAAAGAAATTATAAGTTTTCTAAAGTAAATGCTCTAGGAAAACGGAGGTCAAGGCCTAGCATGAGGAAGAGATTTGTCAGTGGTTTAATTAAGCTAAGGGGGTTACAAGCTGTCTGGGTCAGCATCTAATTATAGTTATCACAAGTGTGTTAATGAGCTTTGAAATGTAGCATTGTTTTCTGTACTCACAAGATGTGAGTATGAAGTAAATAACCCAGATTTCCTTACTGATTCAAACACTGACGATGCAAGTAATTTACAAAGAGAAATTCTTAACCTATAGCAACATGATTAAAATAAGTGAATAGTGTCACAGAGGAGGTCTCTAAAGGACACTTATTTGAATATGTTAGTTATTGCAAGCTGGTTTAAAAAGTCCCTTCACATAGTGTTTTAGGTGACTCTATCCTTTGTGATTGGGTGATTCTCTTTTTTTTTTTTCCGTAAAATTACAGAAAATCCATTTTCTTTCTCTATTAAAAAAATCCACTCTGAAATTACATTAGCTATTACCATAAATTCATTGCTCTAAAACCACTGCCATAAAATCATTGCAAATAGTCATGACACTTCAATGTCATACATTGTTTATTTCTCATGCTTTTGCAGGTTCCAATGATCTATGCTGGGCTTGGCTAAAGTGACACAAAATTTTTCCACAGCCTTTTTCTGGGATTAGCAAACAAGCCCCGGCTTATCCTTCTCAGGAGGATGGAAGAAACACCAGAGCAGGCAGAAACATTCACAGTCCCTTGAGGACTAGGCACACCATTACTTCTGCCTAACGTTGGCCAAAGAAAGTCACATCAATGAACCAGTGTCTACGTGGAAAAGGACTGCGGAATTACATGGCGAAGGGCACCGATACAGGGAGGAGGGAAGAACTAGGGAAATGAACACAATCTACCACAGACTTATTCATTAAATATTCATTGAAAACTTGCCATGTTCCTAGAATAATGTGGAAGAGGACTCGCCTTTTCTCTCAAAGAGAAGTCTGAGCAAGTCCAAAAGCTAAAACAAATATTTACTACGGGCCTTAAGGAAGAGACTCCATTGAATTGAGTGGAAATGGAGGAAAAGCAACCCAGGAAAAAGAAACTCTGATAAACAGGAGAATGCCAGTTTGAGCAAATACGGAGTGTATTCAGAAAGGTTCGATTTGAATGAAATAATGAGTACATGAAAAGGAGTAATTAGAAATGTTGTTGAGAGAAAACATCGACTCAGTGTCCTTTACTACATCATCACCCTCCTCCCACCCCTCAAATATTAACAGCCCCAGGACTTACCACACTTTCTTCCTCCCTCCTCTCTACTCCTCTTGGTTGGCCTAATGTCAGCATCAGCATCCAAATTTAAGCAAATTACTCACAAAGTTGAACCTCCAGTTATAGCCATTCTCCTTATATTCAGAGCCTCTATTTTCAACTGGTTTCTAAATATCTTTAACTGAATGTTCTAGAAATAATTAAAAGATGACGTTTATAATGGAATCTTCCCCATTCTCCCATGTCTTGTCTTTTGTATTCCTTATCTCAGTAATCACCACTGAGGCTACCAGTCCAGTTCCAGGGACCCGAAGGGGTCCTACAGGACCAGCCAAGAGGGTCCTCAGTTTCCCATAGGAAGGAAAGCAAGCACAAGCCAGCAGGAAATGAGAGCAGTGTTTATTGGAATTTAGAGAGGTATATAGATAGTACATCTGGGAGACTCGGAAAGGAAAAGAGCATGAATCTTGTCTTTGTTAGGGATCTGGGGTTTTTTTTTACTGAAGATGGTGGTCTAGTATGTGTGTCCTCTCAGGCATCCAGGAACTGGTTAGAACCTCCTTCTTTCTATTTCTACGTCATTACCTTAGCTAAGACCACCAGCATGTCTTACCTATGATATTACGATATTCTCCATACTTACCTCCCATCTCTGAATCTTCCCAATGCTAGCATGACCTATCAAAATTGAATTGATTATATGATTCCTCCGTTCAAAAATAAAAAATTAAGATATTCTCTTATTGTCAGGATTCTCTTATTTGGTCATTTATTCATTCTGCAACTATACCCCCAGTCTCAGGCATCAGGATCTGTTCCAGGCAATAGAGACAAAGCAGTGAATAATAAAGACAAATGTCCCTGCTCTCATGGAGCTGACACGATAGTAGGACAAATATAATAAGACACAGAGAAAAAAAAATACATAGCATGACATATTTTAAGAGAATGACAATCACCATAAAGACTGCATTGAAGGGTAGTGGATAATAGACAAAGAGTAACCAGGAAGTTGTTAGGGTCAAATTAGGAAAACAATACTGTGGAGAAAAGATGGTAACTGAGATCTAGCCTGGAAACAGCTAAGATGTGATTAAAGATAGATTGAGATCCAAAGTACATTTTGAAGTGTTGAGGTGAAATGACAGGTCTGAATTAGGGGTTGGGTGTGAGAGAGGAAGAAAAGAATAAAAAACAGTTCTGTGTGTTTGCACAGAACAAATGGGTAAATGGTGGTGCCATTGACCACAACTGGGAAAGCCAAGGAAAGAGCGGTTGAGAATGGAAGAGCAAAATTTCTTGTTCTGTCATTTTAGTTTGAGATGCCAAAAATAACTGCTCCATAGTACAGAAATTAAATTAATTGATAAATTAACTATGAAAATTCAATATAGTTTAAATAAATTAAATGGTAGATAAATTTAATGGGAGCTTTCAAAATATATGAAAGTGCTTGCCTCTTGAATTTCCATGAGGATAACCTTCTGGCTGGTCATCAAAAGCTTTCCTTCTAAAATGAAACAAGATGGGATCAGGAGGGAGACAAACCATAAGAGACTCTTAACCTCACAAAACAAACTGAGGGTTGCTGGGGGGAGGGAGGGTATGGAGAGGGCGAGTGGGTTATGGACATTGGGGAGGGTATGTGATATGGTGAGTGCTGTGAAATGTGTAAGCCTGATGATTCACAGACCTGTACTCCTGGGGCAAATAATACATTATATGTTAATAAAAATAACTTAAAAAAAAAAGTTTTCCTTCTGGATAATGAGATAGGATGGTGGAATGGATAAGAGGTAGGATGAAGATCACTGGTTTGGCCTCTTATTTTTTTTTTTAAGATTTTATTTATTTATTTGACAGACAGAGATCTCAAGTAGGCAGAGAGGCAGGCAGAGAGAGAGAGGAGAAAGCAGGCACCCGTCAGGCCAGTTTTTATGAAAAGATATTATGAAAGTCAGGTATCTGGATACTTAAAACCATATCTGCATAACTCCTGGAAGATTGCACATGTCTTAGTTTGAAGATGTATTAGACACACCACCACAACATGTGGTTCTGGCATTTGGGCCCACCCACATTTAAAGTCCTTAGTGAGGCAAACTTTGTCCTTTTTTTTTTTTTTTTTTTTATCTTACTTCTTTTCAGTGCTTCAAAATTCATTGTTTATGCACCACACCCAGTGCTCCATGCAACATGTGCCCTCCATAATACCCACCACCAGACTCACCCAACCCCCCCCACCTCGAAAACCGTCAGTTTCTCAGAGTCCACAGTCTATCATGGTTTGTCTCCCCCTCCAATTTTCTCCAACTCACTTCTTCTCTCCATCTCCCAATGTCTTCCATGTTATTCCTTATGCTCCACAAGTAAGTGAAACCATATGATAATTGACTATCTCTGCTTGACTTATTTCACTTAGCATAATCTCTTTCAGTCCCATCTATGTTGATACAAAATTTGGATATTCTTCCTTTCTGATGGAGGCACAAGACTCCATTGTATATATGTACCATATCTTTACCCATTCATCTGTTGAAGGGCATCTTGGTTCTTTCCACAGTTTGGCGACTGTGGCCATTGCTGCTATGAACATTAGAGTACAGATGACCCTTCTTTTCACTACTTCTTTTCAGTATCTTTGGGTTAAATACCCAGTAGTACAATTGCAGGGTCAAAGGGAAGCTCTATTTTTTAATTTCTTAAGGAATATCCACCCTGTTTTTCAAAGTGGCTGCACCAACTTGCATTCCTGCCAACAGTATAAGAGGGTTCCCCTTTCTCCACACCCTCTCCAACACTTGTTGTTTACTGTCTTGTTAATTTTGGCCGTTCTAACTGGTGTAAGGTGGTATCTCAGTGTGGTTTTGATTTGAATCTCCCTGATGGCTAATGATGACGAACATTTTTTCATGTGCCTGTTGGCCATTTGTATATCTTCTTTGGAGAAGTGTCTGTTCATGTCTTCTGCCCATTTTTTGACATGATTATCTGTTTTGTGTGTGTTGAGTGTTGGTCTGTTATCAAAAGAACGAGACTGAGACAAAGTTACGCAAAGCCTTATTCTATGCCAAGCATTAGAAGTCAGACTGACCGGCCAGGGCTGCCTCCGAAGAGAGCAACACCCCTTGGTCTTACAGGCTAGTTTTTATAGGGCACAATCGCAGACCTCTACATATGTGGGTTTGGCTGATTGGCTGTCTCCTACCTGTGTGTTTTAGTAACGGTTACCTGGAACTGATACTAGTAACTGTTGAGGATTGATTAAACAACAAAATGGCCTTGTTTTAGGTATGTGTTTTAGTAACAGTTACCTGGAACCGATATAAACAAAATGGCCTTGTCTTAGGTGTGTGTTTTAGTGACAGTTACCTGGAACTGATATCAATAACTGTTGAGGCATTTATTAAACAACAAAATGTCTACTTAGGCAACATGGAGTCACTATGGCTAAGTAGGCCCAGGCAGGCCCTAGGGGGTTAACATGTTTTAACATGGAATCGACTCCAACATTGAGTTTGAGGAGTTCTTTATAGATCTTGGATATTAACCCTTTTTCTTTACTGGCATTTGTGAATATCTTCTCCCTCTCCATGGATTGCCTTTTTGTTTTGTTGACTGTTTCCTTTGCTGAGCAGAAGCTTTTGATCTTGATGAAGTCCTAAAAGTTCATTTTGGTTTTTGTTTCCTTTGTCTTTGGAGACATTCTTGAATGTTCTAAACAAGGATACTCCTGGTCCATGAGCCATCTTAACTCTCAGATGTTTCCCATCAAGCACTACAGGCTAGGTTAGCCACCAGACTGGACTCACTTATCTACCTGCCTCTTGTCGCTACTTCCATAATTCACTGTTATTCTGTATTGGAATGTGATGTTGAGTCCTGGTTAAGGTTTTTCTAATGGCCTGTACATTTCTTCTGTTACTGTGCCCAGGAAAACAGGGCTCTAGCTCCGACTTTCTTGGTATCCCCATACATATCTGGATGTTTAAAACAGAGTCCATTCAAGATATAGTCAGAAATGTGGAATAAAGGGTTGGGGAGAAAAAAAGACACTGGGTTCTGATCAATTCTATTACCCTTCTTTCACAATATATTGGATAGAAAAAGTGGACATAGTGTTTCCATCTTCCTTTGCATGACCTTCTCCCTTCCAGTTTTGGACAGCAAGACTCATAGGCTAGTTTTTATAGAACTAAACAGAGCCTGGGACACAGGAGATGCTTAAAGCATAGTTGTTGAATGATTGCTTAAATCAGTGAAAAGATGATCATATATATGCAGAAGTAATTGGTAGAATTTGATTCTTCATGCTTGGTTGTAGGTAGCTATTACAGTTCTCAAGGCTATTTCTTCAATTCCCAAACCCTACACTCCTAGTAACAATGTGAAGAGCATTTCATTAATAACAGGCCAAACCAGGGGTGTCTGAGTGGCTCAGTGGGTTAAAGCCTCTGCCTTCGGCTCAGGTCATGATCCCAGGGTCCTCAGATCGAGCCCCGCATCAGGCTCTCAGCTCGGCAGGGAGCCTACTTCCTCCTCTCTCTCTGCCTGCCTCTCTGCCTACTTGTGCTCTCTCTCTGTCAAGTAAATAAATAAAATCTTTAAAAAAAAAAATGCTTTAAAAAAAAAAGTGGCCTGACTAGGAAAATGCCTGCAGTGAAAATACCCATTTTTCAACTTTTCTAGAAAGGAACAACCCTCACTGAAACCAAATCTTGTTAAGGTACATTGCAGGGTAAAAGGTCAAATATGTAGTTCAAAATATTCATTTTAGGGATCCTTTTTTAGGATTATTCAAAGTGCCATAAACACACAGGGCTTCTATATTTTCCTTGTATATACACAATTCTGTTAAAGTGGAACCCTGATGCAAATCCTATTATTAAAATATACTCACACTATCCCTGTACCCCAAGTCTTTTAATTCTAGAATGTAAATTTCTTGTGCTCAATTTCATTCAGGCTACATCTAGATCATCTACCATAAAGACTAGAACAAAAATACAGCTCAACAAATATGTTTTGAATAAATATGTCTCTTCCCCTTTATTTCAATCTTATCCAACCCCAAGTCTAATCCATGCATGAACTGCTCCACAAAGACTAGTGCACTTGAGGAGCAATGATTGGAACTTTTGCCTTAGGGGTATAGAATGAGAATTAAGAGCACAGACTTTGGGGCCAGACCATCTGGGTTCAGATCCTAGTTCTACCACCTATCTGAAACAGTAAATTATATGTGCTATTTATGACTATGTTTGTTTAAAAAAAAAAAGACCCTAACTCGTTTTGGGCTTGTTTTGAGGATTAAACATCATAAATTAAATTAGGAAACACTAAAACACCACCTAGTATATCTTAAGTACAGTGTATGCATTAACAGTTCTCAACCAGTAGTGTTATTATCTCTAGCAGTAACTTGGCATGAACCAATAGATACCTTTTATGTGATCTTGCCTTGTTTCTCTAGTACCTTGTGAAGATCATACTTTTCTTAATTAAAAGTTGTCAGCTTATTCAGTACGGGGCATTTTTAGTACTGCATGAAATACTATAGTAATTCATTAATTAGTTTCTAATGTATACAATAGGTTTTTAATAAGTGAACTACCTCATTAAATACAGGATTAAATTGGGTAATTTTTTAATATGAAAATTCTAATGCAGCACATTTGTTTATAATTTAAGAATCAGCAATCTATAGCTGTTCGACTGGCATTAATTTTTTAATTCATCTCATTGTTGTGGTATTGTTCCACAAATCCTGTTTAAAATGATTTGCCACTAACCCTACTTCATAATAGTCACAGATTTCTGCATCCATCCAACTGTCTTCTGCATCCTGGCAAGGAAGGTTGACTTGCAACCACTCAACACTAAAAACATGCTAAAATATGCAACCAGAGTAACGTAATTATTAATGGCTTCCCTCTTCACTTGAAAAAACTTACAGAGACTTTCTTCCATGAGTCATAGTCCTATGATTTATGAATGTCTCTGTTTACTTGCCAGTATGCCATTTCCAGGAAAAATTGATGAGGCATCAATAATTAAGAAATTTTAAATTATTGACAATTGCTTCAAGAAGTACTAATTCTATGGTTGTCTGAGGTTTGGAAGAAAGTGAAAGTAAATGGATTTGTAGTCATGGTTCTTGTACAAAATCAAGTAAAAAAAAAATACTAAGATACATTGAGATGAAATAGAAACCAAGAGTAAGACTATGGAAAAACAGAATTTGGGAGATTCCAGCAAATGGCTGTCATCGGCTTTGCTAAGAAGTGGCCTTGACGGTACAAACTTTGATTCAAGAATGAAGAAACTTAGGGGCTCCTGGGTGGCTCAGTCGGTTGAGTATCTGACTCTTGGCTTCAGGTCGTCATAATCTCAGTATTGTAAGATTGAGCCCCACTAAGTTTCCATGTTCCCCAGGGAGTTTTGCTTGGGATTCTCTCCCTCTGCCCCTCCCCCTGCTCTTGTGTGCTCTCTCTTTGTCCCTCTCTCAAATAAATAAATAAGTGTTTTAAAAAAATGAAGAGACTTAAATTGGCAAATATTTTATTTTTAAAACACAAAATATTGATTATATTTTATATTAATAGTATATGTACTAGTATAAATAATATAGCACGCATAAATAAGATACATAACATACTACATATATAAGAATCAGTTATCTGGAATGTGTAGGTATGGCCATTGGTGGTGTGTTGGTAAATGTTCAACAATCATCTTTCCAGCAGAGGAGAAGTATGTTTTGTATATGTGCATGTGTTTGTATTTGTCTGTGTATAAATATACATACATATTTGTTTATTATAAATTTTACTGAAATTAAGGATATGTAGCACACAATTTACAAAAGATAACAAAATATACATTACTCTTTATTATACATTCTGCATGACCAATAGACTATCGTTGATTTTTTTTATTGATCTTTGCCAAACTCTTATATCTGTAGCCAATTTATGGTTGTAAATGATGACCAAGTACAGTTCTAACATGAGTGTAGGTTGATATATTTGGCTGTGTATAAGTAAGATAAAAGAAAGCAATGAAAATGAATATTGGAATTACTTATCTATAAGTAATGTAAGTGACACCTTTCCTGAATCAGATGATAGTTTTGAATACTGAAAGGATGCTTCCTCAAAATTTTTTATATGCCATTCATAATAAAACACATCACAGAATGCCACAATTTTAAGTTTCATCTACATTATTGACATTTTCTTCTTCACTTTCTGAAGACAAGACAATCAACAAAACAGTAGACCAAATCTTCAACCGTAGAGTTTCCCAACTTGGGGGTTGTAAATTGTCCCACACCATAGATGCTTTTAGGTTATAAGCACAATGGCACACCATTACACAGTATTTCCACCACACAGAAACAATGGATATAATCTTACTTAAGATCATAGATGAGGCAAATATGTAGTAGTAAAATTAGCAGGTGATAACTGTTGAGTACAATTTATTTAATGTAACTGAGTTTCTAAGTGTTCGATATAACTGTCATAGTAAACATAACAAAGTTTTTAATATAATTTATTTTTGTGATTTTGTATGTAACTTATTTATTAATGATGGCTGTGTTTACTAGCTCGCAGAGTTTCCTCCTCTCTCACAAGCTGGTACAAGCCCACTCCAGCATGTCACTTGGTAAGCCTCAAAAGGCAATGGCTTTTGACATAGGAAGAATTTAGCTGTATATTAACTCTAAAGAGACCCTACATTTGTAGAGGGGTTCAGCAGAAGGCTTATACAAGATTGGTGAGCTGACGTGCCAGGAAAAAGCTGATTCAGGAAAAACCTGATTGCTTGGTGCGTCCAATCCACTCCTGGTAATTTTCTGTACTCTCAGTCAAATAAATCAATAACTTGTAGAAACTGCATATAAGTGCAATCACTCTCCACCAATTTGTCATCCATAAAATGCTGCAGGGTGAACAAAATAAGAGTAAAAATGCGTAAACTCTAACGTGAAGAGTTAAAGTCACATATATTTATGGATATCCTGATACTAACCTCACTAAAACTGTGATGGAGTTAAACGGTGAACACTGGTCCAAAAGACAGGAATGTTGCTAATTTGACTCAGTGTATGAAACATACTGGGTCCTAAAAGAGTAGTTCCTTTATGAATGACCAAAATGTGTTAAGTACTAACTTTGTGTATGTTATTGTGCCAATTCTGTAAGAAATATGAAGTGTTATAAGCTAAAGACAAAAGATCTAACTCTACCGGTCCGGTCATCTTGTGTAAGTTAGATAGGCTTCAGGGACCCAAGATGCCTAAAGTACAAAGTAAACTGAATGATATCACAATCTCTAGCTCTTTCTACAACTCTAACATAACATATAATGAAAAAATAAATATGGCTCTTACCCAAAATGTTTAAATGTTGAAGAGGAAAAAAATGCAACATGTAACCATTACAAAAACTTCAGTGTACAATTAAGTATAGCTAAATCAGAACAACATTCTATGTTTTAAATGATACATCCCATGTTCTATAAGCCTGTGAAATTTATCTACGCAAACCACTTCAGTATTAACAGTATCCTGGCCATTTCCACCTGTGAATGATTCAAACTTTGATCATTGAATTTTGGCCATGCCTATTTCAAAAAATAGAGCTTTCAGATGATAGAGACCATGTGTATGGATGCATAATGGTGTATTTCTATAAGCACATGTGTTTTATTTGTTTTGATATGTTGCATTGTTGCTTCTGAAAGAAAATCTACTTACTGTCATATACACAAGAAAACATTAACCTTGAAAGTAGGCATGGTGTATTAGTCTGCTAGAGCGGCCATAACAAAATACCACAAACCAGATGGCGGAAATGACAGAAATTTATTTTCTCAAAGTCCTGGATCCTAAAAATCCATGATCAAGATGCCAGCAAATACAGTTTCTGGTGAGAGCTCTCTTCCTGTGTCCTCACACGGCCTCTTCTCTGTGCTTGGAAGGATTAGACAGAAAGAGAGATTTCTGGCATCTCTTCCTCTTATAAAGATACCAGTTCTATTGGATTAGGGTAACACCCCTATAACTTCATTTAAACTTAATCCTCAAATAGGGTCACCCTGGGGGATAGGGCTTCAGTGAATTCATGGGGAAATAATTCAGTCTATAACACAATGAATTTTAAGAATGAGTAAAAACAACAGCAAATAATTACACAACATTTACAACATGCCAAATACTATTCTAAGAGCTTAATGTTTACCAATATAAGCAATCCTCCTGGCAACTCTTTGTATAGTATCTTTGGGCTAGATACTATTATTATCACTATTTTACAGATGAGATAACTTAGTAACAAAAAGGTTACCTTGCCCAAGTTTCTTCTGCTCGTAAGGTAGAGTCCTGCTAATAGAGCCAGGATTCAAATTTAAACAGGCTCCAGAGTCTAAACTGAATAAAATCTACTAAAACCATCAGTCATGTTAAAGATGGAACATTGAATTCCCAACTTCTTTCTCAGCTTTATGAAGAAGACCATCAACGCAAACTACTATTTCATACTGAGGCTCATTGGCTTTCATGCAGACGCATTTTCATTCATTTGTTTGAATTGTAAGAAGAACATTAAGTCTTCCTGGAGAAAACCATCCAGTGTACAGTGCTTTGTGTAACCAATACTGGCTTTGCTAATGGGCATGTAGTGCTGATGTATTTGCCCATTTGAACAACTTACAGTTATTCTCACAAGAGAGGCTTACATCAGCATTCTGTATGTAAAAACAAGTAAATGAAAGAACTGAGAAACAGAGCTATGGAGGACATCATTTTATTGAGCTGGCTCGGATCTTTGGTGTCGAAAAGGCTTGTTAATGAACTCATCTGAATAATTCACTAAATGTGTTATGAACATTATGTAGAGACATTTCAAAGACAGTATAAATAGTCTGTATTAATATTTTCCAAACCAGATCACAATAATTCATGAATAAGGAGAAATTTGCCATGACTCTCATTTATTTTCCGAAGCTTGACCTATTCAGAAATTAAACAGGTAAAAGGGTACATCAGATGACTTCATCAAACAAAAATCTATTTTGAAGTAATTCGCATCATTTTCTTTGGAAAAATAACTCTCAGTGTTAAATCTTAACAGAGAGAGCAGTTAAATATCTTTAGTTCTTTCCAATGACCTGTACCATTGTGTTGGGATTCTATTAAAACTAACACAAAAGTTATTTTTTTCCTTTAAAAACTTATTTTCATCTCAACCTAATCAACCTGAATATTTCTTTATTATAAACTAAGCATAAAGAGCCCTAACTGAGAAATATTTTCAGGGGAAATTTTTGTGAAATTTATTAGAATCAGTATTACTTATATTTCAGTTATTTTAATTTTAAAACACTGTTTTTTATTTTATAGTTTAGCAACTATAGTCTACCCTTTATATTATTTTATATCGTTTCCCTCAACAGTAATAGTTTCTTTTTAAAACAAATTTATTTACATAAAAGAATAAATTGATTTTTAAAAATAGTATTTAATGATAATAAGAGTGCAAATTGCCTGGGTGTCTCAGTGAGTTAAGTGTCCAACTCTTGATTTCAGCTCAGGTCATGATCTCAGGTTTCTGAGACTGGGCTCCATGCAGGATGTGGAGCCTACTTAGGATTCTCTCTTTCTCCCTCCATTTGTCCCCCCCGAACTCTCTCTCCCTCTCTAAAAAACTAAATAATAGCAAGATTGCATGTACTCAACAGGAACCATGGCATTAGTTTGTGAATGAGAATTATGAAACAACACTCTAGTATCTGCTCTAAAAATCTAGTATCATCTTTATTACTCAACCACATCAAAAATTTTAAAAATGAAAACCACATGCAATAAACCTGAAAAGTATACAGGCAAGGTTAAAAGTCAAAAGAGCATACATGTTTATCACTTATTGCTACCAGCAGGAAATGAGACCCAAATTCATTGTCATATTGTTTAGATAATCTTAAGAGATTTCATTTACCTACTCTTCTTCTGATCACCTGTAAATTATTCCCGATATTGGTTCACATTGTATATTGACTTATCTGTTTCATATCCATTTCCCTCTACTAGACTGTAAGGTATTGGAAGGAAAATTTATCTGTTGCAGATATGGTGCGCCTAGAATTGTGCTATGCATATACAGTGGTTCAGTAGATACTTACAAATAAGCTAGCATTAGGTTACATTATTACTTCTACCCCACTTTAATTAACATATTTTAAATACCTCCATTAATTATATAAATAAAACAGTAAAATTTAAATAAATGTACACATTTTTAAATCAGAACAAAGAAAAATACAAATGATACAAGTAAAAACATGAAAGGAAAATAATAAATATAACTAATGTATATTTAATATATTAAAAGATAGTTTTTATATTGCATCTATAACAGAAGGATCTACACAGTAAAAAATAGGCTAGAAATTGAGTTCTAAGCTTCCTGATCACTAAAGGACAATAAGAGAAGTAATTCTACATATATGGAACATGGTTTTCATGTTCCATAGGAAAATATTCTGCTTTTAAGGGAAAGCAAAGCTATTCTCAAAAGTCATTTCTAAAAAAAAAAAAAAAAAAAATTTCATCTTAGAACCCTGAGAGGTGATAGACAATATAGGCAACAACCATCCAGAATGTGGGATTCTTTCCGAGACCCTCAGCTAAATCTAAGGTCATACATTTTAAATGTAACTTAGTGTGCTTTCAGTTTTAGACACTGTTGCTTGTAAGACTGGATAACTGAAAGATGTAACTCTAAATTACCGCATCTACTGTTCTCTTCTATGCAGCTACCAGGACCCCTATCAAATTAATAAGCTTAATTTGTTAGTATTTAGAATGTCATTCTTCCTGATGTTAGTTAGATATAAGTATCAATAATTTGCCAAATCAGTGATTTGTCAAAACTGACCTATACCTTAAACATTTTTCTGCATTCTCTCTGTTTCAGTAGAAATGCATCCAAATCATCCAAAGACGTAAGCATTTCAAAAGGGAAAGAGCTGGCACTTCAGAAGACTACAACTTAATGTCATTCAATATCATGATATAATCTGTCAGAAGAACGCCCTTGCCCACCTTGCTCCTCTTAGGGGTATTGAAATGTATGCATTAGTAAGTAAAAGCAAATTTTTAGGGGCACCTGGGAGGCTCAGTGGGTTTAGCCTCTGCCTTCCACTCAGGTCATGATCTTGGGGTCTTGGGATCGAGCCCCACATCGGGCTCTCTGCTCAGCAGGGAGCCTGCTTCCCCCCTCTCTCTGCCTGCCTCTCTGCCTACTTGCAATCTCTCTCTCTGTCAAATAAATAAATAAAATATTTAAAAAGAAAAAAAAATCAAATTTTTAGTTCATGCAGGTTAACTCACATTATTCCAGTCCATAGTTTAAAGATGGAAAAAAACAACAAAAGTTACAATCATATTATTCTTAACAAATATCTGAACACATTGATAGAATAGCCAATAAATAGAATAGACAAACTTTAAAAAAAATCACTGTTTCCTAATTTAAAGTATCTGCCTGGAAAACTCAGACCTGGAAATAGTAAAGGAGGAAACAGGCATGAGGATCAGCCAGCTGTTTCACCAACTGGCTGGTATAGACTGAATGAATGCTCACACCCTCTTCAAAATCCTTAGGTTGAAACCTAATTCCCAGTGTGAGGGTATTTGGAGGTGAGGCCTTTGGGAGGTGATTCAGCCCTCATGAATGGGATTAGTGCTCTTCTGAAAGAGACCCCAGAGAGTTCCCTCTCCACTTCCCACCTGTGAGGACACAGGTAGAAGATAGCCATCTCTGAGTCAGAAAGCAGATTCTTATAGATACTGAATCTGCCAGTCTCTTGATCTTGGACTTCCCAGCCTCTAGAACTATGAGAAATAAATCTGTTATTCATAAACTACCTAGTCTATGCTATTCAGCCCAAACGGACTACAACACTGACTGACCACAAATCTGAGAAGAAAGAAAGGTACTCCCTCTGGAAAAGAGAGCACATGATTCAGGGCTCATTCAGCAGGGAATCCTACATGTAGACCCCATTAAAAGACACAGCTGGTGGGAAGAGGAGCCCACTTTTTAAAATATTTTATTTATTTGTTTGTCAGAAAGAAAAAGAGAGGACAAGCAGGGGGAACAGCAGGCAGAGGGAGAAGCAGGGAGCCCAATGCAGGACTCGATCCCAGGACCCTAGGATCATGACATGAGCCAAAGGTAGATGCTTAATCAGCTGAGCTGCCCAGGTACCCTCATTCAGGAGTTTCAAACATCTTTGGTCACAACCTACTTCTACAAACACACCTTACACGTGAGCCAGTACACCAAATATCAATGTGTCCATTAGTTTGCTAAAGCTGCTATAATAAAATACAATACAGTGTGTAGAATAAACCTCAGATATTTATTTTCTCATGGTTCTGAAGGCTGGAAGTCTAAGATCAGTGTGTCAGCAGGTCTGGTTTCTCCGAGGCCTCTCTTTCCTTGGCTTGCCGGTAGCTACCATCTCATTGTGTCCTCAACAAGCCTTCCCCCATTCATACACATCCCTGGTATCTCTTCCTCTTCTTATAAAGATATCAGTCTTATTGTATTACAGCCTTACCCTTAAGACCTAATTTAACCTCAATTATCTCCTTAAAGGCCCTTTATGCAAATACAATCACATTCTAAGACACTGGTAGTTGGGACATCAACATATTAATTTGAGGGGGACACAATTCAGTTTCTAAGAATGTGTCTGTGTATATTACATGACTAAAATTAAGTTTCACGAGACAGTATCTACTCTCACTACATGCTAGGTGACTTCAAATTTTCTTTTCTGTTCTATTACTTTATATTCTTCAAATAAAAATAACCTTGCCTGTGATCCACTAAACTGATTTCATGACCCACAAATTACAGTTTGAAAACCATTGGCCAAGCATATCTGGCCATATGGTCCACCAAATTCCTGGAATAGGAGAAACTGTAGGCACATAATCTAGGTCATCTACATGGGGCAGTAACCACTCAAGAGCCTGTCAATTACAAAAAAAAAATTATGCTAACACTATGTTAAATATTATGTCAAAGTAGACTAAGATACTGGTAAGAATAAAACGGAGCTCTGAATTACCAGCTGACTCATGGAGAAGTAGGTGACTGCATTTGGGGAATTTTTAAGCCCCATCTCTGCCAAAAAATAGAGATCACCAGTGTGACTTGGCAAACACTTACTGAAGATATAAGAGACTCAGTCAGTCTGGGGAAAAGATAATCTTCAGCATGAGTCCTAGATGTAGAGGAAGAAAGGGCTTATGGAAGAAAAATATGCTTTGGAGAGATGTTTCACCATAATCTAGATCATAATATTTTATTAAATTTTCCTTCAGAACGACTTGCCTTTCCAAATATTAGAAAATATTCTAGAGGCACAATAACTAAAATAATATACTGCTGTTGTGTGGAGAACAGCAGCATCAGGGTTTTTTTTTGCGGGGGTGGGGGGAGATGTGGAAATCCTTATAGCTGTGTGTAACAGTCCACATGGCCATTTAGATGCCCTCCTCTTTGTTTTGTCCAAGTACATGGAAATTATTCTCACTTTGGGCAGGTGCAGGAGGATTTTATTATCTGTACCAATTCCACAGGTATCTTTTTCAAGATTCCTACAAGAGATGTGCACCATTAAGAATCATCGCCTTCAGAAAAGCCCAAAATATGACTTTGTCATCCAGTATTTGTAGTTCATTTATAATTTATCCTATTCCAAAGGAAATTTGCCAATAAAAGGGTGTTTAAACCATAAGCAATATTGTCTAGTAACATACTTGACTTCTTGTCTTTATCAGATTTTCAGAGAAAGAACTAGAAAGTTCACAGAAGTTAACCTAAGAACTAAAAGTTAATATGACTGAAGATCAAATTCTCATATTGAAGGAATGAAAGGTTTTCTAACTCTTTACTCACAGCCACTTTCTGTTCAACATTTATACAGTTACCCAGGTCTGATAAGCAGAAGACTTTCCTAAGATGAGAAATTGTCAAAAGGCTGGTGTCTAAAATCGAGGGCAGCTCCTCTGTGAATCCGTCCCATTTGGTTTGGGAATGGAAGCTATTTTCCTTTCTCTCTTGGAGGATTCTGCTACCTAGACAACTTTTTCTCCAGTCCCAGGTGTCCTTCTGCTACATTTCTCCTCCAGCTGAAACCCAACCTTCCCTCTTTGACCTTATTTTATTTACTCTTTGAGAGTGAAATTTCTGACTGTGCAAGCCTCGGGCCAAATATTTCAGCTTTGCACTCTGAGTCTTAGTTTCTGATTTGACATGGCCTAGGAATGCATTTGTTGAACGAACAAGATATCACGGGATGATGTTTACTCTGCACTAGGCACTGTTCTGTGAAGTGGGGATGATACAGTGGATAGGACCAACAAAGTCCATGCTTTGAGGACTTGCATTCTAGTGGTGTAGGCAGATAACAAAATGGTAAATACAGAAGCAAGAAAAATGCCAAATGTAATGATGGCATGCAGTGAATTAAAATTGGGTGAAACAACAGAGCATCTGTATTAACTGTAACTAATCTTTTCTTTATGCATTTATACCATGGTCCACAGAAGAGCAACAAGATACTGGCCCTTAAACTGTGAAACACCTATCAAGAATGTGTTCGATTGTATGTAAAAGAAAAACCTGACACACAGCGGACTTAATTAGGAGTTTACTTCTCTCAAATCACAGTTTTTAATTAGCTAATTAATTAATTAATTAATCCGTCTATTTATTTAGCTAATCTATACAGCTCAGTGCCCTTGTAATTCACTCAGCCTTTCCCCTGTAGTCACAAAAGGCTTCTCTAAGCTTCAGACATAACATGTGCAACCCAGGAACAAAAGGGAAGGAACCAAGGTATGTATTTTTCAAACTGCCCACTCCCAGCTCCCAGAAGAATTAGTCGTACATCTAAATCTCATGAGGGAGTGGCATGGCCACCCCAAACTACAAAGGAAAAAGAAAAGTGGAAAAATAACTCTCATGGTTGGTTTATATCAACTAAGACTTATCACCCAGGGCCTGCTATGTTGCTACCTCAAACAAGGTCCAAGTACTTTTAGTGAAGAACTAATAGGAGATAAACATTTGGTGGGCAACTGACAGTCACTAATTTTTTAATTATCCATGCTTCCAATCTATAAGAAGGAGAAATATTCTGTTCTTTCCTCTATAAATTCTGAAGAAACTATGATCAGGAATATAATTTTAGTTTTTATTCAAGGCCTTCTATACCAAATACTATAATAATATTAAGCCTCAAATAAGATTATGATCAGATTCCCCTAATTCGTCTATAGGCAAATCAACATGTATCTAGATGTTTTATGTTTCTTTGGACAATTCTCTGGTCTTCACTTTCTAAAACTAATAATGACACAGGGAACACTAAAACTTAGTGATACTGAGAAGAAACAATGACTCAGAAAGAAGACCAGCAGACCTCCAGAATGCCTCCAAAGTGGAGAAAGTTTTAACTGTTCTCTGTTAGTCTATAATACTGAAGAGGATTTCACAGTGGAAAAACAGGTAAGATGAAAAATAATATAATTAAAAGAAGTTCAAAGGGAAAGATTGATAAATCTGTGGTGTTAAAATTTTAAAAAAATTATCACAGCTTTGTAATTGGGAGACATAAGATAGAATATTTCCTGACTCAAAGGACACTATTTCATAATTTTGTAGGAAGAAGTAAAACAAAAAGGAACTTATAATAATCTTTTATTCCACCAGAAATATGAGGGTACATAAATGGAAAACTGTAGTGTATGCTTAGTTACCCTGCTCTGGTCTCCTTCTACATGTTAGCTACTTGTAGTTCATAGCTCCATCCTTCTCTGGAGAATTTTATTCAGCCAGCGGGAGCCACCTTACTGGAAAGATTGTGCCTCCTTTCTCTGTGCTTCCTCCTGTAACCCCAGCCAGATCAACTTGCAGCCAGTGACACGAAGATTCAAGAGACTCCTCCTTGCTAAAAAGCTGGTCCGCCTCGTTAATTCATGTTCCAACACTCTCCTCGGAATTGGGCAGAAGCTAGATTCCTGATGAGACCACATCCTTCCTAAACTACTTTCCTTGGCCTGTTCTGGAGCTCTCATTCCTTCCTCAATAGAACACAGGCACCTGAATCCTTGACTCAGGCTCTGTGATTTGGAAACCCCACAGAGCACAAAGGTTAAACACCCCTTTTCACCTGTGGGAATATTATATTCCTGGAGACATAGCGAGGACCATGGAGGCCTTCTTCCATAAAAGGACATCCTACCAGGGTTTCTTCATAGTCTCTTGCCTATAGCACAGTTTGGTAACAGCAACTTCTGCTATTTTAGATATGTTGTTTCTCCCTTGGGTCTCATAGGTTTGTTATTATTCTTATAAATCATTGACAAGCAAGAATGCTCTCTCTTCAAGATGTTCCTCCACTACTCCGTGCTCTCTTTTAGTCCAAATAGTGCCTCAACTACCCTTATAGCTCTCTAATGTACACATTGAGCTCTTTCTGGGAATAACTCATTGGAGAAAAATGTTGAAGATTCTGAAACTGGCAGCAAGAAGCATAGTCTCACTTCTGGATATCCATATCTGAATAGAAGAGTCATGGCACAAATTTCCAAATTCCCACTTGACCAGTTCCTTCCCACCCAGTCATGATACATGGAAATCAATGTTGGTGTGAGTCCTAGACTCTTCTTAAGCCATCCCCACAGCAGTTTTGACAACTGGTTTTTCTTCTCAGATAAACACACAAATGTGAGCATATGTTTGTATGTATGTATACTCTGCTATATACATATGTGTGTATATATACATATATACATATACAGCAGTGTGTGTGTATGTATGTGTGTGTATATATATGTGCAGATATGTATGTTTAATCTATAGTGTTTATATAGAAATATCAAAATTCTATTCCACTGCCCATTTACTTAAATCCACTCTCTAGTGAAGGATATATTTCTCTCAGTTTTCTTGGCAGACACCCTGCAAAACATAACTTCAGTATTTCCTACATTATTTTAAAAGGCTAAAAATAAGAACAAATCTAGTCCCTTTTATTCTCTTCCTATATCAATAATTTCATGACTTAGTTAACCCTGAAGATCCACTAGACTTGTTACTAAATTCAATTTCTTAAAGCTGCAAAAGCAACACAAGAAAAGCACTTCAGGGGAATTCCTACGGTTTCTGGTGGTTAGAATCACTTGGTTTCTTTGTCTACTTCATCCTGGGGTTGCTCAAGAAGCTAAAATGTTTCCTATGACACAAGAGCCAAGTTCTATAATGTCTCTTTTCACAGCAGAGTTGACTAAAAGCTTCCGTTTTCCCACATGGAGTGTTGAAGGCAGTAACTTTGCATAGTAAGGAAAGTTGCCATAATGTCATTTTCAGGAAAGTCAAACACACACACTGATGAAGCTGTTGACAGAAATATAAGTGAATTATGGCTTGGCAAAGCATGAGGCCATTAAAGGAAAAATGTCCTCCAAGTCATCCCTAGAGATCAGCAGATTTTATACTTGACAGCTTTTCTTTCCTTAATGGAGTTTCAATGGGAATTATAGTGGCAGAGTTTGCATTAGATGATTCTTTATTTAACGTGTTGAAATACGGCTCCCCATTGGAGTGAGTTCTGGAGACAGGCAAGGAATAAAGACCATGGAGGCTTGCCTAGAAATGGGAATGAAATTCCACTTAAAATCCAACAGTCCCACTTGCTGTAAGCGATTATTTAGGGAGAAATACTTCCCTAAATGAGTGATAGATTGGATGGTGCAGTGGTGGTCTCTCATTCTAAATCTTCTGAGTTTTTTATGCCCTTACAATAGACTATGTTAAATCTCTAAACAGAGTTCTAGGGATTTTCTGAACCTAATATTGACTCGATTCAATTTGTTTTCATCATTGGACAAGTTGTTGTTTGCTTTATATCCAAGACACTTATCTATAGAATTTAAATAATAGCACTGGCTTCAAAGGGATGAGAATTTCAAAAGGCTAAATAATAAAAGGAAACAAAATAAAAACATTTATTGTGTACCTTGTTTTGGCCATATGCTGTATTAAAGGTTCTATTTCACAGTTAATCCTTTCAAGACTGTAAGTGGTAGCTGGTAGTCTTTTTTTCTTGGCACCAGAAGCAAACTATCTTTTAAAAAAAGTTGTGAGATGAGATGATGAAACAAGCTTCTATTTTGTGTCCTAGAGTGAATGTGGTGGGTACTTATTATACTGGTCTAGCTTTATTCAGGAATGCATAACTGAGTTTATTCCAATACCTTTCTTTTCAGTAAGATAGCTCAAAAAAATCTTTGTAGTCCTGGCTGAATTTATCAATCAAACAAAAAGAGAAAATGGTATTTAAGTAGTAACATTGATTGAGCATATATAAAATCTTTAGGTGTATTAGGTGAGCTGGTTGATTGATTATTCTGCCATGAGCTCCATGTCTATTGTGATGCCTTAGGTGTTCAGTATCATGTACAATACACAGGTGAGTTGTATAGAACGTCGTCATTTTTTTACTTTTTATTTTTTATTAACATACAGTGTATTATTAGCCCCAGGGGTACTGGCCTGTGAATCTCCAGGTTTGCATGCTCACAGCACTCACCACAGCACATATCCTTCCCAATGTCCATAATCCAACCACGTTCTCCCAACCCCATCCCCCCAACAACTCTCAGCATCGTCATCTTTTTATAGCTATAAGTTTTTAAGGAGTAGGCATGGCGTCCTGGATAGAAGATATTAAACCAGTTTGACTGAATTGACATGGATGAGACCCCTATTAGAAATATAGAAAAAATAAAATCAATTTCTCTGGAATATTAAAATTGAACATTTGGGAGAATTTAGAGAGATTCAATATTGATGTGGAAAATTAATTAAAATGTAAATTAGGGCATTTGGTTGTTAAGGGACTAGAGTCCCCATCCTGGTTCTCTCCCTACCTGGCTTTGTGCAACTGGGCACTTGCTGGGTCTCAGGATTACCTCTAAAATGGAATTGTTGAAGACGTCTTTTAAATCTTCAGTTACCCTTTTTTCTCTAAATTTCAATCTTTTTTAATGCTCAAAAAATGTACTAAATTGAACTTTTGACCATGTGTACATTTCTGCTGTTTATTTGACCCAATTCTTCAACAAAAGTTAATTATGGAGAAAGTGATTCCATTACAGAGATCACTGGGGAGGTAGAAAAGGCAACTGGAGTCAACTTAACTTATTAACATAGTTAGTACATGGGCATTCTTGGCCATTTGTGAGTTGCCTTATTCTTTTTTCTGAGTATCTGCCATATTTAATATATGCACAAATTACATGGCATTTAACAAATACATTGAACTGTCCTATTTTGTGCCCATGGATCCTATAATTTTCACTGCTTACATAAATTCTTTAGTGTACTGGATTCTAATGTGACTATACTTATTATTCATAATTTTGTGGATAACATGTAATGAAATAAAGTCTGCTGAATAAATGTTAAATATTTCCTCATTTTTATTGATAGATGTCTTTAAATGTATGTATTAATTCAAATAAATACATTCCCTTACAACTAAATATCTATGAAAAAATGAAAGCTGGAATTGGTAAGATCAGCAAATACAAGTACAGCTCTTTCTATATGCCATGCATAATTGTTATTTGTGTAAGTGCTTAACACATATAATCTCATGATTTCTACCATAATCGTCTGAGGTCAGTGCCATGCTGAACTTAATTTCTTAGAGAGATTCAGCAAAGTTCACATAGATGGTAAGTGTCAGGGTTGGAATTCAAACCAAAGCAGTCTGAAACCAGAGCTCACTGTGTGATCCTGAATATGAGATACATTTTTGTCTCTCTAAGTTAACCATTGAAAATTAGAAGAAATGATTTTTTTTTATAATAAAACTCTTTCTAGACAGAGTTGGCAAATTACAGTCCATGAAACAATTTCAGCCCTCCACCATTTTTTGAAATAGTTTTATTGGAATACAGCCATACTCACTTAAGTTTTATCAGTAGCTGACTTTGCATTACAATGGCAGACCTGAGTAGTTGCCACCAAAGAGTATATGGCCCTCCAAAGCCTGAAATACTTACTACCTGATCCTTTGCAGAAAAGGTTTACAGAGCCCTGATCTAGAAGAATCCTACTCAAGGTTCTTCTTCTTGAATAATCAACCTTCTAGTAATTCCATAATAAGAAGATGTCACAAATGAGGTGTATCCAAATTCATTCTATCCCAAAATTCAAAACATATGTACAAGTTTGCCATTTTTCTTGCCTTGTTTTTACTCTCCAAACCATTTTATTATCTATTTCCTTTTTTCTCATTTAAAAAAAAATTAATTATTTACTTCGTTTTACTTCTGCACCTATAATTAATATAGTCTCCATTTTGACTTTTATGTTTATTAAAATACATTATATATCTTATGTTTATTAACATGTATCAATTCATAAGTGACTTTCCTCGTATCCTTTTGTCCTGATCCTGGATCGATTTGCTCCCAAATCCAGTCCCCCAGTTCCTCCTTTGCTCCTATTACAGGGCATCTGACCCCTACAAGATGTATTTTACAGATTCCTCAAACAGTGGGCATCCAGAAGGGTTCAGCCAATGAAGAGCTCCTGGGAGATGGGGAAGTAGGGAGAAGCCAGGGTGCTTCACCCCCTCCCAGCAACAACTCCATAGTGTATCAGAGTTCCAGCTTACTCATTGGTAACAAGGATGGAGTGAATGGGACGACAGCACATCGGTTCCAATAACACCTTCTCTTCCCTCTTTAGATGGTCCAGGCTTCCTCCCATGGCTAATTTCTAGACTGCTTCTCCACCCCATTTGTCTTTATCACCATCACATTTCTTGTATGACCATTCCCCTGTATTTAAGTCCTTTGGATATAAGTTCTTGATGTGATTTCTTTCTTTTTCTTTTCTTTTTTTTTAATTTTTTGACATTTACAATTCTATTTAGTATGATCTTTAGAAAGAGACTGCATTCTTGAGATTTTGTCAATTATCACACATGATTTTACCAAGAAAAAGGACTACAACAGTTCATTATTCAAGTCCTTCACATGTGACATATGTTTCAAAAAATATACTACTGCTGGAGCAATATGGTAAAATGAGCTTTCAAGGAACAACAACAAAAAGAGGACCTTCTTCTTGCTTTGAACTCTGTTTATGTACAACATGAACAGAAGGTTGCCAAATTCCAAAGTTTAAACTTAACCTCACATTTTAGGTATGATGCATTTCAATTTAACAGAAAACATTTCAAAGTTTTAGTCTTAAGATGTAAATGATCACTGGAAACTCTCAAGGGAAATACAGTGTATGGGAATTTTTTTAAGTCTCTCTTTGCCATTTCCTCAGGCTTAAGTTAAATGCTCAATGAGAATTCGGCACAAAGACAATATGAATGCCTCCCTTAAGATTCCTGCCTTTCCCCAGGATGGAAACCAAGCATGGTTTGTGATGTGATACTGAAGTAAAAACAAACGGTAGCCAATAGACATTTCCAGGTTTAGGGCCCAGAGTACATTGTTTGGTCTAAAAAAGCTTTAATATTTATATTATATTTTATGAGTGATACAGTTTTATTCATTCTGTATAAAATGTGATTTTTTGTATTTATTTTAATTTCAAAAAATTTGAGATAAAATATATTTCAGGACAGGGGCACCTAAGTGTCTAAGTCAGTTAAGCAGCATCTGACTCTTGATTTCACCTCAGGTCTTGATCTCAGGTTCAAGCCCTGCTTTGGGCTCCATGCTTGCCATGGAGACTACTAAAAAAAAAAAGAACACATTATAGGACATGGAAACCTCCCTTAAGGAATACTTACATGATTATATGACACCTTTTTACTATTACAAATAGAAGCGAGTGTTAGGAAATACTTCTTAATTTCTCTTCATATTGTTTTAGGGCTAATTTTACCTTAAAAACGTATTTGGATGAGCTATGAAGTACTCCCTCCTTTACTCCTCCAATCCATGCTACTCTTTCTTATCCCCACCATGACTGCACAACAGGAGGAATACCTGGCCAGAGGTGAAGAGAGAAAGACAGACATGTAGGTAAGGGAACAAGTTTCAAACATGGCTACAGAGCATGCTGGTGGCTTCTGCTCTTGAAGACCTGTAGGATGGGCCACTAGCTGAGTGGGAAGCCCTTGTATGCAGAGGAAGTACCAGGTTGTCATAAGTGATACTCCAGGGATTCTATTAGAATCAGCTGTGTGTTGTCAATTACAGACAACTAACTCCTAGAGCTACTGAAGCCTACAAACAAGAGATAGCTTGTGAGTGTTCAGGACTGAAGAGAACATATACTGATTCCTCAGGAGTGAAAGCCAGTATTTAAAAGACATATTTTTATTTTACTGACTTTTTTCAGTTGTGATAGAAACATCCTACTTTAGACTGATTGTTCATGGAAGTGTGCCTACCAGGACACACTCTTAGAGCTGTAACTGTGAAAACCAAAGCCAGAAAATCCAGGAAGAACATTGTAATTTGTGATGTCTCCCTCCTTGGATGTGGAATCCAAGAAAATTTTGCTACAACCTAGACACCCCCTCTCACCACCCCCGTGTTGGACAGACTGGGAGTATCTGATTAGCTGGGGGAATTAGAACTGAGGATACCAATGGCAGAGATGCACTGAAGAACTGAGGGCTTTTTCTTGCTGGAAAGAGAAATCATACAGAACTTACTTTTGAATTACATAGGCCTTTGAGTCCTTAATCATTCATAAATGGGAACCCCCTAGAACATGATACCAGCTTCTTGTTAAGCAAACAGATAAGGATATAGAGTTCATTCTAGCTGAGTGTGAAAATAAACTAGGCCATAATTAGTACCCTAGCTACTACAGAATATTTATACCTGTTAATGTTAGTCAGTCTCAATAGTCATTAGTAAGCTTTGTCCAGCTTTCACCAGAACAGTAGATTAAAACCTTTATTACCTTTAATATCACTTGTGTTTTCAAATTGTAGAGCTTCTAGGGAGATACAGTGAATTTGAATTCCCTCCCAAGAGGCTCTTTCCAAGTTAACCTTATTTTCTTCTCTCTATTAAGTACCTCCGTTTTTTTTTTTTTTACCACACCATTTACAAAATGCATAATTGTTTACAGTTTCTGACTAAACTGTCACATTGTATCACAGAAATATCATTTGTTCTCATTGTGGCTGTAAGTTATACTTTAATTTGACTTGATTCTTTCCAATCTCATCAGTGTGTTACCATGCGGTCTAACGGGCTTGGTTATTAGTTCTTCTTCACAGAACCAGCAGAGGTAAAAGGCAGAAGAGTGTGTAAACCATCAAATTCTTGTTGTTGTTACTGTTGTCATTTGTTTTACTTTTCTGCTGAGTCTCACTTAGATTTTTCATTTTTAAATTATGTAAATAATTTTATTTATATAAATATAATAATTACATAAATATAATAAATTATAGTGAATAAGGAAAATACTTGGAATCCATTCAGAAACAATTCTATTCTTTATCTTTAATTGTCAATTCAAACTTGGCAAATTCATGGGACTCCTGAGTGGCTCAGTCAGTTAAGCATCTCCTTCGTCTCAGGTCATGATCTCAGGGTCCTGGGATTAAGTCCCACATCAGGATCCTTGCTCAACTGGAGCCTGCTTCTCCCTCTGCCTGCTGCTCCCCCTACTCATGCTCTCCCTCTCTAATAAATAACATCTTTAAAATAAATAAATTAAATAAATTAATAAATTAATAAAATTTGGTGGATTCTTTCTGTAAGTCTGAAAGAAATCTCAGATTCCATATAATTTTTTAATAACTTTATTCAGGAATAATTGAAATACAGCAAATTGCATGTATTTAAGGTATACAATTTGATTAGTTGTGATACCTGAAAGTATAAACATGTACTTTCAAACCCATTATCACAGTCAAGATAGTGAATCACTTCTGAAGTTTCATAATGCTCATTTTAATCTCTCCCATCTTCCCTTTCTACTCTCTACTTTCATCTCCAAGCAAGTGCTGATCTACTTTTGTCACCATACATTACTTTGGATTTTCTAAAATATTGTATAAGTGAAATCATATAGCATGTAATCTTTTATTACTTTAATTCAGCATAATTATTTTGACATTACCAATGTTATGGTATGTATTGATAGTTCATTCTTTTTTATTGCTGATTAGTATTCCACTGAATGGATATATCACTATTTACAAATCTAATCACTCATTGATGGAAATTTCTATTGTTTCTAGTTTTTGTTATTATGAGTAAAGGTACTGTGAACATTCATGTACAAGACTTTGTATGCACATGACTTTTGTAAGTTATGTTATATATAAGAAATCTTTGTCTAACAAAGATTTCTTATATATAAAATTAAAAGCACAATCTGTAAAAGAATGAATTAAAAACTGTTCTTTGAGAAACACTGTTAAGAGAATGTTAAGCTAAGGGTGAAGAGAAAATATTTGCAAAGTATAGATGTGCTGAAAAACTTATATACAAAATATTTACTTTTAAATATCAAAACTCACAAATAAGCAAACATTCATATTAAAAATTGGGAGTGATTTAAACAGATACCACCAAAGATGATATATAGATGGCAAATAAATGCATGAAAAGACACTCACCAAAATTCATTACTAGCGAATCCAAATTAAAAACATAAAGAGAATCCACTACACATTTATTAGAATGACCAAAATTAAGAAGACTGAACACACCAGGTATTGCAGAGATCACAGAACAACAGAGACTTTAATACATTGCTGGAAAATTCAACATGGTTTTAATGACTTGGGAAAGCAGCTTAGCAGTTTCTTAAAATATTAAGCATACCTCCCTAATGGTACCATAATCCCACTCCTGATATTTACTCTTAAGCAATGAAAGTATATCCAGTTGTGCCTAGGTGGCTCAGTCGATTAAGCATCTGCCTTTGGCTCAAGTCATGATCTCAAGAGTCCTGGGATCAAGCCCTGCATTGGGCTCCCTGCTCAGTGGGTGTCTGCTCTAGTGCCTGGCCCCAGCGGAGAACAGATTAGGAGTTTATATGATAATATAAGTTTATATGATATTTCAGGAGATTTGGTTTCTCTGGAAGTGTTAAATGTTCAAAATTGACTTTTTTTTTCCTTTTAAGGGTCTCTGTGGGTTATCTCAAGACATATTTTTCATATTGCTTCCAGTTGCTGAAATGTCCCACTGCAGATCCCTGACATGAGTGCTGCACTTTTTTGCAGGAGACTTGTGAATCCCAACAGTTTGGGGAACCCAGGTAAGATGCCACTGTAGGCAGGCTTCTCTGGCAGGATGTTAGCTGACTACAGACCATCTCCCTCTGTGCATGGCCCATGTCTCATCCACAAAGAGTGCTTTTACATGATTTGGCGTATGTGACTTTGGGAGTCTAGGTTACGGCCAAATGACTACCTTTCCTCAGAACTAACCTCAGTGTCTCAAAGGAATAGGTCAAACATAAGTTAACTATAGCTTTTGAACTCCAGGAAAAATTTCAAGTTCTCTCCAAGGGCTTGAGATGAAAATAATGTACAACCAGTCTTTCCTCCATGGGGATTGAGACCAGGACTCTCAATGGCCTTCTCAAATTCACTATACCGGAGTATGAAGAAATACTTTTTTCTACTTTCCAGTTATAGCCTCAGCAACTTCAACTTTTAAGCCTTAAAAGTTCAAGAGGAGCTATGCATCACAAAACTAATTATTGGACATGTCTTTTCAGCTCTACTTCATAGGTTCATATCTTACTTGGAATACAGTAGTGCTTGCCGTTTTTTTCCCCCTTATAATAAAACAGAAATTCTCTTTTCTTATAGATGAGAAATGGAGATTCTATCCTAAAAGAAAACTAGGGATACAGCTCTAAACAGAATTTACTTCCACAGATCTGGAACTGACCTTATTCTAAGCAGTGGGGGAACATTTCTTTAAGAAGAAAGCAAAAAAAAAAAAAAAAAAAAAACCACAAGTAATTAATAGCCTCAAAATATCTGAGAAAATCAAATACCATAGACCATACATGAAAAACTCAATAACATAACGTACAAACATAAAACAGATTCTCAAACAATTTGAAAAGCACTTGTAAAAAATAATCTAATATCTTCAGAGAAACTGGAGTAAATTAATCTATGATAAATAACAAGAATGTACATCTATTAAAGAAAAATCAAATAGAAAGGGGAAAGGCAGTTATTAAACCATTTAATTAAATATGTTAATAAATAATAGTTTGAATACAAATAAAGAACAAATTAGTGAGTAAAAGATAACAAAGAGTGATTTTCCCAGATTATAGATTAGAAGGATAGATAGGAAAAGTGAATAAATAGGTAAAAGGTGAATAGAACAAAATAAATATATTTGATACCCATATAGAAAAAATAAGGAGTAATTAGAAACAATGGATGAGACAAATGGATGAAAAGTAAAAAAAATAAAAATTTTAAAATTAAAAATCTGGAACTGCCGTATTAGAATCAAAGTAGATTTCAGAGCAAAGAATATTACCAGGAATAAAGGGTACCATTTTATAATAACAAAATGATCAATTCATCAAATGGAGATAATAATCTTACATGTTTCTATACCTAATAACAGTATTTTGAAATACATTAAACAAAAATGGATAGATCTGCAAAGAAAAAAAGAAATTCATGACTAGTTGGAAATATTAGCACCCACACAATAAATTATTTTTAAAAATACAAAATTCAGGAATCAAAGAGAAAACATGAAAAGCATTATCAACAAATCTAACCCAACTGACATTTACAGATCTTTCACCTAATCATAGCAGAATGAAGTTCTTTTCAAATAAACATGGAAAATTTGACAAAATAGACCATATTCTGGCCCATAAAACAATAATCAATAAATTTACAAGTACATTCTCCCATAAAAATGGAATGTTAAAATAAAAAACAGAAGGAATTTGGGGTGGCTGGGTGGCTCAGTCAAGTGTCTGCCTTTGACTCAGGTCATGATCTTGGGGTTCAAGTCAGTCTCCCTCTCCCTCTGCTCCTTCTTCCCTACTGTGTGTGCACTCTCTCTTTCTCTTTCAAATAAATAAAATCTTAAAAAAAAAAAAAAAAGAAAGAACTCTAGATAGTCCTCAAATATTTTGAAACTAAGTAACATGCTTTTAAACAGTTCATGAATCAAAGGAGAGAGAAAGAGAAATTAAAAAGAATTTTAAAATGGATGAAAATGAATACACAGTGTATAAAAATTCATGGAATCCAATTAAAGCAGTACTTAGAGGAAAATTTTTAGCACTAAAGACATAGCAGAAAAAAAGAAAGTCTCAGATCAATGACCTCAACTTCTTCCTTAAGAAACGTAAGAGTGATTGAAACCCAAGTATCCGAAAAATAAAATAAAAAATGTATTAGAGTAGAAAACGATGATATTTGTAACCCTCAAATAAGTACTCAGAGCACTTTCTTAGTTATTTATGGACATGCTCAAAGCAGCAGACAAGTGAGCTGGTTGATGTGCATGTGTCCAGCTGAGATGGAACGAGGCCATGCTGCTTTTTTGTTACAACTCTTATACGGCAAACAAGGATTCTTTTCACCATTATTGAGTGCCACATTTTTCACAGTTCCACACTCTTTGTTGGTGATTTTATTGCTTAAAATAGTCTCCAAGCATAGCCTGAAGTGTTATCTAGTATTCCTTTGTGCAAGAAGGCTGTGATGAGTTTTACCACCAAAAAAAAAAAAAAAAAAGAAAAAGAAGTGTTTTAGACAAGCTTTTTTCAGGCATTAGTTATAGTGTTGTTGACCATGAGTTAGATGTTCTTAAATCATAAATATATATATTCATATATATATATATAAATATATATATATATATAAAGTGTATTTAAACACATATAAAACAAGGTTACATATTGATCAGTTAACAAAAATGTAACAAGAAGCTCGTAGGAACTCAGCTCTGTATTTCCTAGGAACAATAGTTCAGTAATTGTTGTCAGTGTTCATAGAAACTTTATAGAACATAATGACTGAAAAACAATATAGCTATAATGCTATAAATGAATGAATGAATGAATGACTAAAAAGTAAATAAATAGGCAGGAAGAAACAAAACTGTATTTTCTATCTACTTAAAAAATAATTCTACAAAAAAAAATATATATATATACTAGAACTAATTAGTAGGTGTAACAAGTTTGCAGGATATAAAATCAATACACGAAAATCAATTGTATTTCCATATAAGAAAAGAAGCTATCAGAAGTTGAAATTTTTTTTCAAATTAACAATATTACCAAAATATTTATAATACTTAGGGGTGATCTAACAAAAGATGTGAAAACACCTCTCCACAAATAACAAAATTTTGCTGAGAGAAATTAAAGACCTAAGTACATGGAGAGAAATACTGTATTTACAGAATAAAAGACTCAGTATTGTTAAGATATCAGTTATACCTAGATATATCTTTTTTAAAAGATTTTATTTATTTATTTGCTGGAAAGAGAGAGAGCACAAGCAGGGCGAGTAGCAGGCCAAGGGAGAAAAGGTGAAGCAAACTTCCCACAGAGTAGCAGGAGCCCATGGTGGGACTCGATCCCAGCACCTTGGAATCATGACCTGACCCGAAGGCAGTCGCTTAACCAACTGAGCAACTTAGGCACCCTACCCAGATATATCTAATGATTAAATACAACCCCAATCAAAATCCTGTCAGGGTTTTTGTGGAATTGACTAAACTGCCTCAAATTCACAAGGAAATTCATAAGGACCTAAAGTAGCCAAAAATATAATTGAAAAAGGATAAGTTTGGAACACCAATACCTTGCTTCAAGATTTTTCATAATGCTGATGTATTTAAGACATGTAGTATTGGTATAAATGATTTGTTGAAAAAAATATTGGAATAAGATAGAAAGTGTCCAGAAGTAGACTATATATACATGGTCATTTAATTTTTGAAAGGGGGCGAAAGGCAATTTACTAAAAATATAATAATAATAATAATAATCTTTTCAACAAATGGTACTGAAACACTGGATATCCATACACACAAAAAAAGTTTAACTTGAATTCATAATTTGAATCATATACAAAACTAACTTAAAATGAATTATATGCAAATGTGAAACCTAAAAATTATAAAATTTCTACAAGAAAACAAAAGAGAAAATCTTTGTTACCTTGGATTAGGCAAAAATTTCTTAGCTATTTAGTTGAAACTAATAGTTGAAACACTATACATCAATAAAATTAGATAATAAAAAAATTTGTAAAATCCTTAGCAAAATGCCAAAAGCATAATCCATGAAAGAAAGCAATAATAAATTTGATTTTATCAAATTCCGAACCCCTGTTCTTTGAAAGACACTGTGAAGATAATTACAAGTCAAGACTGGGAGAAAATATTTCAAGTCACATACTGGAAAAGGACTTGTATCCAGAATACATGAAAAACTCTCAAAAGTCAATAAAAAGAAAACAAACATATTTAAAAATGGGCAAAAGATTTGGTCAGTTCACTTCACAATTGAAGATATACAAATGACAAATAGGAATATGAAAAAAATGCTTAACATCATTAGTCTCTAGGTCTTCAGGAAAATGCCAATTGGCATATTAGACTGGCTAAAAAGAAGTTCTTTAAATTGACTTTACCAAGTATTGATAAAGATGTCAAGCAACTGAAACTTTCATACATCATGGGTGGAAATGTAAATGGTAGAATCTCTTTTGAAAATTCTTTGGAAGTTTCTTAAAAAATTAACTATGCACCTACTTTACGACCCAGCCATCTGACTTCCAAATGCTTGCTGGAAAGAATTTAAAGTTTCAGTCTACACGAAGACGTGTATATGGATATCCGTAGCAATTTCCTTTGCCATAAACAAAACTGGAAACAAGCCAGATGCCCGTCAACTAGTGAATGCGTACACAAATTGTGATTTATCCATACATCAAAATTCTACTCATCAACAAAAAGGAAAGAAGTATAAATACATACAACAACATAGATGTTATCTCAAAATCATTACGATAGCGTGGAGAGAAAAATAGAATATATATTATTTCATTTACATAAAATTCTAAAAACCGAAGATGATCGTAACAGAAAGTAGCTCAGCGGGTGCCTGGAGGTAGGGGAAGTGGGGTAAGTTTCTTGAAACTAAAGTCAACATAAAGAAAATATTTGTCATTCCCAAAGTGTCCTTCTGTCCTTTGAGGACTCCTTCCATTCTTCTCTCATACACTGCTCCCTCTACCTACATACAATTACAATCGCAGCTTGTTGCAGGTCACTTGCACATCAGTAAAACTGCTCAACATATTTTTAGGGCATCTTACAGAAATGACTAAAAGCCACTCATTCCTGGGCTTGGCAACCTGCAGCCTGTACGTCAGAAACAGCCCTTTGGGTGTTAGATTGGCCCACCTGAGCTGACCGTGACTGGATCCATAGCTCCAGGAACACGGTGATGCCCTTTTCCTGCACTCACTCCTGAAAGCTCAACACGTTCAAGTTGTTGAGCAAAACCACCCACAGGGAGTAAAAGTGCCAGTTGGAAACAGCCACTCCACACGCGGCCCAGCAGGGCTCAGCTCCCTCGCCCTTCTTGTCCAGGATCCCGTGGCTCCCTGCCATTGGATCTGTGACTGAGTCTCCACTTCCAAAGTGTGTAACACCGTGCAAAACACCTTGGTACTCAGAACTTCATTTTGCTTACCTATAGAGTGGAGAATATCATATCTACCACATGAGGGTTGTTCAATAAGGATGTAGTGAGCAGCAGGCCAGAAGCAATTTTTCACAAAAAGCGTCATTCATCTATCATTACAGTTAGAGCAATAACAAGATGCTGTGGTGCAAAAGAGGCTGCTGGGGCTTGGGTTGTAGGACGTCCTTTACGTGTCAGAGAATGGTCCTAAAACCTGCATGCACTCATATTGTTTCCATTTTTGACAAAATAATTAAATACCTTTAAAAAAAATTAGGTCACAGGGCACCTGGGTGGCTCAGTGGGTTAAAGCCTCTGCCTTCGGCTCAGGTCATGATCCCAGGGTCCTGGGATCGAGCCCCGCATCAGGCTCTCTGCTCAGCAGGGAGCCTGCTTCCCCTCCTCTCTCTGACTGCCTGCCTCTCTGTCTATGTGTGATCTCTGTCTGTCAAATAAATAAATTTTTTTTTAATTAGGTCACTTTTACCGGGGAGAGGTCCACGAGTAGTAAGGCATGTAGTGATAGGTTAACTTCAGAGCCATCTTAAGCACATCCAGCAAAATAGACACAAGGAAGAAACGGTTACTACGCTATGGGGAAGAAAGTGTTCTTGAACAAAATGTCTCTTGCTCTGTTACTGAGATGCAGAGTCTCACTAATTAGAATGAATTAGCACTAGTAGTGCTCCCATGAAATGGATTGAAGACTGGCTGACACATTAATCAACACAGAGTAATGATAGATGACGGTGCGCTGAGTTGGGGTGATGTGATTAATAGAATCTATAGAAGTCCAGTCAGCCTCTTACTTGGCTTAATATTTTCCTGAATGAATTCAAGAAGCCAATATTTTAAAGCACATCAATTTAAATGAATAGGAAATAGTGGTGGTGACATATGTTTTAAACCCTCGAGAAGTCAAGCTGAAGATAATATTGCTTCCTTTGGCTCTTACTGAACTAACTTGTTTACAAAGGGTTTTTCATATTCTTTTGTTTATCCTTCCTATTGACATAATGACTTAGGCAAAGCTGGTATTAACCCCACTACATAGTAGAAAAAACAAAATTCAGAAAGCTTGGGTCACTTGTCCATAGTCAAATAGCTAGTGTGTTTCAAAGGTGGGTCTATGATTTAGAACTCTGCTATGGGGTGCCTGGGTGGCTCAGTTGGTAAAGCATCTGCCTTTGGCTCACGTCATGATCCCAGGATCCTGGGATCCCACATCAGGCTCCCTGCTCAGCAGGGAGTCTGCTTCTCTCTCTCTTTCTCCCAAATAAATAAATTAAATATTAAAAAAATAAATAAATAAAACCTAAAAAAAAAAAGAAGAAGAAGAAGAAGAAAAAGAACTCTGCTATACTTTTATCAGCTTGACACCTAGTACCTATTCTAAAAACAATATCCTGATTTTGTTTGGGAAAAACCACCACTCCTCCTCCCTTCAGGCATATACATTTAATGTGGCTAACACAACTGATAAGTTGTGTTTTGAAACTCCTACTAGATTTGTCAAGGAAAAAGAGGAAATCTCTTTTTTATTTCCTTTCCTATATAAGTTGCTTAGTGGAAACAGGAGTATCGAAAGTATGTCATATGGAAAATGTTTGCCTACCAACTCAAAATTAAAGAAGAGTAATGCCAACAAAAAGAAGGGGTAGAGGAGGAAATGAGGGATTGGGGGAGAGAAAGGAGATCATTTGGGGTCATTGTTTGACTCTCTTATTTGTAGCGTCTAGCTGTGCCCAAAACCAGACCTACTCTTAAAATTTAAGTTACATAAACCCACAAATTCCTTCTCTTTTTGTTTCATCTAGCCTGTTTTTTTTTTTCCTTTCTGTCACTTTTACCTGACTAATAAGACAAGAATTCAGATCTTGGGAGCCATATTTCGGTGTTCCTCACTACACTAGAATTCCTCTCTTGGAAAAAAGTAAATAAAACAAAATTATGATAGCACATATTTATTAAGTACTTTGTATATGCCAACTACTCTTTTAACTACATATATGAGCTCTTTTAACCCTTACAACAGCCCTATGAGTTAAAATGCAGAATTATCTGGTGAATAAGCAACACACAGAAAAATTAAATACATATATATACCAAATAAATGGAGGAGCCGGGATTTGAACCCACTCAGTCTGGCCACAGAGCCAGTGCCTTTTATTGTGAGGCTATACTCACTAATTTTTTTATTAAAACCTGGATCATTCTCTAATCAATATGAGACCAGTAGTTGAGTAAATGTTAATTTCTAGTAAGCAGTGAGTAACAAACACGAAAGAAGGAGGAGCAGCCTTAGCCCACGCTCTGGGTCTACTCAAATTAGGGCAAAATCCAATTGGGATGAAAAGTCCCTCCTCACCTGATTTGCTTTTTCTCTGCATATTCCTAGTTATCACTGAGAAATGAGCCGTGGGAGCCTTGATAAAGCTGGCACTCCAGTAGGAACAAATACATCGTATTATATGTTTTAAAGACTCCATGTTTTCCTGAGGCCTCAACTTGCCCACAAATAGGCTGTGAATACCCTGTGCAGGCAACCAACCCAGTGGGTTAAGGCTGGTCTCTGCTACAGGTTCCACTTCGGTCCTTCCCCTGACTGTGATCCAGTGACACTGAAATGCACCAGTGAAATCCCCTCATACCTTTCGCTTGAGCATTCCACCATGCCGCCCAGTGAAAACACTTCCCCACAGTCCCTCTCCTGCTCTCAGTTCCCCACCCCTGCTTGGTTGAGCCCACTCCCTTGGAGGTGCTCCTATGTGCTATGGTGTGCTATGCCTCCTTCTTCTAGGATCTGTTAGTATGATAAATTTATTTCATTCTCAAATGCCATGCTGTAGTGTTTCTCCATGTCCATACTAGACTGATCATCAAAATCCCCAATTTAAAATAATAGAATTGTTCCTTACAACACATATGCACATCTTAAGATTTTTTTCTGCATTCTACCCCTGGGTTCCTTTTCACGGTCTGCCAGGTCATGCCTAGGTTCACTTAGTGAATCTAGAGTCAGAGGATAATAACCTCAACTAATTACTCTGAAATTGAATTTTACATATTATTGAATGTGTTCCCACAAATGTTATTTCATTTGATCCCCCAACAGATCCTTGAGGCGGGCCAGGCAATAAAATCCTTATCTGTGAAGATGAGAAATCTGAGACTCATGATAGGTCTTATTCAGGGTCATCCCACGGTTGGGTAAGGAGAGAACCAGCTTCCCTTCCACTACACCATCTCACTTTTTAGAAAAGATTTAATTTATTTATTTGAGAGAGAGAGAGAGCAGAGCAAGAGAAGGAGAACAAGCAAGGGAGAAAGGGTAGAAATAGAGGAAGAACCAGACTCCCCACTGAGCAGGGAGCCTGACATTGGCTCTATCCCAGGAACCCAGGATCATGACCTGAGCCTAAGGTAGATGCTTAAACAATTGAGACCCAATACCATCCCACCTTTTATTATTTTCTTGGGTGAATTATGCTTGCTTTTAAATCTCATTTATAAAATATGACCCATTTCTATCTCAGATATGTCCAACCCCAAGCTCACAGTCTTCATCTCTAAACCATTCTCTGATGTCACTGGATGTCTTTATTTGCCCTTCAGATATTTCTACTCAGGTTTAGTGGCCTTCTTTGTTGCCATCCACCTCTAGTTTCTATATACTTCCCTGTAGATGGACTTTAGAATTTCAAGCCATGATCCACATTGGCAATCTTTAATTGAATATGACCAACACCAGTATTCTTTCTGATACTCCCTCATGCAGACTGCTTTCCACCTTCCCCAAAACCTTCAGTCACTCACTCCCATGCCCCCCAAACCTCTCACCTTGAACCTTCAGAATAGTAACCTGGTCATAGATGGTAAGGACTCCTAGTCCACCATTTTTAGCAACTTATGGCATTCTTTTCAATCTATCATAAAAAAAAAAAAAAATCAGAACATACACATGTATCACCAATGTGCTTCATTTCATAGAATAAGAAGAGACCTATATACCCAGGCCTCACCAAAATCTACTGATGAGAAAGGTCATCAAGATGACATGGCCACTGGTTGACCTATGAGCTAGACCCCTATAATCAAAAGCTCCTCACCCCTTCCCTGACCTTGGAATGCAGATTCTCCTTGCCTTCTTTACTTCCAGAAACTGTCTCAAGGACACAACCTTGAGATAATAATATGGTGTGGAACCATCTGAATGATATCTTTATTGAACTCAGTTAAGGCCTCCATATAAATTTTTAAGATTTGGCAGGTAGATGCAAAGATCTACTTGTCTTGCAGCTGCCCAAAGCAAGTGTCATGTGTATGTTCCTTTGCTTATTACACCTGCCACCTACTAATCTGGAATGGCCTGCCTTTTTCTTTGGTCTCTCCCTGCCTTCCATGTATCGAGGGCAACTTCAGATTACATCTGGGAAGCTCCCAAAGAAGTTGGGAAGCTCCCAAGGAGGGTTGCAAACCAACATGTACTCTGGTCCCAGATTCAGCATTAAACATTTTTCACCGCCCAAGAGTGTATACTCATGAGGTATTCTATAACCTTAAAGCTTACAGTACCATAGAGTTAAGAGGAATCTGATGGATAAGGAAACTGAGCTCTAGAAAGATAAGGAGGACCTCTACCACTCAGGACAGCCTAATTATTACAACCTACAACATCAAAATTATAATGACTTAGCACAATGCTACTCCACATCTCACTCAAATCATAGACCAATATAGGATGGCAGATCATACATTAGGGGCCCAGGATCTTTTATCTGAGCCCTTGGATTCCTCTTTTTTTAAACTAGTGGTTGGAGAAAGAAAAGTACATGAAACAGGAGGTTTTTTAATGGGCCTAGACTGGGAGTACCTCATGTCAGCTCACATTTCATTGACCAGAGCTCAGTTACATGCACACATCTAACAGCAAGGGAGACTGAGAAATATAATGAAGCTTTAAAAAAACACAGATTTTATTTATTTATTTGACACAGAGAGAGAGATCACAAGTAGGCAGAGAGGCAGGCAGAGAGAGAGGGGGAAAGCAGGCTCCCTACTGAGCAGAAAGCCCGATGCAGTGCTCGATCCCAGGACCCTGAGACAAAGGCAGAAGCTTAACCCTCTGAGCCACCCAGGCACCCCAAAGCTTTTTTTTTTTTTTAATTGCAGCCATCATGTGGTTTATAGGTTGCCTTATTTTACTTTATTAAAAAAGACCATTTAGAAATTTGTAATAAAGAAATCAACTCACACAGTATTAGAAGAACCTAAACAGAGACATATGTCTATTGCTTTATAGTTCAATATTTTTACCCCTTCTATTCAATCACCATTTCAACATAATCTGCCTCCATCTCTGAAATGGTTCAAGCCATTCCATGTAAGCTTCTTCATCTCTCCATCTTGGTTACCAATTTTGTCTCTTAAAAGTGTCCTGTTATATAAAGTTCTCCACAGTCTTCCAACTCTTCTTACTCACTATGGGACTGCATTGCAGTACTGATTCAGTTTTTCTCTCTACTCACGTGCCCCAGCTGAGAGTAGACCCCAAGGTATTTGAAACACTGACTGAAATAAAGCTACAGTATGAAAGCTGCAAACAGTTCTCTAGTTCTCAAGATTAAGGATTTTAATTCCTCTTTGATGCAGCTAATTCTCCCCCAAGGAAAATCACTTCAAGTAGGCTCTTCAATTATTCAAATATTAAGTCAGAAGTTAAACTGTGGTGCAGACATTAACTTAAATACCTATGTTTTACATGGACCATATGACTTTATATGTTACTGTAAGACTTCCTTAGTTTTCTACATGTAAATTTATTTATCATAGTAATATTCTATTTCTTTTCTAAGGAACAATTATCACAAAATAATGACAACACGAATTCATTACCATTCATCTCTATAGTTTACAAGTCTGACAAGGGTCCCACTGGGCTAAAATCAAGGTGCTGATCAGGTCATCTTCCTTTCTGGGGCTCTAGGGGTGTATCTGTTTCTTTTCATTTTCTGTCTTCTGGAGGCCACCCGTATCCTCAGCAGTGGCCCCTTTCCTCCATCTGCAAACTCAACAACATCACACCTGTCTGGCCATTCTGTAGTCACACCTCCCTCGGATGCTCTTCTGCTTCCCTCTCGCACTTATAAGGATCTTCATTATTATACTGAGCCCGGTGGATGATCCAGGATATTAGCTCTATTTTCAGGTCAGTTGATGAACAACTTTAATTCCCCTTTGCCATGTCAGGTCATACACTTACTCGCAGTTTAGGGATTAGAACATGGACATCTTGGGAATCATTATTCTGCCTACCAGTTATTGTGTTGGGAGAGGTACTGAAATGGAGAGATGGATTTCAATGATATATGAGTGGAGACTTGTAAGGCACTGGCCCAAATTACTGTGTATACTTGTAAAAATGAGATGCTCATGAAGACGGCAGTAAAATATTTGCATCTGTAAGAGAAGGGCCAGAGGGGAGAAGTGGAAATAACTGCTCTTATGAAAGACTTTGTAAGTCTCCAAGCACAAGGAGTGTTGATCTAGCACAAGTTTGGAAATTTTAAAAACAAGTCTGGGAATCTGAGAAATAATTGAGCTCACTCTTCCGATGGATCTTGAGTATCTCAAGCCCATTGTTCAGAGGATAGAAGCTACAGCTGAAACTTGGTCTGAAAAAATTAATCCCACTTCAAAATATCCTCAGAGACTTCAAAGTATATACCTATATCTGTATATCTATCTCACTGTTTTAATTCCTCTATGAATTTAAATTTCCTTCTATCATTAAACGTGATCAGAGCAACCAAAAAAGCATTCATTTGACTTCTGCTGCTTTTGTTTCTGTGTTTCAAGATAGAATTTTGAAGTATTGTTTTGTTGCTCTTGTACATTCTGCTATCCCTTCATTCATTTAGGCTTCAGCTGCTTGCTCCGTACATTCTTGCTTAGTGGAAATGTTGTAGGAGTACCGAAAGCAAAAGTTATTGGAAAAACATCTCCCTTGTCAGCTGTTGTTTCTCAAAGCCAAACCCACTGACAAAACTGAGGTATGTTTCCTGGAGAAATAGAGAAGAAATTTGACTTTAGAGGAGTCCATCTGAGAAATACATAAAAAGAAGATCTGGAAAAAGACCTTTCTGAAGACCAAAATAAGAGACAGATACCTGTGGTTGTCATTTGCAGCGAAGGCCTGTACGCTGCTTCAGGTAAATACCTCAAGACGGGGCCAGACTTCAGAAGGGGTTATTACACATCCCCTTAGGAATTTTAGCCATGAGACCCCAGCCTCAAAAGACGCTCATGCTTCAGGTATGACCCAAAGCAGCAGAACCAACTGGGATTCCTGCATGTCTCTACAGTGATTTGTGTCACTGATAACAGATAACAAGAAGGACACCTTCTCGTCTTTAAGACCTGGACACATTCCGATGAAATCTCCAGTGCACTGCCCTTCTCTGGAGAAAGGTGGCAGCAACAATGATGATTTGGTGCGAACGAATTGTCTAGCCCCTTCCCAACCACCTCTTTCCAACAAAAGGAAACAGAATACTCAAAAGTGAGCTAATTTTAAAAAGCAAGGGATGTGCTGTTTTATGCTAGGTTATTACCTGGCTTTAGTTCCCTTCTACTCTTTTCTCCATGATTTTATTGTTAGCGACAGGTTGTCTACAAACACTACCTCTGAATTATTACAATTATAGTACAGGCCCTACCTCTGCATCCACCCCCAGTAAAGGAATCAAAATAAATTGTTACTTTGTTTCTCCTTTGTTTCTCTACCAGTAGCACTTTTCTGAATATCTTCTCTCTACAAGGTCACTAATCATCTTCCTGGATTGCAGGTACAACCGTGACCTTGACAAGACAGCAACTTGGATGTTCAAACTGAAATAATTTAGTTATATATATAATATCTATATATTATACATACATATATAAATTCACTGGGGTATATTATATATCTCATCCCAGTGAAGGATTCATGGTCATCTTAGGGACTGAGAGCCCACACTGCAGCAAAGAAAGGTAGAATGAATGACTGAGAAAACCACTTCTCCCTACAGCCATAGAGATGAGAAGTACCCTTTTCTCCTCTCACTAAAGTGTCATAACAATAAAATTGGCCGATTTTTTAGAAATAATAGCAAGAAAAAGAAAGAAATATATGGAGTATTTTTAGAATTGAATTAGTCAGAAATAAACCATCCAATGATTTTTATATTGTCATAGGAGATGCTGAGTTCTGTTTACTAAGAGGAGAGTCTTCCAGGTCGTCGTATTGTGGGCCCAATCCTCGTTTTGATTAATAATCAATAAAAGCTTATTATTTGCATATCAGATGCTTTTAAAGTTCTTATAGATGAATGTTAGTAAAGTATTTGGAATGAAATAGAGAAGATGTGTGCAAAGCAGCAATGATAAGAAGTTCATGCTTACTACTATGTGATAAGTAATCTTCTGAGTATTTTACTACATTATCTCATTTAATTCAGCCAATCAAAACAATAGCAAGAAATTACAAATTAAAACCATGGAGATTTTAAGCTCATCCGTTTTATTTAGGGATAACATTAAACTATTGCTATTATGCCAACCTTACTATTTTGTAAGCATTTACATTATAAATTAGTAAATATTTCAATAACACTTCACATCAATGAAATTACTGTAAATTCTATTTTACATATAGCTGTTAAAACCTGAATATCCTTAGATTTTTATTTAAATACTTAGAAACATTAAATAATATGAGTGGAGGCATTCATAGATAATGTTCAAAATCCAAAAGAATAAGACCCACTTTTTTTTTTACTTTATTCTGGTACAAAATATTTAAATACAATACCCCTTTCTTTTCTGGTTAATTATTCTCAGTGACATTTTGAGATCAGAATCAGCATATAATTATTCTTTCTCTAAAACCCCTGAAATTAAAGTTAAGCTGACAAAAGAATATTTAAATCTAAGAACTTTTGAAAAATTACCTCTAAGTGAGTCAGCTAGAACTAACTTTATTAAGATTTTAATTTTTTAAAAAAAATCTTTGATTCTTCAAGGTGAATAAGAGGTCTGTGATATTGAAAAAATTTGGGGGTGGTACAGAAAAAATCTGTGACTAAAAAAATGAAGGTATTCTGAAATGCTGAGAATTAAAGGACACTAGAGATTCAGCTCCACTGGCCTTCTTCCAGTTCCTTAAATTGCAAAGATTTTGGCTACTTCAAAGATTTCCCATAAGCCACCTCTTCTCCCTAGAGTGTTTACCCTGCCCCAACCTCCCCTCAATTCTTTGCCTAGTGTCTACTTTTTCTTCCAGTCACTTCTTCTGGCAAGCCTTCCAGACCTCTCAAGCTATCTCATGCCTCCCTCTAAATGCTTGGTATAAGCATCCAGTCCTACAGCTTTTAATTATATTTTTAGTTATGCAAATTTTTGTTTGTCACCCTTACAAAATTGTAAGATCCATCCCAGGAAAGCAAGTGCTATGGCACCCTTGTTTCCTGCTGTAATTTCCAACCCTCACCAACATGTCCATAATATAACATATGTGCCATAGATATTTAATGAAAAAATGAAGAGGATAATGGGAATTTTGAGAGGAAAAAAAATTAAAGGGATTATCATTAATAAAATCAATAATGCAAAAATTATTTTTAATCCCCCATAATTCCGTATCAAAAAATAATATCAATTTCTTCATTCAACAAATATTTATGGAGCACCGGATCTATGCCAGGAAATGATGGTGAACCAGACCCCATCTCTGCACTTGGGGTATTTGTTAGTCAATGGGAGAAACATACAGTGAGAAACAATTATGAAGTACTGTGATGAGCATTACAGTAGGGTAAGGACAGAGCACCATGGAAGCTAATCAGAAGGGTATCAATTCCAGTATCTACCGCTATGTTACAAATCATCCCAAAAGAGAGTGGCTAAAACAATCTGTTGTTTTTATATTTCATAATTAGGTGGGTCAGCTGTTTGAGCAGAGCACATATAGGATGGCCTGTCCATATTCCATAATGGCTGAGACCTCAATCTCATAATTAGAATTGCTGAGGACTGGAACAGCTGCAGGCTGGCCACATACTTCTCTCTGTCTTGTCTGCCAGGCTCTATCTCTATCACTTTTCTCCACCCTTTGCATGTTGCTAGCTTTGGATTCCTCATAATATGACAACTGTAGTAGGACATCTCATATGGAGGTTCAGAGCTGTAAGAGGCAATGTTTCAAGACACAAGGAGTCAACATTACCAGTCTCCTACAATCTGGGCCTTTGGTCAAAGTGAGCATGAATGAAATGCCCATGTCAAATTCCTATCACATATCTTGAAAAGGAGCAGTGTCAAACATCTTGTGTCCATCTACAATCCACCTATAGTACTTAACTCGGGCTTTGGGGGGTTTGTCAAGAGAGGGTTGGTAGAGGGCATAAAATCTTTTCTGACACCTACAACAACTATGAGTTAAGAAGAAGTGGAGGGTAAAACAGGGGAGGCATTTCAGGCAGAGCTCAGTATGCAAAAGTCTTAGTGCAAGAATACCCACAGTCTGGCCAGAGGTAAGAAAGCTGGGGTAGGAAGGAAGAGACACTATGGTGGGGAATGATAAAACTGACTAGAAAACCAGGGATGCACTTATGATGGATCAAGCAGCTCTTCTCTCAACATATCTGTTTCAGTGGTAGCAGTCAGGATGAAGACAGTAAGTAGTATGTACAGGAAAAAGAGGATGGAGTTGGATATGCAAGGTCAGGACAAAATGTCCAGCCCAGACTCTGACACTCTATAACTATACCATCTTGGACACATTCCTTGAGCTCTCTGAGCCACAGTTACTACAACTCTTATAGGATGAATCATTTCTCTTCATCATGATATATCATATTAGTTATTTTGGTAGCTAATATTTATTGCACATGTGAGGTATTGGCTAAAGGCACATATCTTATTAAAAACCCCGCATGGTGGGTAATTTCATCTCATTTTCTAAGGAAGGAAACAGGCATAAGTAGGAAAATTTTTTTTCCTGAAGTTTCCAAAGTTTCAATGGACCATGAAGTTGGCTAGTCTGGCCCCAGAGACACTGTCCTTCTTAACCAGTTCTTTATGTTTCTATGAAGATGAAATAAGGTGTCCATTCTAAAGGTCTACCTCAGAATCTAGCAACCAGTAGAGACATTCAATACTTGATAACTTTATCATTTGAGTAGGATACCTACTTCTTAATAGCGTGTCTTAAAGATTCTTAGGAGCATGTCTAACAGTGCATGCCAATCTTTATTAATAGCAAAATTAGTTAGTATGCAAATTCAGAAAGTCACTCAACCCGCATTGAATTCCAGCTCTGTACAAGTCATGCATGGATAGAGCAGCTGGGATCTCGGCTCAGTTCACTGCAGTATAACCTAGGCTATGGGTTCCATCGGAGACAGACTCTGAGGCAAGGATTCAAACATAGTTTATTTGGGAGGCAATCCCAGGAAACAACCACAGGGAGTGGGAAGCAAAACAAGGAAATAGAGTCCAAAAGGTGCTTTCCCTAGCCTCTGGGCGATAGAACTTTACTGCAAAGAGTCAAGAACTTCAGAGTTATCCCTGACAAGGGACAAAGAAGCTGGTATATCCATTCCTCAACTTCCTGCCCATCATTAGCTGTAGGCTGCTTCTGGGGGTTTTAATTCTCTAGCACTTAGCCCACCTTGCTCTTGAGCCAAAAGCACATGGGCAGCCAAACAGCCCTCAGACCAAGAGTCAGAGGTATTCAGAGTTAACATTCTGTGTGTGGAGGCCAGACTGGGTCAAGGGTCTGTGGAAGGGGCCCTGGCAGTATCTGCAATGATAGGCATGTAAACACGAGAATAATATAAATTAGGATGTGATAAATGCTCCAGTATTATAAGGACTAATGAATGTTACACATTCTCCCTGTTGAAAATAAAGGAAAAGATAACCCCTTCCCTTCTTAGAACATTCACTTTAGAAAACTTGTCATTATATTTCTCCATCATCCTGTAATGTTTTTGAAAGCAAATTTCAAATACTTAATTTTTATAGTCTCCTCTGTCTCCCTACATATAATCCTGTACATGGAAAATCTCGGTGGCATGCGATGTATAAACCGACACCTACCTAATTCCACATCTGTGCTGTGGGGATGCGTCACCACAGGCCATGTGACATAACAAGCCTACCTTGGAGACACTCAGAATCCTCAACCAGCAGGAAATCCTTACTGATCTCAGGGGAAGAGCGACGTACTGACAAGCAAAGCTGTTTGGGCAGCCCGCCTCCGTCGCTGTCAGAGACCTAAACAGAGCATTTATAAGGGAAAGATGAAAAGCTGTGATTTTCATCACACTAAGAAAACTGTGAAGGCCATTTTACAGACTAGAGATGTTTTGTGTTGACCCCAAAACCACCAAAACCTCAAAAGGACAGTTACATGAGGTGAGGAAAAACAATACGGATATAAATAGTAAGACAGAAATTATCTCAGCACTTGAAATCTCTTTCGAATCTTTTCCTATTTTACTGGGAGCTATTACCAGGGGAAACGAATGGTTTCTGTACTCTCCCAGTAGACAATTTTCTGGGGCAATTGGCATTGGAAGTGAATGATTTATTGTTCAGCAATAGCTATTGTGGAAGGATTAAGCATTTCTGATTTTAAAGTAACAGGCAAAACAGGCCTATGTATGTGATTCATAAGCCACGTTAATAGAAAGCCAAATAGCTAAATTATAGTCAGCGATTCGTTCTCTGTCTTTGGGAAAAATCCATCACAGACTTCTGGTTTCGGTGACTTCATTTTTCACATTTGAGGCATTTCTCACCTAGTACTTTTCAAGGGCATCATAATTAATTCAACTTTCATTTGTTTGTGGTACAAATGTTTACTGGATTCTTGATAGGTGCCAAAGCCTGACACTTGACTCTAGGGACTCAGTATTGAAAAGACAGGGACCTACTCTCAGTAAGCTAAATAATCAAACAAATAATTAAAAGTAAATAAGCCAGCACAGTACAATGCAGTAAGAACTTCACTATGGGGTGATTACTGATCCAACTCAGCAAACATTTATTAAGTGCCTCTTTGTGCTAAGCAATATGTTGGATGCTGATGAGGAGACAAAATAAACCACCATTGTTGTAAACAGGACATCATCTACTGCCAATATGTACCACTGTTCATTCATAATTCACAGTATGTGCTACAGTGTGGACAGACACTTAGAGATTTACAGGTAACACCAGCTGCTCTTCAAACACAATGCAATGAAGGCCATTATCTTTGGGTAATATGCATGTCATGAAGGATTTCTCTGCAATAATTATTATACTATCAATGTCTTTAGATCATGATGAATCCCACATTCGATATCGTTTACTAACGTGGTCGTAACTGGAAAGAACTGCTGCTATTCATAGTTAACGCTTTTTACTACTTTGAAGGATGCATAAAGTCTGTCCTTTCTTGTTTGTTTATTTGCTTTTTAAAAAGAATTTCCACATCACGATATTTCAGAATGGGAAATGGCAGGTAAAGTTTGGCCCCGCATAGCAGCCCCTTTTGAGGGAGAAATGAATTTCTTTTTCAATGCATTCTCTAAAGAATTCTTTAGATCCTTTATTTAATTTGTCATACTCCTATCCCTTTTTACTTTGCCGCATCTATTTTGGAATGTGGGGCTTAAAAACTCCCTCTTAAAAAAAAAAAAGTTTACTTTTCCTTTTAACTAACTAGAGAACACACAATCGTGAACCCTTAAGTGTCTTGGTATATGGATTTTTTTTCATTATTAATGGCACGTTGAAAGGATTCACCCTCAGTATTTTGATATCAATTTCAAACAAATTATGAATCAAGTGATTATGGAGGTTGTAGACATTATAATCTCTCCTAAGGCTCAAAGATCATGGTATAAATTTTGAGAAAATCAAGTGAACAGTGTAAACGTGTAATTACATATTCATCTTCAGTTAGAGTAACTTACGATCTGCTTCTAAGATGACAAAAAGATACTCATGAGTCTGTGGTTCGGAACTCTTTTTGTTTGTATATGTGAAACAGGTAAAATAAAATGTGGTTAAAATTCACAGCCCACACACTGGTGGTCAGGAGACAGAGCAGAGACTGGACTCCAGTCCCCTCAACGTTGACTGCAAAATCCAGCCTTCCTGGATGGCTGAAACTCTCTGCCCCTTGAATAACATACAGTGCAGACAAGTGAAAGCAGGTGCGTCCCTAAAGGAGGGACTCCACTAAGAAGGCTGATAAGAGCCAACCGCATCAGTCTCTGTCAAGGTGGACCCCAGAGCCAACCTTTCACGGATTTTCTTTCCAATTATCATACTAAAAGTGACACTCAGAGGTGGAGGTTTAACATGTTAATTAGATATACAATTCCTGATAACGCCTGACCTGTTAAGTGCTCAGGTCCCAAGAAATCCCCACCTCTAAGGGCTTAAATATCATTCCTTTCCTGCTTCAGTCCCTTTAAATATTTCCCAGCTTTTGTTCAAGGAACCAGCCAGAAGGACCCTTTCCTTTGTGTTGCCTCCCTTGTCCTCCAACATGAGTCCCAGTAAAAGCCTTGCCTGGAAATCCCTTTTGGCCTCTAGTCAATTTCTATTGCTTGGCAGCCCAAGGACCACAGTCATCCAGTCAGATGAGCTGCCCTGACTGTCAGTGATTTCCAGTTCTTCAAAGATCCGCTACACTTCTGGGATCCAAAAATTAGCCAGTGCTTGATTCTTATGCATGGTCAAATTTTAACCAGGAGAGATATAACCATTTAAGGAAAACAACAACAACAACAATGTTTTAACTGAAGGAGACAAAGTCTACGATTGAAGTATATCCAGGTAAGAAGTTACTGAGTCAATAGCAATGGGCTGAAAACGCTGGTCCCAACATCTGGCATGATGTGAACTAACGATTCCATACAGTCTTTGTTAACTGATTCATGGTCTAATTCTTATCTCTGATGTTAATTATGGCATTTTTAAAAATTGAATTTTCCACTTAGGCATTTTCTATCTTTTATACTTTTGGTTAGGACAAAATCACCCAGCTTGAGAACTACTTTGCAAGAGTTCACCGGACATTATGGAAAATTGGAAAATATATTGAATTTTTACTTAATGGGAAGATAAATACACTTGATTATCTGTGGAAAGTAAGCCTTATACTCACTAAAAGATCCAAAAAAGAAATGTGATACATGATGTTTCATGTTAAGCTTGTCCTTCCAAATGGGTATATGGAAATATAATCAGAAATTTAGGACTTGACTCTTTTACTTTTAAAATTTCATTATCTGTTTCAGAGAGGTAAGATCAGAGAGGTGGTCAGAATCTGGAACCAAGTGAAAGCAGATACCACAGGGGAAAATTACGCTAATAGTAAATTATGGGAATTAAGAAAGATCAGGAAAAAAGTGACTAAAATTTGCAGCTGAGACACGGGCAGAGTATGGAGGCTTGTGGAAGTATGGCCCGCTACTCTAGCGCCATTCTGAACCCCAGGACACCCATGTTCTTGGCTGTGATGTAACCATAAAGCCTCAGGCACATTCAAGACAGTGCTGTGTGAGGTATATTGGCCCATTGGGGCAGTGTAAATGGCAGTTAACTACAATAGAATCAGAAGCTCTACTTGGTAATAATTTTTTATGACATTTAGTAAATATCCTTTGCTTATGCCACCTAACATCCCTTCCGTTTTCTTCTTTTAAAACAGTACTCCAAATTTCCTTTACACCTACTTCAATGCCATGCTAGGGAATTTGGGAGATTTGCTTCAGCAGACTGCTTTAATTATCCATAGTAATTAGTCAAGGGATGGACACATGACAAAGCCAGAGATAGTGAAACATGATGGAGCTTCTGCCAAGAATCCAGAGGAAAAAGACTCCCTCTCTCTCCCCAGACCTGAAATCTGGTTCAACATAGACAGTAACTCCTACAATCAACTTCCCTCTCATAGACACTGAGAATAGAGAAAACATATGGAAGAGAGTATTGCGAAGCTGAGAGACACAGAAAAATAACATGGGACAAGGCCCTAGTTTGAGGCTGTGGCTTGATCAAGCTACAGATGAAATCAGACTTAGCCCAGGGCTTTTCAAGTATATAAACAAAAAACTCCTTGTTTTTATTAAGCCAACTTCATTAATACTAATGGGCTTCTGCTTAAAATAAAGCAAGGTTCATCAACATAGTAGAAGAGATTTAGAATCATACACGTTTATGTTTAAATCCTAATTCTACCACTTCCAAATGTATAACTCAAGGTAAATTAATTAACCTTTTGACAGGTCAGTGTTCTTATAATTTATAAATAATATAATCCAAATAATTAACAATAAGCCTATGGAAAGCTTTTCTATAGTATATGCCATATAGTAGGTACTCAATAGATGATGGTTATTGTTTTTGGTTTTTGCTTATACCACAGAAATAATGAATCATTCCAAAAGGTCTTTATTGCCATTTATGAAAAACTAAATATATTGTGGGGGAAAAAAAACAAAGATATAATTTTTTTTATTTTATTAATTAAACTCAAATGTTCTAATGCCTACCAGTTATATGACTTTGAGAACATCAGCCCACCTTTGTCATCCCACTTGAGCTCTAAAGTGACTGGATGATGAATTCCAATTCCTCTCTCGGTACCAAACTTTTGATCTGATAGTTCTTAAATGCAATAGTTACAAATGAATAATATGTTAATCAACATGTTTCTTATATAAAAATGGAAAAACCATAGTTCATTCTCTTTATCTTGTTAGTTACCCTGAAGTAGTGATTGAATAGATAACTTAAAAAAAAATACCATTTGAGATTATAAACTCCTTAAATATAACTTCTGTCTGCTTTCTTTCTTTTCTTCATTTTTTTCTTCTAAATAATCTAGCCATTAAGAGGGGGAAGTCAGAGTTGGGGACAGTGGCAGTCATTTGGCATAAGATGTTGGAGTCAACAAGACGAAGAGTGTGTCTACTCACTAGTGAGTGCCCCTGGTAGGTTGTTAACAGAATCCCAGCAAGATAAGGACAGCATCCACATAAGGAGCAAGGGGGTTGTGACAGTGGCAGTAGGTGATTGGAAACATGCTGAGAGACTGAATTCACTAAGTTATAGATTGAAGGTTTTGGAGAAGTGGAAATGCTGGAGTTTCAAGCAAATGGTCAAGAAAGAATTCTTGAGACGTCTTTGGTGCAAAAAAGATTTTTTAAAGCATGGGAACAGGAACAGGGCAGAAGGAGCTGCACTGGAATTGTGAGGGCAGACTGATTCTATACTTTCAAGTTGGGCAGGCTTAGCAAGAGTGTCAGTCTCTAAGAAATTTTGGAAGCAAGGTTTGCAGGACCTTGAAGGAGTTACAGATTGTTGAGGAAAGGTCATTTATTATTGTCTAGTAAAACCTGAGTTATGAGACCCTTCAGATGTCTATTGGTGGGCCATATGCTTAGAGGATAATTGTTAACATATAACTTGGTGGGGTGGGGCACAGAGATAAAGGAAGTTTCTAAATGAATTTTTATGTTAAAGTAGACTGACTTACATATAATGGGTGGTTGGAATAATGTTAAACTAAGACTGCCTTTTGCTCTTAGCAAAGTGTCAACATCAAGGGAACTGAGTTTCTAGAGGAAGGTCACTCTACCTGTTTCAGAGACTTGACAGTGGGCCATAGGCGATAGAAAAATTTAATTTTTTCTCTTGCCTTTGTTTCCCACAACAATAAGACCTCTGTTTTTCCAAAGAAGAGAGTTTCAAATAGGAAAAGGGAGTAAATTAAAATGAACACTTTGTTACAGAATGAGAATTGAAGAAATCAGTTGAACTCATGGATAGATGTGGATGTAGATAGATAAATATTATACAAATATTTATATGTTTAAATGTATATATGTATTTACATACATACTTCCCCTTAACTGTCCACTGAGAAGGTCTAGAGTAGTTACAGCCTGATAACAAAAGCACAACTTGTATCTAGATCATGGTTTTTACTGAAAGGAACTAGAACTTTTTGGTGGAATGGCTTGTTTTTAAAGCTGGGGCAGAGAATAAAAAATGGACCTGAAAAGTTTTAAAAAAGAAAGAAGAAAATGCTCAAATGATGGAGACATGCTAAAAGAACAACAACAAAAAGCCTAGCTTATAAGGATTATTTGGCCACATTTAAGACAATTTGAATATCAAAATAAATAATGACCGTAACAAATTAAACACTATATAAAAAATAGGAACCCATGAAGCCATACCCTATAAATAAGTGAATAAAAGTATTCTGATAAAAGAAAACATTTTCTTTTGGCACAATCTCAACTTATAAATATAGAGTGAATGCTAGAATTAGAAAATCACAATTTGGCATAGTAATATTAATTTACCCAAGACATATCAGTGGATGCTAAAATGATTAAAGTTTATGAGCAAAGGGAATTTGCATGGTCTCAAAGTACCTCTCTACAAAATACTTATTAATCACAAAAGGGCATATGAATAATTTTATATGGAGAAACATAGCAGATGCCAGCTTAATCAAATGATCAAACTTACCACCACCAGTAACTGAACAAATTAAAATCGTGTACCGCCTAATAGGATACAGTGAAAAGAACACATTATTTCTTTGGTATTATTGCCAAAAAAAAAAAAGTATAACTTACATCTAATCATGAGAAAACATCAGACAAAATCTCAGCTGAGGAACACTGAAGGCAACTGGCTGTATTCTTCAAAAACTAAGATCAAGAAAGACAAGAAAAACTAAGTCGACTGTTTTTTTGTTAAAGGGGATTAAAAAAACTGCAACACGTTCTATTGTATACCTGAAACTAATGCAATATTGTATGTCAACTCTATTTCAATTGAAAAAAAAAAAGAACTTCGACATGCAACCTTGGTTTAAACTCTTTTGAAAACAGGTGAAATTTAAGCTTCTATAGATTCCATGGTGATCATGTATCAATGTGAATTCTGATGATTGTGTTTTGATTATGTAGAATATTCTTGTTTGTAGGAATTATACACCAAAGTATTTGGGGTAAGGAAATGTTATATTGTCAACTAATTCTTAAATAACTAAAAGAAAATTAAATTCTTTGTGCTGTTCTTGTAACTTTTATCTAAGTTTGAAATTATTTCTGAATTCTTTTAATAAATAACAAAGTAGAAGTAAATATCATGAAAGCTAAAAGCTGGAGACAACTGAAATGTCCATCAAAAAAACAAATGTGTAAAAAGATTGTAGCATATTCATACAACATAATACCACTGTAAATAAATGGAATGAACTATTGACGCATGCAGTAACATAGATGAATCTCAGAAGCATTATGCCAAATGAAATAAAACAGACACAAAAAATAATTACTGTGTTAATACATATTACTGTGTGATAAGAAATCCTAAACCAAGAAAAACTAAACTATAATAATACATATCAAATCTGTAGTTGCCTGGCTCTGGAGGGTAGAAGATCAGAGATATGGGCAGCGAAGTGGCACAAAGGAACTTTCTGGAAGGATGGAAATGTGCTGTGCTCACTGGAATAGTAGTTAGGTAGATGAACACTTTTGTCAAAAGTCACAAATCTGGGGGCACCTGGGTGACTCAGTTGTTGAGGGTCTGGACTTTCGGCTCAGGTCATGATCCCAGGGGCCTCAGATCTAGCCCCACATTGGGCTCTCTGCTCTGTGGGGACCCTGCTTCCTGCTTCTCCCTCTCTCATTCCCCCTACTTATATTCCCTCTCTTGCTGTCTCTCTCTCTGTCAAATAAATAAAATATTTTTTTAAAAAGTCACAAATCTGAATTTTAAGGATTTTATTTATTTATTTGAGAGAGACAGCACACATACAAGCGTGTGGAAGCAGCTGGAAGGGAAGAGGGGGAGAAAGTGGGAGAGGAAGAGACTCTCAGGCAGACTTCTCACTGAGTATGGGGCTCAATTTCACAACCCTGAGATCCGGACCTGAGCTGAAACCAAGAGTCAAAACTTCAACCGACTGAGCCACCCAGGTGCCTCTACATTTTATTATATGCAATTATATCTTATTAAAGTTGATTTTAAAATAAAATATTTCTGGTAATAATGAAGCAATGACAACAGAGGAAACAAAATAGCAAGTAAAATGTCAATAAAAACAAATTTTAAAAAGCTAGTTGCAACTGTTCTTTTTGGAATTATTCTTAATAAACAGCCACGAAATGGTAAATTACCTGTTTACTGAAAATCAGCTAATAAGTATAATAAGCTTATAAGTATTTAAGTTACTTATGTCTCTCAATTTCAATGCTATGTTTTAATAAAATTCTGTATAAAAACAAAATTTCTAAACCAAACCACTTCATTATGTAAATTTGCTTATATGTGGTGTTCCTTAGCCTAATAGTTTATTTAATTAGGCTTTGTTAAAATAATGTTGTGTTTTAACACCAAACAAATTCAGTTAGCAAATGGCTTGATTGGCTTGGTCAAGGAGGAGAACTCTGGCTTCATTATCCAGATCTCCTATAAATTATTTGAAATGTTTGGCACCAAAAGCTTTGTCATGACTCTAATGTACCTGAACACAATTTACCCATTCTCCTAAAGCTAAAAGCATTTTTAATTCTTACAGTACTATCGTCTTTTAAGAGCATCAAACATTCAAGGAGACAGTGGCCCTTCATATAGGAATGATGAACATATGGGAAGAAGAAAAAAAAAGAGAGAGAGAGAGTGGGATGCAAACCATAAGAGACTCTTAAGGACAGAGAACAAACTGAGGGTTGATGGAGGGAGGTGGGGGGGGGGGGGGCTGGGCTAGCTGGGTGATGGAGACAAAGGAGGGCACTTGTAAGGAGCACTGGGAGTTGTATGTAAGTGATGAATCCCTTGAATTCTACTCTTGAAACCAAAATTACACTGTATGTTAACTAACTAAAATTAAAATAAAAACCTGAAAAAAAAAAAAGAAATACATAGTGTCAGGAAAGGGAAAATGATTTATGTGATATGAGTCTTGCAGGAAAAGTATAGCAAAGTCTATAGCAGATGGGCCTTATATTCTATAATCTTTCAGTTCCTTGCAGAGAATTCACTCTAAGGAGTACTGAGAAGCTGTTCAGAGCAGGTAGTTTCAGAGTTTACTCCCCACTCACTCCTTTTAAAACAATTCTTTTCAGATTCATGATACTAGAATAAAAGAGGAAAGACATCTAAGATTTAAATATCAAAAAAATATGCACCATAATTTTGCTCCTCAATTCATAGGTGGATTAATCAGTGCCTTAAATGCCACCCCTAAATTATTTAAAAGAAACTAAGTAATCTAAATTCTTTTGTGGGCTGAATTATTTAAGGCATAAATGTTTCCTGTTGAATGCTTTCGTGGTCACATTTTGTGTCTTGGCCTAAGTGAATAAAAGTAGCTTTAATGGTATAATACAAAAACAATGGTTAGAAATAATACATGAAGTGATTGTCAAATTTTTTTCCTGAGAAAAGGATGAAGTCGATCTCGAAAATAATCTACATTTCTTATTTATTTATTTAGTTTTAAGTCAAGACTTGTGCCAACAAGAAGTTGCTCTCTTTGGTCTTTAGCTTTCTCTCACTCTTAAACTTACCTGAAAATCGGTCGTAAATATACATTCCTCTGACAAATTTTTAACTCACTTCTAAATCTGACATTGCTAGTTCAGGTTTTCTAATACCTATTACAATATTTTATATTAGGAATAATACACTTACCAGTGTGGCTAATTACCTTGTTGAAGAGAAATTGGCAATCTGTCATTTGATGTGAAATCTAGTGCATTCTCTCTGGGGCAGAGCTTTGATTATATTGCTGAGAGATAATATTGTGCTTTATTTGTCTCTCGGGCTTAGGAACAGACTACCTTGAAGTCTTACTAGAACCTCATTTTTGTCATTAAATTTAATTGTCTCTCATTTAATGCTGCTTTTAGCAAGTCCAAACCACACAGTTTGAGTTTCAGATTTTATTTCTGTTTTCATCTTATCAGTTGGGAAGATGGGATTCAGGAGGACGGAGGTCAATTAAAAGTTAATAAACCACAGGACAGCAGGAAAAATAAAAATTTGGAAATGACCAAATAAATCAGAAAAGCAGTATACTATAATGGCATTATTTTGTTCATTAGATCCTCTCTTGAATTAAATAGATACTTAAATAGATATTTAGATATTCTCTAAATTGAATAGTATTTTAAATGTAATAAACATCCCTTGTTGCTTTATGTTGCAAGTAACAGGAACCAGCTCACAAATCACCAAAGAAAAAAGAAAAAAAAAATAGGTCAGACAGGCTGAGGAGATGGAATTTACTATATGGACATATGGGATATTTCACGGAACCCAAGAGCAACAATTCTGTCTCCAACAGAGATGGAATTGTAGGAGTTGTAGAGATCTAGGGCTCTCATCATATTCCTCAGCCTGCTTCTCTCTGGACTTTATTTCTCTCTCTTCATAGATCGACTTCCCTGCCCACATGGCAGCAAAATTTGGCTAACCCAGAGTTACCAAATTCAGATCTGGTATGAGCAGGCTCACTGAAAATTCCCTGGAGGAAGAATCATTTCAACCTCCTTTGAGCCAGCTGCCTTCCCACGGTCAAATCAACTATGAACCAAGATTTCATTATGTGGCTTTGGGGACTAGGGTTGTCATAAATTTCCAGAGCAAAGGAGAGTCTATTGGTTCATGAGCTGGACAGATACTCAATATATGCTGACCACAGAAACTTATAGCTCAACCATTTTAAAGCAAATTGTCCTTTTAGGTCATATCCTTTAATAACTGGCATCCCTAAAGTAATTTACCAAACACTAAGAAGTCAGACTTCCAGAATTCTATATTTTGTCTGTGCAAGTATAAGATACTCTGTAAAATGAGTGTCCAATTTTCTCCCTCCAGTGCCGAGGTTTTTCAGGTTTTCATATCTGAAACACAATTTCCTGTCCTTCTACGAAGTTGCTTTCAAAAACTAGGCTGGAGAGTTTGCTGTCAATTTATCATGACTGCTATCACTTCTGACATCTAACCCAGGACTACAGGGAAGGACTGTAAAGGTAAGGACTATATTCTGTATTTTCTGTCATCCTTTTCTTTGTGAAGTTCTGGGTTAGAGCTTGCCAATGAAAGGCATTTGCGTGAGATTAGTAAGGAGCCCTTGTTTTCCAGAGAGGGTTGCTGTCAGATGTGTGGACCATCATGAGGCCCAGCCATTGTAGGCAGTTAAAGAACCACCAGCTTCACCACTGATGAACGAGCCTGTTGATAAGATCTTCTTCGGGATGCTTAAGGAGTATGGCAGCTTCCAGGGGAGGACTTCAGAAACATCTATATGACATTTCAGGCTAACTCCCTCTACATTGGCTTCCTGGATTCCAGCTCCTCCAACACCTGTGTATCTCTTTAATTCATAGATCAAACCTTAATATCTGTATATGCTTGGCTTCTGTGTTGGTCCCTGTACCATGTCTGATAAAAAGATTATCAAATTCTGCTATCAGCTGTTATTCATATGCTATGGAATGCAAGTGGTCCAAAGTTTATGCTCTTAATAATTCTCAAATTAAATTCCAGGCTTTCAGTTACATCATTTTCATCTTAAATAATAATTGTGCTCATATAATCTGGACTCTGGTCACTTTCACTCCAAACTTTTCAAAAGTTTTCAAACTCAGAAGTCCCATAAAACATCTACTTTATGATCAACTAATTTTTGACAAAACAGGAAAAAATATACAGTGGAAAAAAGACAGTCTCTTCAATAAATGGTGCTGGGAAAATTGGACAGCTATGTGTAGAAGAATGAAACCCGACCATTCTCTTACACCATACATAAAGATAAACTCGAAATGGATAAAAGACCTCAAAGTGAGGCAGAATCCATCAGAATCATAGAGGAGAACATAAGCAGTAAGCTCTTTGACATCAGTCACAGCAACTTTTTTCAAGATATGTCTCCAAAGGCAAAGGAAACAGAAGTGAAAATGAACTTTGGGGACTTTATCAAGATCAAAATCTTCTGCACAGAAAAGAAACAGTCAACAAAACAAAAAGGCAATCCATGGAGTGGGAGAAGATATTCGCAAATGACACTACAGACAAAGGGCTGATATCTAAGATCTGTAAAGAACTCTGCAAACTCAACACACACAAAACAAATAATCATGTCATAAAATGGGCAGAAGACATGAACAGACACTTCACCAATGAAGACATACAAATGGCTAACAGACATATGAAAAAAAGTTCATCAGCATTAGCCACCAGGGAGATTCAAATTAAAACCACATTGAGAGGGGAGGAGTCAAGATGGCGGAGAAGTAGCAGGCTGAGACTACTTCAGGTAGCGGGAGATCAGCTAGATAGCTTATCTAAAGATTGCAAACACCTACAAATCCAATGGGAGATCGAAGAGAATAAGAACAGCAATTCTAGAAACAGAAAATCAACCACTTTCTGAAAGGTAGGACTGGCGGAGAAGTGAATTCAAAGCGACGGGAAGATAGACCGCGGGGGGAGGGGCCGGCTCCCGGCAAGCGGCGGAGCAACGGAGCACAAAATCAAGACTTTTAAAAGTCTGTTCCGCTGAGGGACATCGCTCCAGAGGCTTAACCGGTGTGAAGCGCATGCGGGGTCAGCGTCTCCTCAGGTCCCGCAGGGTCACAGAAGGATCAGGGTGTCTGAGTGTCGCAGAGCTTACAGGTATTAGAACGGGGAAGCCGGCTACAGAGACAGAGCCGAGGAGTGAGCTCTAAGCTCGGGTTTACCTTGAACCGGTCGCAGGCTCGGTGAGCTCGGAGCGCGGCCAGAGGCCAGGGTGACAGGAGCAATTGGGCTCTGTTCTCTGAGAGCGCACTGAGGAGTGGGGCCCTGGGCTCTCGGCTCCTCTGGGCCGGAGACTGGGAGGCCGCCATCTTCATTCCCGTCCTCTGGACTCTACGGAAAGCGCTCAGGGAACAAAAGCTCCCGAAAGCAAACCCGAGCGGATTACTCAGCCCGGCCCCTGGTAAGGGCGGTGCAACTCCGCCTGGGGCAAAGACACTTGAGAATCACTACAACAGGCCCCTCCCCCAGAAGATCAACAAGAAACCCAGCCAGGACCAAGTTCACCTACCAAGGAGTGCAGTTTCAATACCAAGGAGAGCAGTGGAATTCCAGAGGAGGAGAAAGCAAAGCACGGAACTCATGGCTTTCTCCCCATGATTCTTTAGCCTTGCAGTTAATTTAATTTTCTTTCTTTTTCAATTTTTTTTCTCTTCTTCTGCTAAATTTTTTTAACTTTTACCCTTTTCTTTTTTAACGTTTTTTAACTAGTTTATCTAATATATATATTTTTTTTTCCTTTTTATATTTTTTCATTATTGGTTTTCTTTTTTATTTGTTTCTTTTTTCTTTATACTTTTTTTTTTCTTTTTTTTCTTTCTGAACCACTTTATATCCCTTTCCCCCACCCCCCTCACGATTTGGGATCTCTTCTGATTTGGCTAAAGCATATTTTCCTGGGTTTGTGCCACCCTTTTAGTATTTTAATTGTTCCTTCATATACTCTTATCTGGACAAAATGACAAGGCGGAAAAATTCACTACAAAAAAAAAGAACAAGAGGCAGTAGCAAAGGCTAGGGACCTAATCAATACAGACATTGGTAATATGTCAGATCTAGAGTTCAGAATGACGTTTCTCAAGGTTCTAGCCGGGCTCGAAAAAGGCATGGAAGATATTAGAGAAACGCTCTCGGGAGATATAAAAGCCCTTTCTGGAGAAATAAAAGAACTAAAATCTAATCAAGTTGAAATCAAAAAAGCTATTAATGAGGTGCAATAAAAATGGAGGATCTCACTGCTAGGATAAATGAGGCAGAAGAAAGAATTAGCGATATAGAAGACCAAATGACAGAGAAGAAAGAAGCTGAGCAAAAGAGGGACAAACAGCTACTGGACCACGAGGGCAGAATTCGAGAGATAAGTGACACCATAAGATGAAACAACATTAGAATAATTGGGATTCCAGAAGAAGAAGAAAGAGAGAGGGGAGCAGAAGGTATATTGGAGAGAATTATTGGAGAGAATTTCCCCAATATGGCAAAGGGAACAAACATCAAAATCCAGGAGGTTCAGAGAACCCCCCTCAAAATCAATAAGAATAGGTCCACACCCCGTCACCTAATAGTCAAATTTACAAGTCTTAGTGACAAAGAGAAAATCCTGAAAGCAGCCCGGGAGAAGAAGTCTGTAACATACAATGGTAAAAATATTAGATTGGCAGCAGACTTATCCACAGAGACCTGGCAGGCCAGAAAGAGCTGGCATGATATATTCAGAGCACTAAACGAGAAAAACATTAGCCAAGAATACTATATCCAGCTAGGCTATCATTGAAAATAGAAGGAGAGATTAAAAGCTTCCAGGACAAACAAAAACTGAAAGAATTTACAAACACCAAGCCAGCTCTACAGGAAATATTGAAAGGGGTCCTCTAAGCAAAGAGAGACCCTAAAAGTAGTAGATCAGAAAGGAACAGAAACAATATACAATAACATTCACCTTACAGGCAATACAATGGCAATAAATTCATATCTCTCAATAGTTACCCTGAATGTTAATGGGCTAAATGCCCCAATCAAAAGACACGGGGTATCAGAATGGATAAAAAAACAAAACCCATCTATATGTTGCCTACAAGAAACTCATTTTAAACCCGAAGACACTTTCAGATTTAAAGTGAAGGGGTGGAAAAGAATTTACAATGCTAATGGACATCAGAAGACAGCAGGAGTGGCAATCCTTATATCAGATCAATTAGATTTTAAGCCAAAGACTATAATAAGAGATGAGGAAGGACACTATATCATACTCAAAGGATCTGTCCAACAAGAAGATCTAACAATTTTAAATATCTATGCCCCTAAACGTGGGAGCAGCCAACTATATAAACCAATTAATAACAAAATCAAAGAAACACATCAACAATAATACAATAATAATAGGGGACTTTAACACTCCCCTCACTGAAATGGACAGATCAAGCAAAAGATCAACAAGGAAATAAAGGCCTTAAATGACACACTGGACCAGATGGACATCACAGATCTATTCAGAACATTTCATCCCAAAGCAACAGAATACACATTCTTCTCTAGTGCACATGGAACATTCTCCAGAATAGATCACATCCTCGGTCCTAAATCAGGTCTCAACTTGTATCAAAAGATTGGGATCATTCCCTGCATATTTTCAGACCACAATGCTCTGAAGCTAGAACTCAATCACAAGAGGAAATTTGGAAAGAACCCAAATACATGGAGACTAAACAGCATCCTTCTAAAGAATGAATGGGTCAACCAGGAAATTAAAGAAGAATTGAAAAGAGTCATGGAAACAAATGATAATGAAAACACAACGGTTCAAAATCTGTGGGACACAACAAAGGCAGTCCTGAGAGGAAAATATATAGCGGTACAAGCCTTTCTCAAGAAACAAGAAAGGTCTCAGGTACACAACCTAACCCTACACCTAAAGGAGCTGGAGAAAGAACAAGAAAGAAAGCCTAAACCCAGCAGGAGAAGAGAAATCATAAAGATAAGAGCAGAAATCAATGAAATAGAAAACAAAAAAAACAATAGAACAAATCAACGAAACTAGGAGCTGGTTCTTTGAAAGAATTAATAAGATTGATAAACCCCTGGCCAGACTTATCAAAACGAAAAGAGAAAGGACCCAAATAAATAAAATCACGAATGAAGGAGGAGAGATCACAACGAACACCAAAGAAATACAGACAATAATAAGAACATATTATGAGCAACTCTATGCCAACAAATTTGACAATCTGGAAGAAATGGATGCATTCCTAGAGACATATAAACTACCACAACTGAACCAGGAAGAAATAGAAAGCCTGAACAGACCCATAACCAGTAAGGAGATTGAAACAGTCATCAAAACTCTCCAAACAAACAAAAGCCCAGGGCCAGACAGCTTCCCGGGGGAATTCTACCAAACATTTAAGGAAGAACTAATTCCTATTCTCCTAAAACTGTTCCAAAAAATAGAAATGGAAGGAAAACTTCCAAACTCATTTTATGAGGCCAGCATCACCTTGATCCCAAAACCAGACAAGGATCCCATCAAAAAACAGACCAATATCCTTGATGAACACAGATGCAAAAATTCTCACCAAAATACTAGCCAATAGGATTCAACAGTACATTAAAAGGATTATTCACCACGACCAAGTGGGATTTATTCCAGGGCTGCAAGGTTGGTTCAACATCCGCAAATCAATCAAGGTGATACAACACATTAATAAAAGAAAGAACAAGAACCATATGATACTCTCAATAGATGCTGAAAAAGCATTTGACAAAGTACAGCATCCCTTCCTGATCAAAACTCTTCAAAATGTAGGGCTAGAGGGCACGTACCTCAATATTATCAAAGCCATCTATGAAAAACCCATCGCAAATATCATTCTCAATGGAGAAAAACTGAAAGCTTTTCCGCTAAGGTCAGGAACACGGCAGGGATGTCCGTTATCACCACTGCTATTCAACATAGTACTAGAAGTCCTAGCCTCAGCAATCAGACAACAAAAAGAAATTAAAGGCATCCAAATTGGCAAAGAAGAAGTCAAACTATCACTCTTCGCAGATGATATGATACTATATGTGGAAAACCCAAAAGACTCCACTCCAAAACTGTTTGAACTTATACAGGAATTCAGTAAAGTGTCAGGATAGAAAATCAATGCACAGAAATCAGTTGCATTTCTCTACACCAACAACAAGACAGAAGAAAGAGAAATTAAGGAGTCAATCCCATTTACAATTGCACCCAAAACTATAAGATACCTAGGAATAAATCTAACCAAAGAGGCTAAGAATCTATACTCAGAAAACTATAAAGTACTCATGAAACAAATTGAGAAAGACACAAAGAAATGGAAAAATGTTCCATGCTCCTGGATTGGAAGAATAAATATTGTGAAAATGTCTATGCTACCTAAAGCAATCTACACATTTAATGCAATTCCTCTCAAAGTACCATCCATTTTTTTCAAAGAAATGGAACAAATAATCCTAAAATTTATATGGAACCAGAAAAGACTGCGAATAGCCAAAGGAATATTGAAAAAGAAAGCCAAAGTTGGTGGCATCACAATTCCAGACTTCAAGCTCTATTACAAAGCTGTCATCATCAAGACAGCATGGTACTGGCACATAAACACACACATAGATCAGTGGAACAGAATAGAGAGCCCAGAAAAAGACCCTCAACTCTATGGTCAACTAATCTTTGACAAAGCAGGAAAGAATGTCCAATGGAAAAAAGACAGCCTCTTCGATAAATGGTGTTGGGAAAATTGGACAGCCACATGCAGAAAAATGAAATCGGATCATTTCCTTACACCACACACGAAAATAGACTCAAAATGGATGAAGGACCTCAATGTGAGAAAGGAATCCATCAAAATCCTTGAGGAGAACACAGGCAGCAACCTCTTCGACCTCAGCCGCAGCAACATCTTCCTAGGAACATCGCCAAAGGCAAGGTAAGCAAGGGCAAAAATGAACTATCGGGATTTTATCAAGATCAAAAGCTTTTGCACAGCAAAGGAAACAGTTAACAAAACCAAAAGACAACTGACAGAATGGGAGAAGATATTTGCAAACGACATATCAGATAAAGGGCTAGTGTCCAAAATCTATAAAGAACTTAGCAAACTCAACACCCAAAGAACAAATAATCCAATCAAGAAATGGGCAGAAGACATGAACAGACATTTCTGCAAAGAAGACATCCAGATGGCCAACAGACACCTGAAAAAGTGCTCCATTTCACTCGGCATCAGGGAAATACAAATCAAAACCACAATGAGATACCACCTCACACCAGTCAGAATGGCTAAAATTAACAAGTCAGGAAATGACAGATGCTGGCAAGGATGCGGAGAAAGGGGAACCCTCCTACACTGTTGGTGGGAATGCAAGCTGGTGGAACCACTCTGGAAAACAGCATGGAGGTTCCTCAAAATGTTGAAAATAGAGCTACCCTATGACCCAGCAATTGCACTGCTGGGTATTTACCCTAAAGATACATAGTGATCCGAAGGGGCACGTGCACCCGAATGTTTATAGCAGCAATGTCTACAATAGCCAAACTATGGAAAGAACCTAGATGTCCATCAACAGATGAATGGATAAAGATGATGTGGTATATATACACAATGGAATACTATGCAGCCATCAAAAGAAATGAAATCTTGCCATTTGCGACAACGTGGATGGAACTAGAGGATATCATGCTTAGTGAAATAAGTCAATCGGAGAAAGACAACTATCATATGATCTCCCTGATATGAGGGAGAGGAGATGCAACATGGGGGTTAAGGGGGTAGGAGAAGAGTAAATGAAGCAAGATGGGATTGGGAGGGAGAGAAACCATAAGTGACTCTTAATCTCACAAAACAAACTGAGGGTTTCTGGGGGGAGGGGGGTTGGGAGGGGGGTGGGGTTATTATGGACATTGGGGAGGGATGTGCTATGGTGAGTATGGACATTGGGGAGGGATGTGCTATGGTGAGTGCGGTGAAGTGTGTAAACCTGGCGATTCACAGACCTGTACCCCTGGGGGGAAAAATATATGTTTATAAAAAATAAAATTAAAAAAAAAAACACACATTGAGATACCACCTTACTTACACCAGTTAGAATGGCCAAAATTAACAAGACAGTGAGCAATATGTTTTGGAGAGGATGTGGAGAAAGAGGAACCCTCTTACACTGTTCTTGGGAATGCAAGTTAGTACAACCTTTTTGGAAAACAGTGTGGAGATTCCTTAAGAAATTAAAAATAGAGTTTCCTGAGGACCCTGCAATTGCACTATTGGGTATTTACCCCAAAGATACAGATGTAGTGAAAAGAAAGGCCATCTGTACCCCAATGTTCATAGCAGCAATGGCCATAGTCGCCAAACTGTGGAAAGAACCAAGATGCCCTTCAATGGACAAATGGATAAGGAAGATGTGGTCCATATACACTATGGAGTATTATGCCTCCATCAGAAAGGTTGAATACCCAAATTTTGTATCAACATGGACGGGACTGGAAGAGATTATGCTGAGTGATATAAGTCAAGCAGAGAGAGTCAATTATCATATGGTTTCACTTATTTGTGGAGCATAAGGAATAACACGGAGGACATGGGGAGATGGAGAGGAGAAGTGAGATGGGGGGGAAATAGGTGGAAGAGGTGAACCATGAGAGACTGTGGACTCTGAGAAACAACCTGAGGGTTTTGGAGGGGCATTGGGTGGGAAGTTGGGTGAGCCTGGTGGTGGGTATTATGGAGGGCACATATTACAAGGAGCACTGGGTGTGATGCATAAACAATGAATTCTGGAACACTGAAAAGAAATTTAAAAAATAAATAAAAATTTTAAAAAATTTAAAAAAATTGTATTTCTTTTTAGAAGGGTACAATATCACTATTTTGTTTTTAAAGATTTTTATTTATTCATTTCGTTGACAGAGAGAAAGACAGCAAGGGAGGCAATACAAGCCCTGGGAGTGGGAGAGGGAGAAGCAGGTTTCTTGCTGAGCAGGGACCCCAACGTGTGTCTTGATCCCAAGACCTTGGGATCAGGACCCAACCAGAAGGCAGATGCTTAATGACTGAGCCACACAGGTACCCCTAATATCACTACTTTAAAAAAAAAAAAAAGATTTTATTTATTTATATGATACACAGCGAGAGGGAACACAAGCAGAGGAAGTGGGAGAGGGAGAAGCAGGCTTCCCGCTGAGCAGGGAGCCCAATGTGGGGCTCAATCCCAGGACCCTGGGACCATGACCTGAGCAGAAGGCGGACGTTTAACGACTGAGCCACCCAGGCACCCCAATATCACTACTTTCTTAATGTATTTTCCCCCCTCATCTATCCAGATGCCTGTGGGAATGAAGTTTGGCAACAGATATAAGTTAGTTTTGAAAACTGACACTCCTCGGGGCATCTGGATGGTTCAGTTGGTTGGGCATCTGCCTTCGGCTCAGGTCATGATCCCAGTGTCCTGGGATCCAGCCCTACGTTGGGGTCCCTGTTCAGCAGGAGGCCTGCTTCTCCCTCTCCCACTCCCCCTGCTTGTGTTCCCTCTCTCACTGTCTCTCTCTGTATGTCAAATAAATAAATTAAATCTTAAAAATAAAAAAACCTGACCGTGCAGTAAACATGGAAAAGCTGCCTTCAAAACTTCTACCTTTCTCTCTTTCTGCACTGCTTTGGATGTGACTGCCAACCCAACTGTGTGCTCTAAAGGCTTTCAGAGGCAAAAAGATCTCTATTTTTGGAACACCTTTAGAACTCCTTTGGAACCTTCAGTACCCACTCCTGATAGGATCCTTAGCATATAACACTTGACTCATCCTTCCATACTTTGCTAGCAAGTATTTGCTTTCATTAAAACTAGTTTTGGCTGCTGGGTTTGCCTTGGATATTGAATTTATATTAAGTTCACATCAGAGCACCGGGAGAAATAGGCATAGTATAAATAAATCAAATCAAATGAATAAAGCATTAGGTGGGTTGTGCAATGGGGCCAAAGTGTCTGTATGTTTGCAGAAAATTCAATATGAGATGAATGGTTTTGGAAAACACATGCGTAGCTAGGAAAGGGCTCTAAATGAGCCGGCCAAAGGCAATGCTTTCATTCACACTTCAGTGGCGCGTCCTGCTCAAATTTGCATGTTCCTTGAAACCTAGCCATTGAAGCCCTCTTTTTCACTTTGAATCCCAAGGCGCTGGATTCTACTATGACTGTCACACATTAAAATAAACATGTCTATTGGTAGTTTATTATTCTCTTGGCTAGACTGTTTTGAAGTGATGAAATAATGTTTTTAGTTAATTAGAAGATACTAATGAGGATAGATTCATAATTATCAAGTCCTGTCTTTATGAAAGTCTTTCAGCAGAATTTGACACCCACCAGTTGGTTAAGTTTATTTTTACAGCCCTATTATGGTTTCAGGTGGAAATTTGGTTTTCAAATGGCAGAGATTTCCTTAACTTGTTTTCTTGTTATAGAATAATGTCTACACTAAAACAGGGCAGATTTCCAGGATAAGGTGTGTCAAGCAATGAAGAATAGTAGCAAAAATACAGCTCACCAGCATCCACACCTCCTTTCATACCATTAAAAAAAAAAAAAAAAAGTCATTGCATTTCACCTAGATCTGCTATGTTGGCAACAGTTTGAAAAATATTGGTAAGACTACAAAACAAAAACTGGCCATTTTATTTCAATCACATTTAATTTTGAATGTGTTCATCAACTTCGCTGTCCCCTATTTTGGAAAAAATTATAAACATAATAACTACATGTGTTGATTCTCGATGTTTCCCATAACTTAGGCAAATATGATACCACACATTCTAAGTCATCCTCACTTATCGAAAATTCAGACACGGGCATTTTAGAGACTTTACTTTTCAGACTACTGGGGAACTGTCCCGGGTATCAGCAGGAGACACATATTTAGCAAATACTCTGGTTCATCACTTGGCTCTTCTTAAGACAACAGTTTGAAGAGGAAGAAAACATGAAAAAAAAAAATCAAAGGTTTCTATTCCCATGTTCTGAACCATGAGCAACAGAAAATGGCAGGAGGCTGTCATCTATGCAGAAAAAGTGAAATAAAACTGAGAGTCCGTTAGAGAAGAGTTAGAGATGCATCCCCCTCAAACTATATTTAAGCTCGGAACATAAGAGGCAACAAGAATTTCTAAAAAAAAAAAAAAAAAAAAAAAAAGCCTATGTCTACAGTAGATCTCAGAAAAAGACATTTTACTAAAAACTTACCATCAATTTCCTTGTCAAAATTATCTACTCATGTGGGTTTTATTCTGATTTCAGAATGTCAAACCCTCCATACTGTGTTTGAGCTCATAACCTATACTGTCATCCAGAAAAAAAAAAAAAATCTAGAAACTCTAGTAGCCTTTGTGTTTGGACTTCCTAAGCAAAGAATAATTGATAGAATTATTTGGAATAACATTGTACAAATACAGTCCGAGAAAGTATATGGAGGGGGTGGGGGAATGTATTTACACATGTTGTGAATTTTTGTTCATATTTGTTTCATTGGATCATTATTTTTAAAAATCACTGAATAATTTAGTTTAAAATCTCTTTCAAAGCTGTCAGATGGAATGTCAGCACTAATAGAATCTACCAAGTAATATGTAAGTCTTATGTCACTTTTCTTAAATAAGCAGAGCTAGGTATTAGAAGAAGCACAAAGTAATAGCATTCCAGTTTTGTTTTGTTTTTTTAATTTTAAGGTTTGTCTATTGTATTTGAATAATGATGAATATCTTTCATAGCATCTTGCTGGATTTCAGATTAAAAGATTCCTGGTGTAAGAAAAGCAAACACTTTGCACTTTGAACGAATGCCTTTGAACTAGTGAGAAATATAGTAGCACACTTATACAACAATAAATTCCAATGATAAGTCAGATGTTCTATAATTTAACTTTACATTCATTATATGTTTATGGTATGCCAATTTCAAACATCCCAGAAGGTATGAGCTCTACTGTGTAGCACTGAACTTTCCAGTACCTGAATAAAAAAAGAAAAAAAAAAAAATTGGAGGGGCTAGAATAGTAGTGAATATGCTCTAGTGTGAAGAAAGTAACCGAGGTCATCAGAAACTGCAAAATACATGGATTATAATTGTATATCTGATGTTACTTAAAACATAAGTGTAAAAGTCATAGAGATAGTTTGTTTCTTTTGTTTTATAAACTAAAGGCCTCTAATCCTGTCTTAATATTTTTCAATAATCTTTCTTGAGTATTCTAATAAGTTTCATCTATTTGTTCCCTTTTAACATCCCTGTGGCATTTGGAAAGCACATTGCATTTTTTCCATATACAACATCAGGGATCAGTTAGCAAACTAGAGGGACAATTAATTCTCTCTGAAGAACAAAAAAAGTTTAGATGTAGACTGATGCCATGCGTGGGAAATTCTAAGTAATGCCTAAAAAACTTCTCATTTATAATCTGAACTGTGATTGCCTTACCCCTATTTAGAAAAGTAATAATTTTTTTTCAAACCATGAAGTAAAATTTAGGAGTGAATTACCACTTCTACATATACACTTTTTAATTCATGTTATAGCTGCACTATATTATATTATATTATATTATATTATACTAACATATAAAAATATTTATATGTTTTCAGGAAGGAAGTACATACAAAATACTATTGGCAAGAATTTTGTCTGCCCTATTATGAAGGGAAAAAAAACATGGAATTTTGCCGATGGCTTTATGAAGATGAGAATATTACCAGTTGATTCAGACTCTTGTTTAAATTCAGTGATTCCATGGGTATAGCTTTGGAGGTTATCTAATACTTTGTATTCTCTTGATGGTGGGTCTTCAGAAGCCTCATCACTACCATCCAGGGAAAATCTTTGCAAAGAATTTAATCTCTGTATATTTCATAGAGCTTTTTCTGGCCACTAGATCTACTGAGTGGTAATTACACTTGGAAGGAGAAAACGGATAAATGTGCTGACTCCCTGAGTGTGGTTTACTCTCCTCTTTCTGAGCCATTGAGCATTGCTCAGATTACAGGGGAACAGTAGAGGGAGCATAGAAACCTGAAAGTCCTCAACCTGACAACAAATGTAGTCATTTGCATGACTGCAGCACATGTCAGGTCACTGAACTTCATTTACTCTTCCTCTCCTACCTCCTTATAAGAGGATTTGAATGGGACCAAAAAGAAACAAATGATTTGTTTACAGATTTTGACCAGTTGCAGTGAGAATCAATTCCTAGGCTCTTCCACCTTGGTATGTTTCCATACTTAACAGGTTTGGGTGGCAAGAGATAAAAGAAAAAAAAAATGTGTCAGCGATCAGATAGTCACTCAGCAATTATTAGTTAGGAATATAGTATAATTTAAGCCTTATGCTTAGCATTGACTATATAAAGGTTAAAATATATTACTAACACCTACAGAAGGGTTGCAGTCTATACAGAATATTATATTACTTTACCAATCAATCAACCATTTTCAGCACTCAATTATATAAATATATTTCTGGAAAATTCAAGTGAATCAATTTCAGTATTTTAAGAATCAGCAATAAAGATCAAAAAATGACCAATACAAAACACCTTTAAAAAACAGTCACTTTTAAAAAGAAAATTGCATATAAATCTCTCAAAAATACAATTGGAAAACATAATCATTCATCATAATAATGTTAACAAAAGAAAGGAGGAGAATACATGAAATTAATTCTACCATAATTGGGGCACCTCAGTGGCTCAGTTGGTTAAGTGTTGACTCCTGATTTTTTGGCTTAGGTCATGATCTTGAGGTTGTGAGACCAAGCCCTGTGTGGGCCTCCATGCTGGACATTAAGCCTGCTTAAGATTCTCTCCCTCTCCATCTGCACTTTCCCCACTTCTCTCTCTTTTCTTCTCTTAAAAAAAAAAGAAAAAAGAAAAAAAAAAAAAGAAAGTAATTCTACCATAATTAAAAAAGCCAAACGGGTAGAATAAATAACAATAATTCTAACAAAATATTTAAATTACCTACATAAATAAATAAAATTTTACTGAATTATGTATTTTAATAAATTTACTCAATAAATATTTACTGAGTTTTTATACAAAATTGTCTTTATTCTGGCATCTTGGGATAATGAAGTGAACAAAATCTGTGCCCTAATAACAATTACATATACACTACAATAGCAGGTACCAATAAGTGTTATGAAAAAAAAAAAAAGTGGGAAACAATACAGGGTTGGGAAAGTGATAGTTTAAATAGGATAGTCAGGAAAGCGCTCTCTGGTTGAGGTGACATTTAAGCCAAACTCAAATAAAGAGCTGAAGAAGAGATAGTTCTTTGTTTCTTGATCTGCAAATAAAAAAATTAACTAGCCTGGGTGGCTATCATTGGTCCTCTGCCTTCGGCTCAGGTCATGATCCCAGGGTCCTGGGATTGAGCCCCACATTATGCTCTCTGCTCAGCAGGAGGCCTGCTTCTCTTTCTCCCACTCCTCCTGCTTATATTCCTTCTTTCCCCCCATCCATCTATCTATCTATCTATCTCTCTGTCAAATAAATAAATACAATGCTAAAAATTAGCTAGAGGAAATAAACATACAGAAAGATACAGAGTGATGTTAGCAGGATGGCAGAACAGGAGTTTCCATCATTTGTCCCCTCATAGAAACATCAATTGGAACAACTTATATGTGCAAAAAATACCTTCACAAGAGCTAAGGATTCCAGGTGAGAGATTATGGCACCTGGATAGAGCACAGAAACAAGAAAAGACTCATTCAAGAGTGTAAGAAGGACAGTTTCACCTTCCCTGCATCACCTTTCCCCCAAGCCTAGGTAGTGAAGCACAGAGAGAGATATCCTCCCTGCAGGTTGAGAGAAGAAGAGTGACATGAACAGCAGACTTCTCCCTGGACCTCAACCTCCAGACTCCCCTTCAAAGCCAGGCCAGCTCCAGTACAAAGAACTGTACCGAGCGAGGCTCTCTGTCTACCCCAGCACCTGAACAACCTCTGTGGCCCAAGGCTCCAGCAAATCCAGAGTCCAGGTCCTCTTCTCTGGACCCAGAATCTAGCACACCCAGCTCCAGGTCAGTCCTCACAGCCTCAGGAAGCAGTTCTATGGCCAAGAAATCAGGCAACAAACCTGCCCTGGCAATGAGCCAGCCTCCTAAAGACCCAGGCATCAGGCCTGCCTCATGGACCTAGATGCCAGGCCAGCCCTAGACTCAGGACAAGTCTCATCCTCAGGGACCCAGGTACCAGGCCTGATTCCATGGTCTTAGGTGACAGGCCAGCCCCAGACTCAAGACAAGTTTCATCCCCAGGGACCCAGGCACCACAGATACCCTGGTATCAGGTTGACCTCATGGACCCAGGTTTTAGGCTTCATTCCATGGACTCGGTCTCCAGGATTATCACTATGAAGCAAATCTCCACGCTGGACTCCGTGTACCCAGGCATCAAGTTTACCTACCCACTGACCCAAGAAATGCAATTTTACCAAAATTTCAATGTGTGTTTTTACAGAAATAGAAAACAACAATCCTAAAATTCATTTGGAACCCCAAAAGGAACCAAGTAGCCAAATTAGTCTTTAAGAAAGAAGAATAAAACTGAAAGTATCAAAGTATCATAGTACTTGGTTTCAAAATATACTACAAAGCTAAAGCAACCAAAACAGCACGAAACTGGCATAAGACCAGACTTAATAGACCAGTGGAGCAAAATAGAGAGCCCCAAAATAAATCCACATATATATGGTCAATTAATCTTGAACAAAGTTGTCAAGAGCACTCAATGGGGAGAAGATCATCTCTTCAACAAATGCTGTTGGGAAAATTAGATAACCACATGCAGAAGACTGAAATTGGAGCTTTCTCTCACATACAAAAAATATAGCTCTCTCACATAGCTTTCTCTACATACAAAAAATTAACTCAAAATGAATCAAAGACTTAAAGGTAAGTCAAATGCAAAACTATTAGGGAAAAAGCTTCTTGACATTGGTCTGGGCAATGATTTTTTGGGATATAACCCCAAAATCCAGGCAACAAAAGCAAAAATAGACAAGTGGGACATGGTCAAACCTAAAAGCTTCTGCACAGCAAAAGAATCAACAGAGCAAAAAGACAACCTATGGAATGGGAGAAAATATTTGTAAGCCATACATCTGAGAGTTTAATATCCAAAATATATAAGGAACTCAAGTAATTCAATGCAAGAAAACAAATAACCTGATTTAAAAATGGACAAAGGATCTTCAAATGGACAAAGGAATAGACTTTTCTTTTTCTAAAGAAGACATGCAAATGGCCACCAGATGCATGAAAAGGTACTCAACATCCCTAATATCAGGAAATTGCAAGTCAAAATCACAATATATCACTTCATTTTTGTTAGAATAGCTATTATTCAAAAGACAAGAGACAAACAAGTGTTGACAAGGATGTGGAAAAAAGTGAACCCTTGTTCACTGTTGGTGAAAATGTAAATTGATATAGTCATTTTATGGGAAACAGTGTGGAGTTTCCTCAAAAAAAAAAAAAAAAATAGAATTACTACTTGATCCAGCAGTACCACTTCTGGATATATACCTAAAGGAAATGAAATCAGTATCTAGAAGAGATATCAGTGCTCTTGCGTTTACTGCAGCATTATTCATAGTACCAAATATGGAAACAACTTATGTGTCCATCAATGCATGAATGCTTAAAGAAATGATGCATGTGAGATGTCTGGGTGGCTCAGCTGGTTAAGCAACTGCCTTCAGCTCAGGTTGTGATCTCAGGGTCCTGGGATGGAGCCCCACATTGGGTTCCCTGCTTAACAAGAGTCTCTCCCTCTGCCTGCTGCTCCCCCTGTTTGTGTGCTCCTGCTCTCTCTCTCTCTCTCTCTCTCTATCAAATAAATAAAATCTTTAAGGAAAATAAAAGAAATGTACATGCCTTTAAAAAGAAGGAAATCCTGTCATTCACAATGATATGGGTAGACCTGGAAGACATTATATAAAAAGTTAAGTAAGTCAGTCAGAGAAAGATAAATACTATTTCCTATCACTCACATTTGAGACCTAAAAATGTTGAACTCCCAGACACAGAGAGTAGAATGATGGCTGCCAGGAGCTGGGGGTTTGGGAAAATGGGGAGATGTTGGGAAAAAGACACAGAGTTTCAGTTATGCAGGATAAATAAATTCTGGAGATCTAATGTACAACATAGTGACTCTAGTTAGTAATCCTACATTGTATACTTGAAATTTGCCAAGAGGCCAGATCTTTAAATGTTTTTATCACCCCTACAAGCACACACACATGTACAAAGATAGGTAAATGAGGTAATTAAAATCAGTTAATTAGTTTGATTGTGGTAATCATTTTACAATGCATGCACATATCAAAACAGAATGTTGCACAATGTATATATATATATATATATATACAATTTTTATTTGTCAATTATACTTGTATAAAGCTGGAAATAAAAAAGAATGATCCAAATGTACACAAGTTCATACAAATACAGGTGAAAAGTTCTAAATTAAATAACATTGAAGTGTGCATTTGTGCTGTTTTTTTCCCTTTAGTTTTATCTTTATTTTATTAAAAAAAGGGTCATGTATAAATTTAATATTCAGAAGTTAGTAATTATATGCACTGCAAATCACTCCTGCAACTCAGCCAGGCAAAGAAAATCTCCTTGCCTAAAATCCTACAGCAAGATGACTGATTTTTGCAAGCAATTGCTCAAATAAGCATCTTCCCTATCATCAGGGAATAAATATCTCTCACTTAAGAATTTCTGCAAGCCCTTGGATTTTCCAAAATTCTGGGGAGATCCTGGTTTCCTGAGCTAGCATCTGATCATTCCACTGGGGGTATGATTTTCACAGCCACCAGTCACTGCTGTAGATGTATCCTGCAGAGTCCAGTGACGGGTGCTTGTCATTTCTTAGCAGGGGACACTCCCTAATCCAGATTCCTGTCCAGGATATAGTAAAATAACCACCCTGTTCTTTTTAGTTCACACTCTCATTTCTAGACCCTGTTCTCCAAAACACAATAAAGTTACCGACTGTTAAAAAGCTTTTCTTATCAGCTATGTGCTATGCTGAAAATATCTACCCCCCGCCCCGAACAAGGACCCACATCTTTGATTCTAGCCTAGGTTACTCCTAGGCCCCAAAATGAAATTATAGCTGCATTAAAGAGGGAATGAAACTAACCCAGAGACAGAGACAGTGACTGACAATGATTGATGAGGTTTTGATATGAATTTAAATATGGACTCAGTTACAAAATTAATTACCAACTCCACACTCTGCACAATAGCAGGGGAAGGTGAGGGGGAAGAAAAGACAAAGGTATATGGATACATATAGAGATAATGGGGACACTTATGGCGTATCAATAGCTACTCTGATCCTTGTTTCTACAGTGGGTCATGACACTTGGTGTGTGTTTCCAAATTTCTTGCTCATCTTATTCTATGTTAAGTCTGCCCTCTGTCAACACCTCAGTGGACCAGGTTCTTTTCCTAGTAGAGTGACCCAAAACTTTCTTTGCAGGTTATCTTACTTTTTGGTTGTCCTTCTTTTATTACAGGACTTTAATCCTCCATTAACCTTTATCAGTGAGTTACTTGTAGTTACTAGTAACTAGAAGAAATGTCCTGAGTTCCAGATATCCTCCTTCTTGCATATGTGATGTAAGCTCTCATACTATTCTCCATAGAGAAACAGGATCAATCAATCAGCCAAAAAGTAACTTATTTTCTGTAGGTTTGGTGTCATCATAAGCTAAAAATGGCCTCATGGAAGTCTCAACTTTCAGTTCAATAGACCATTGTTTGGGTCCAGATGCCAGCACTGCTCCTCCAAAAGCTAAGATATTAATAGTGTCACATCATGGGGATAAAGATGAAAATATGTTGAGCTAACCCATAAGACTAATATTTACAGGATCCATTCCTACTTCTACCTCTTGGTTCCCAGATTCATGTATTCTTTTTTAATGTATTCTGATTATTACAAGCAAAATAAAACAACCCAGCACCATTCACTGTCATTGGTTAAAAGTATATACCACACCCTGAATTCTTGAGTTATTATTCCCCACCCCCATCATGTCTTTTAATATATAATCACTTTATTTTTTCCAAACCAATCTTTCAAGGAATAAATAGTTTGACTGAAAAAGTATTCATTGCCTCCAGGATGAATACAAAGTTTTGTGCTTTCAAAGCTTTACACGACCAGTTTCTAAACTATCTCTAATCTTATATGGCAGGTACTGAAATAAATACTTTAATTCTCCCAGTAACCCTGTGAATTGGGTATTAATGTTACTCCCGTTTTGCAAATTAAAAAATCAAGGCACAGAAAGTGTAAGAAAATTGCCTCAGATCACACAGCTCATAAATATCAGAAATGAGATTCAAAACCAGATTGTCAGAATCCAGAGCCTGTGCTCTGAACCACAGTGACTCCTAGCCTGGAAGCATCATCTTTGGGGTCACCTGGAACATGGAGTGATGTTTGCCATCTTGTCAGGCACTGCACAGACAGACCATGGGCCGTGACTTCCATCTCTATCTTGGCTAATAGAAATCCTAGGTATTGCCAAAGGCCCTGCTTCATGCTAAGCCCCCCAAGAAGGCTTCCATGGTGATATATTCTGCTTATTTGAGCAACTTATAATATTTAGTACCCTTACCAGACATCTGAAAAGCAATAATTTTGTGATAGGGTTTGTGTCCCATGGTAAAGACAAAGCTGCATTATTCTCATCTTTGCATCCCTCACAATGCCTGGTATGTCTCTTGACTGAGAGTCACATGCTTACTTCGGGTTCCAGAAACTCAGGGAGTTTTCCACAATTACTTCCTCATTCTCATTTCTGGAAACATGGAAGGAGAAGAAAGTGGGAAGAGGACAAGTTTGGTGGAGGAAATGCAGCAACTGGTAGCCATTCATGTATTTATAATGACACAGGCTTCATGGCAAATACTGGAAAAAGAAAAAAAAAAAAAACCAACAAAGAGAACAGACAATTTTACCTTAGGGAAGAATGTTCTGAAAAACAGATACATTTCTCTTTCTTAAGAATAAAGCCTGCTGTAATATTTCCTAGCCAGCACACAAAAATGTGACAGAAGATGTATTGACAATTCTATCTCCAGGTAAACTCTACAGCAGACAGCAAACCACTCAAAATAGACCTCTAAAGGTCGAAGCAAATATGTAAACTTCAGTGCAACGAGGTAGCATCTGCTTCTCCAGGAAACAGCACCTTAGGTGTTGTCCTGGAGCTCCTCAGAGGGCCTTGTCGGGCTTCCCGATGGCTTTATTCAGCAAATGTGAAGCAATACACAGTATATGCGATATGTGGGCCAATTGGCAAAGTGTAAAAAAAATTTAAAAGGTCACTACTTCCACCAGTCTTAACATTTTTTCTTTTATTGTAATGAACAAGCCCTCTTTCCAGATTTCCATGCCACCACTTTCCCGATTTTGCACTTTTTGTTTTCTCTCACCTTGATTTCGAGTCCTCAGATAACATCTAGTTTGATATTCCTCAAACAAGGTTGCAGAGAGAAAAGGGTTAAGATCACAGAAAATGGAGAGAGAAAAAGTGAGAAGAGTGCAGAATGCTAACTGGGGCAGGTGCGGTGCAGAGAATCGATATGGATTTTCCAGATATTGATTAATATTAAGAGTAGTGTTCAGTTTTGCTGCATACAAGCGATGCTTTTCAGGACATCTTACATTCTTTTACGAGAGCTATAGTCCCATTCAAAGTCACCTTGCCACCAAATCGTGCATTCTGAGTTTTTCAGTGTGTTCTGTGCTAAGTTTAATGAAAGAATCCAAAAAGTTCAGAATGGGACCAGAACAAGACATTTCTGACAGAAAGAGTGATCCTTCTTTTCCTGGAGGAACTGTGCTTTAAGACAAGGATACCTGCCCAGAGTAACAGGAAAGCTTTGTCTCATCAAGGAATTTCCAGAGGTTGACAGTTCTCTAAAGGAGAGGGCTTCTTGATAAGTATCCTTTGAGATTGCTTCCAGGAAAGCACAAGTCCGCATAGCTTCATGCTCTCTGACACTCTCTCTTTTTTAAAAAGGATTATTTTTTTAAAGTTTAATATAAAGGGGCACCTGGGTGGCTCAGTGGGTTAAGCTTCTGCCTTCAGCCCAGGTCATGATCTTAGGGTCCTGGGATCGAGCCCCACATCGCACTCTCTGCTCACTGGGGTGTCTGCTGGCCCCCTCTCTCTCTGCCTGCCTCTCTGCCTACTTGTGATCTCTCTCTCTCTCTCTGTCGAATAAATAGATAAAGTCTTTTTTAAAAAGTTTAATATAAAGTACACATAAGGTGTATAATATTTTGATTTGGTATACACATACATAGTGAAAGGATTAATACAATCAAGCTAATTAACATATCATCTCCTCACATAGTTACCTTTGTGTGTGTGTGTCCGAGAAAGCACCTGAAACCTACTCTCTCAACAAATTTCTAGTATTCAGTGCATTTGTATTAACTATACTCATCAAGATGTGCATGAGATCCCTAAGACTTATTCATCCTACATAAGGCAACTTTGTACCTTCTAACACCCATTTTGCCTATCACCTTTACCCTCCTAACCACTATTCTGCTCTCTGCTTCTATGTATTCCATTTTTTTTTTTTTTTTTTTTTTTTTAGATTCTACACATAAGTGAGATCATGCAGGGAGCATTACACTAAGGGAAGTAAGCCAGACACGGAAAAAGACTGTATCTCAGAAAGGCAGGTGTGGGGGTCTTTCAGCCTTGCGGTGAGCAACGTGCCTTCCTGGGTAATTGAGTCTCTGGTCAAATGCCGCAGGCCAAACACAGCCTGTATTAGAAATGCAGGAAGCTAAGCTAGATAGCAGCTGCTGATAAGCCTGAAAGGTGGTGTGGAAGGTAATGACAAATAACCTTGAGCATATTATCAGCAGCGCCCCTGGTTACTGTTACGGTCACATCAATCCTCTAAAGCCTCCATCCACTTCACGTACACTCCAGGCTGGCAGATGCTCCCCATTCCCTCGTAATACATTCCTTCTGATGCTCTCTGCCTGCTGATGCTTGCAACCAGGAGAAATGCTCTTCTGCCAGCGGACCAATAGATCTCCCAGGATTCAGTTGTTTCTTCCCAAATCAGTAAGATTTATAACTGCATTAGTAATCATATACATAATTGTATAACTAAATCACATTAATTTTAATTAAGTGAAATTGTTATAACTCAATGTCACATGGACTGGTTAACTATGAGAGCAAAGAGATGTTTATTCTATGGAAAAAAAAGTTTAATGCCTTTAGAAATAACTTTATAAAATCAAGTACTAAAAAAAAAAAAATGTCAAATTATTTTGAGTGAGGAAACTACAAAAGATCAGGAGAAATAATCACCCAAATCTAAAAAGATACTACGCTCAGACTACTTGCCCAAATAGTCTTTAAATTTTCACTCCACTTTGAAGAACTCCAGACTGACTTCTTTACTGGGTGTGAGGCTTGTGCATGAAAGACCAGTCAAAATTCTAATCAATTTGCAATAATTTAGCCTTTTTAAAAAAGACCTTGGGATGACAAGAAGATTAAAAAACAAATATGCATTTATACTTATTAGGTATGTATCATTTTTTTAAGCTCTCCCCCACCTTGAATCTTTGTTAAAAATGTTTTCATGGACCATCCTAGCCCTGATGGCATCACTATGTGTCCTTTGCCAACAACCAGCCCTGCCTGGCTTTTGAAATACATGGAGAATTGCAGGCGGGATTGTATAAAATTCTAACAGTGTAGGAGCATGGGCCAGAATTTTCATTCCTATTCTGTTGCTTTGTGTACATGTTATCTTTGAGCAAGTTTGTTATTTGCTTCATTGATTTCCCACTTTACACCAGAAATAAAACCAGCTCACATGAACACTTAGGATAATACCACAAATTAATATGAATTTCAAGACTTTAGGAAAATGAATTAACATTCTGAATCATTTTCTTCCCAGTATGGTAAAGAACAAGTGAGACACCTTCTAAAAACCCAAGCCTACAGAAGGTGTCCAATAAATGTTAATTCATTTCCTTATCTGATTAATAAAAAGATACTGTTGATGTATAAAATTATGGTAATATGAGGTTGTTCTATGCTTCTTTGTAGTGCTTTGTGTTTTTAAAATAGATATACTTGCCTATATATTCTAATTAATCGCATGGAACGCATTGTGGGATAAATATAGATAAGATCCCTTATTTATATTTTATAAAACAGAAATGGATAGACGTGAAACTTCTAAATCAAGTTCTTTCAGAAGAGTAACATAAGTTTATGTTTAAATAAGCATATTTATGAGCTTATTATTCTCACTAACTTCTGTAACTCTATGAGATGTCTGAGGTTGTTGTTGTTTTTTTGTTTGTTTCATTACTCTTCCATAATGTTCTTCTTCAGAGGCTCACAAATAATCAGCAGAAAACATAACACTTTAATTCCATGCCAATGCATGAGAAAAGAAAAAAAGAAACAAAAACAAATTCCTCCTGAACGCAATTGAAAGAGAGCTTTTGTCCAAGATGGGACCTGAAAATTAGAATTCCCTGTAGTATTCTAATTCTCCATCTGGGTTATACCCCAGACAAGGAGGATGTGGGGACTGTGGTTGGATTTGCTGACACATAGCCAGTGCTGGAGTACTCAGGAAACTTCTGGATAGACTCTACTGCTTCATAGAATCTCAGAACCATATTGGAGCTGAGAGGAGAATTTGTTCATTGATTAGAGAAACTCTTCCCCCTTTCTTTCTTTTTTTTTTTTTCCTTAATTTAATTTAATTTTTTTGTGTGTTCCAAAGTTCATTGTTTATGCACCACACCCAGTGCTCCATGCAATATATACCCTCCATAATACCCACCACCAGGCTCACCCAACTCCCAAACCCCTCCCTTCCAAAACCCTCCGTTTGTTTCTGAGTCCACAGTCTCTCGTGGTTTGTCTCCCCCTCCAATTTCCCCCAACTCACTTCTCCTCTCCATCTCCCAATGTCCTCTGTGCTATTCCTTATGCTCCACAAGTAAGTGAAACCATATGATAATTCACTCTCTCTGCTTAACCTATTTCACTCAGCATAATCTCCTCCAGTCTCGTCCATGTTGATGCAAAAGTTGGGTATTCATCCTTTCTGAGGGAGGCATAATACTCCATAGTGTATATGGACCACATCTTCTTTATCCATTCATCCATTGAAGGGCATCTTGGTTTTTTCCATGGTTTGGCAACTGTGGCCACTGTTGCTATGAACATTGGGGTACAGATGGCCCTTCTTTTCACTACATCTGTATCTTTGGGGTAAATACCCAGTAGTGCAATTGTGGGGTCATAAGGAAGCTCTATTTTTAATTTCTTAAGGAATCTCCACACTGTTTTCCAAAATGGTTGCACCAACTTGCATTCCCACCAACAGTGTAAGAGGGCTCCCCTTTCTCCAACCCTTTCTTGACAGAAGAGAAATCTAATCTCAACTAGTGATAATTTGCACCACTGTCTTATTCTGGTCCAGTCATATTTAATTTCATCTTTCTGCCCCTTCCCTCCTGTGAGACAATTGTTCTATAGATCGATTTTGTCCTAATCTATAGTTTCATGTAAGTGGAATCACATAGTATATGTTCTTCAGGTCTGGCTTAGTTTATTCACATAATGTTTTTCAGATTCATCCATGTTATTGCTAGAATCAATAGCTTGGTCTTTTTTTATTATTGGGTAGTGTGCCCCTTTATTAATATATCATAATTTTCTTATTAGTTCTCCTGTCAGTGGGCATCTTGCTTTTTTCCTATTACAAATATAGATTCCATGAAACATGTACACAATGTGGACATAGGTTTTTTTATTTTTCTTGAATAAATAACTAAGAGTAAAATTATTGAGTGTGCAATTACACTTATTAGAAACCATCTAATGATTTTCCTAACTGGTTGTACCAATTAACATTCTCATTAGCAATGTATAAGAGATCCAGTTGTTCCACATCTACATTAACACTTTAGATCTTCAGTCTTTTAAACAATTAGCTTTTTTTTCCAAGATTTCTTTTTCTTTATTTATTTGTGATAGAGAGAGTGAGCACAAACAGGGGGAAGAGCAGAGGGCGAGGGAGAAGCAGGCTCCCCACTTAGCAGGGAGGTCTCCATCCCAGGACCCTAGGATCATGACCTGAGTCAAAGGAGATGCTTAACTGACTGAGCCACCCAGACGCCCCTAAAAGATTAGCTATTCTAAATGTGATACAGTAATTTTGCATTGTGGCTTTAATTTGCATTCCCCCAATGACTAATATATTCCCTTGTTTTCAGCCATCCAAATGTCTTCTTTTGTGAAGTTCCACTTCTTTATTAGATTGTCTTTTTTTTTAAGATTTATTTATTTATTTATTTATTTATTTATTTATTCGACAGACAGAGATCACAAGTAGGCAGAGGCAGGCAGAGAGAGAGAGGGGGAAGCAGGCTCCACGCTGAGCAGAGAGCCCAATGCAGGGCTTGATCCCAGGACCCTGGGATCATGACCTGAGCTGAAGACAGAGGCTTTAACCCACTGAGCCACCCAGGCACCCCTAGATTGTCTTTAATAATAATTTTTCAGAGTTCCTTATGTATCCTAAATAGAAGTCTTTGGACAGATATTTGTACTGTAAATATTTTCTCCCAGTTTTGTCTCCCCTCTTCATTTCTTTTTAATGAGATTTTATCATTTTCTATAGTCAGGTGTCTTGTGACTTATTCAAAACAGCTTTGCCTACGTCAAGACTATAAAGATACTCTCCTGGTTTAGCATTAACATTTAGATCAGAGTTTCTCTGTCTTGACACTATTGACATTTCAAGATGGAGAATCCTTACTGAGAGGTGGGGTTATCCTGTGTTTTGTAGGATATTTAACATCATCCATGGCCTCTAGCTACTAGAGGCCAATAGCTGGAGTGGTGGCAATGGTAGTAGTAGTAGTTTTCAATGTCATTTTTTTCCGTATGGGAATCTAATAGTTCCAGCCTTATTTGTCAAAAAGACTTTCCATTCATCATTGTCTTAAACTGGCATCTTTCTTGAAAATCAATTGACCTTATTGTATGTGTCTATTTCTCCAGTCTATTTGTTTATTTCACTCTACTTATTAAACATTTTCTTGAATACCCTAGATTGTTTGCATTTTTATATAGATTTAAAATTATGGGTCAAATTCTGCAAAAAGTCTGGTGGAATTTAGTTGAGATTTCATTGAAACTATATGTACTTTAAAATGTCATCTTCTGATCCAAAACGTGGGATGTTTCCTCCTGTATTTCAGTTCTATAATTTCTCAGCAAAGTTTACATTGTAGTTTTAAATGGGAAATCCTACACATATTTTGTAAAATGTATTCCACATCCTTAAAGATGGCTGATAAAATTATAAATTGTATGACTTTAATTTTATATTCTGTTTCTTGTGTATTTTATTTCTAACTTTTATAAAATGACCTCAAATCCAACAATATTAACTTCACCTTGAAGTTCAGTAATTTGTAGATATTTTTGGATTTTCTACAATCCAGTCGTGTTGTTTACAAATAATGAGCTTTATTGTTTCCCAATCTTTATGACCTTTTTTTTTCCTTGTCTGTTTCATTGAAGAGGACCTTCATCATAATATTAAAGAGAACCGTTAAAAGTGGACATTTATGTACTCTTCTTGATCTTAAAGGAAAGGATTTAATCTTTTTACCATTAGGTATAATGTTAGCTATAGATTTTCATACTCAATGAGTTCCTTTTTATTTTTAGTTCAAGTGTTGAGTTTTGCTCTAGCAAGCAGCCAGAGATACAATGATACCACAGAAATTTTGTTTTTGGTCTTCTGAAGGCAAGGGTGTTTTGTTTTTTCAATTAGCTTTACAATATAGCCCTTAATCCATGGCCTTAACTCTAAATATGGGGCTCTTCTGGGATTTTAAGGAAATATTCACCGTTTACCACTTCAACTCCAGATTCTGACTTTGCAACATAAGCAGCTATTGAAATCTCTGCTCTACTATCTGGTCTCTCAACTACTTCTTTCCTCTGAGTGATAGTGTGATTTATAATAAATATATATTTGATCTTTGTGTCTTTTTCTGGCACAGAGCTAAAACCCTTAAAATTTCGGACCACTTCTGAGTTGTGGAACATGTGGGGATGCTGGGAGAGTGACATGTTCAGAGAGCACTTGGAAGTTCCTTTCCCCACACTTCACCATATGTGTTTCTTTCATCTGGCTGCTCCTGAGTGATAACCTTTTATAATAAACTGGTAAACTAGTAGGTAAGATGTTTCTCTGAGTTCTCTAATCAATCTCAGATTGAGGGGTCTTTGTAACCTCGTATGTCTAGCTGGTTGATTGGAAGCACAGGTGACAACCTAGGCTTTTGATAGACATCTGAAATGGTGGTGGTGGTGATGGGAGGGCCATCTTGTGGGACTGGCCCTTAACCTCTGGATCTGATAACATCTCCCAGTAGATAGTGTCAGAATTGACTTGAACTGTAGGACCCCCAGCTAGTAACAGAGAATTGCTTGGTGGTGTGGGGAAAACCCACATGCATTGAAACTGATCCCAGAATTTTACTCTGCATGAGTAGGTTAGGAATCAGCCTGGGATTTAAGTGGAGTTAATAAGCAGATTTGGTGGCTCCCCTCTGTTTGGTTCTCTCATTTCTTAGAATTTTCCATTCAGTTCCAGGCATCCTGTAACCCCAAATGTCAATATTTATTTCTTTAATCCAGTAAGTTTTCAGTTTCTTTATGAGCTATATTCTGTGCAAACTGGGAAGTGTTCTCAGAGGAGAAGCTGGATAAATGTAAGTTCATTCTGTTTGTTTCCCTTCCCCCAGTGATTGAATCCCTTCCAATTCCTTTCCGGTAGTAGCTGCTTTCCAAAGCCTTCGACAGTTGTTTATTTTTCATTATTTTGTTCAAAATAAATGTGTTATTAGTCGAAGACTTAGCCTGCTATAAACTGTTCCTCTATTACTGATTGTCCCTCCCCATACTGGATTTCTTACCGTTCCTCCAACACATAACTTTTCTGACTTCTGGGTCTCCACATATGCTATTCCTTTACCTGGAGACCAGTCACCCTTGCTCTGTGGCTAACTTGTTTCCAATTATCCTTCATGCAGGAGTTGAAACATCAGCTGTTCAAGAAAGTCTTTTCTTACCATCTTTAACACATCTAGGTTGGTTCTCATGCTGTAATTCCCATAGCACACTGTACCATTTGTTATGGTATAAGACTCATCTTTCCTATACTTATTTAATACTTTCTTCCTTTTTAGAATGTAAGCTGCATGAGAATAAAAACCATACCTTATACCATGCTTCACCAATAAGAAAGTGTTCGGTAAAGATTATAGCTTTCTTTAATGTCAAAGTATAAAATGTTTTGATTACCTTTTCACAAATATTGAGCAAGTGATTTATTAAAGTTATTCATAAGGGAATCCATCAGGATACAGCTACATGTACAGGTAGGAATCGACCAATAATTACAACAAAATTTCTTTTTGTCCACTTTGCTAACGGTGCCTAGGTGTTCAAACTATGTCCAGCTCGGAAGTACAATAGCACCTTTTTGGAAAGCTTTCAGTGATAGTAGCACAAACCAAATATTTAAAAAACTAAGTCCAGATAAGTCTTCTGGAAGCTTTTAAATCACCACCAATAAATCCACCTGATAACGTTAATGATCTTGATAACGTTAATGATCTATCATTAATGTCATCAACTCCAAGACTGCTTTACAGCTTTAAAAAATCTACTAAGTATAAATATGATTATATTATTTTCCACTCTCCAGAGCCATCTTCCTCTCTGTAGCTGAGACACACAGAAGTGCATTATGCATCTCGAGAGTTGGATTAACTCATTTTAGACAAAAAGGTGACATGGCCATAGGCACTGTTAGATATATTCTGTCTTCTCTTCAGGAAAATCAAACACATTTAGCAAATCAAAGTTTGGATATCCTGGGATACTCCTGGGTACTCCATTAATTCCAGGCAGAAACCATAATCTAGCCCAGGGCATGGCACATCGTTGGGAAACAAACCTTTATTTAATAAATCGATGAAAATGGCCATGGCAAAAATTCAAAACAAAGGCAATTACAATAAACAAAGTTTATTGATTAGTCCATAAACATGACCTTTAAAAAAAAAGTATAAACCATACAACTGACTTTGGTTAATAAATCGAGGTGCTCCCCCGGTGGGAGGTCCACCTAACCAACACAGCTCTTACAGCGCTGAAGACCATTCTCGTTGCAGACAGTACACTTCAGAGCTTTGAAAGAGTCTGTAAAGCAGTTTCGAAACACTGACATCTTGCTCCCGTGGCAGACGGAGCACGGAAGAAAGCCAAAGCCTCCACAGGAGGGGCATTCATGTGGATGCTGTACTCTCTGTAGAGGAACAGGGAGGACAGAAGACGTGTTAGCATGACCAACTCAGTCAGTCTTCCTGTAGTTCTGTATTATGGATGGTCATAAAATAATATTGGCATGATATGGCTGTGGACTTGAAATCACCGACCATTTATGCACATTAGACCCGGGGGGAAGCTTGCTGAAGTTCTACTTATTATCCCATTGATGGCCATCAACAGCAGGTTCGTGAAGACTGGTACATTTTAGATGAAAGGGTCCATAATCCAGGAAATCTATCTTATGGACACATGCATTTACAAACCAAGCAATTCAGGAAATGGTTATTTGCATTAGAGGAAAGTACTGTAGCTTTCCCTTTAATAACTCTTAACAGTTTTCTAGTTTTGTTTATAGAAGAGTATCACTAATAGTGAGTCTGGAAAATCAGAAAACTAAAAGCTGAATAGTGGAGGAGCCACTGTCAACTGAAGATTTATTGTTGTGCTGCACAGAATAATGCTTTGGTTTCTTAAAAGTGCTTTCAAATGCCTTATTGCATAGAGCCTTCCCTAAGCTCATCCTTTACACATACAGACACCTTCTACTACAAAGCAGGTAATTCAGGCATCTTTACCCTCTTTTTTTTTTTCTTTACCCTCTTTTTATATTTAAGGAAATAGGCATTGAAATCTTAAGACATTTATCTAAGTCCATAAAACTTCCCACAATGGCTATCTACCACTCTACCTCAAGTAAAGATAAAACACCCTTCTACTAGAATGAAAATAACTATGCAGTGTGTTGAGGATAATATTTTGAAAATTATTCACACACATTTCTATTTGCTTCTTTGAGCACATATCCTTTGCTGGCATCCACTAGTGGGACTAGTGGGGGGAGATTAAGCAGGAGTCATTACAGAATGAATACAGAGAGAAAAGTGAATTAAGCCCAAGCTTCTGACTTGCAAAATAGGAGTCTGCAGCAGTGTTTGAAAGCTTGGCTTTGTGAAGGGAATAATTGCTAAAATAAGATTGGGAAGGGGTGCCTGAGTGGCTCAATGGGTTAAGCTTCTGCCTTCAGCTCAGGTCATGATCTCGGGGTCCTGGGATTGAGTCCTCCATTGGGCTCTCTGCTCCGCAGGGAGCCTGCTTCCTCCTCTCTCTCTCTGCCTGCCTCTCTGCCTACTTGTGATCTCTCTCTCTCTCTGTGTCAAATAAATAAATAAAATCTTTTTTAAAAAATAAAGAAAGAATAAAATAAAATAAGATTGGGAAATACAATCTATATGCACACACAGAGACACACTCGGACAAACATATTTTACATACACATACATATGGCGATTCCCTGGAGAGTCACAACTGCACACACTGAAGTCCCCAAAGCACCCAAATGAAAGGAAACCATTAACTAGGTTTAATCCACCATTTCCCCAGCTCATACAGCTACGATAACCCTTTTCCCAGGAAACAACTATGATTCTCTCACAATTAATACCTTAAGGAATGCACTTTGGAGAACAAACATGAAGGGCATGATTGCCTGAAAATCTGTATGTTCCCAGATTCATTTTCAGATATACATTTTCTCTATACGACAAAGTTCACTTGCGGTTACAGTTTGACTTAGCTATTAGATCAAGATGGCAAAATCCAGGCAATATCTCATTTTTAGTGGCACAGAATTACTTTGATGGAAAGTAGTGGCTGGCAAGTTGAATGAAGCAAACAAGGAATTTTATCAAGATTATAGACTCAAAACTGCCCCCAAAATATTAGATTAAGGGTGTACAGCAATCTAATTACTTTCTAGGTGGGTTTTTGTTATTCCTTTGTGCAAGAATTGACCAAAGCATGGTATAGTGAATCAATAATTTTACATAATATTAAAAAGTCTTTAGAAAAAAATCCAACAACTTCGAGTAAAAGCAAACCTAGTGATAGGAAATGAAGGGAGGAGAGGAGAAGGGAGTTGAGGGAAACTGGAGGGGGAGATGAAACGTGAGAGACTATGGACTCTGAGAAACAAACTGATGGTTTTGGGAAGGAGGGGGCAGGGGGTTGGGTGAGCTTGGTGGTGGGTATTATGGAGGGCATGTGTTGCATGGAGCACTGGGTGTGGTGCATAAACAATGAATTCTGGTACACTGAAAAGAAATTTAAAAAATAAAAAATTTTTAAAAATAAAATAAAAAGTTAGGGAAAAAAGGCAAATTATAAGAGAATTAGTAAATAATGGTGTTCTTAGTGAATTTTAGAAAGAATATGATGAAGATAGGCCCTTGACATTCATTAGAGCTATGCTAGAAGTTTATATTAAAAATACATAATGACTTGTACAGCAAGAGCCCTGACTGGTCAGAGCAAATGTTGGGTTGGCCTAAGTTCTAATGAAAGGACCTGCAGGGGCCCTGAGTCCAGAACTTCACCTATTCATGCTAGATTATAACAAGGTCTGGTTCCAAGCAGAATAAGGTTATCAAATTTTGCGACTAAAAAGATGAGATGCCCAGTTAATTTGAATTTCAGATAGACTACAAATAAATTTTTGTATGAGTATTTTCCAAATATTGCCAGACTATGGAAACAACCCAAATGTCCCTTGATACTTGAATGGATAAAGAAGATGTGGAAGATATATGCAACGGAATATTACTCAGCCATCCAAAAGAATGAAATCTTGCCATTCCCAATGATGTGGATGCAGCTAGAGAGTATTATGCTAAGCAAAGTAAGTCAGAGAAAGACAAAAACCATATGATTTGACTTATATGTGGAATTTAAGAAACAAAACAAATGATCATTGGGGGAAAAAAAGAGAGAGAGGCAAACCAAGAAACAGACTCATAACTATAGAGAACAAACATAGTTATCAGAGGGGACGCAGGGTGGCGATGGATTAAATAGAGGATAAGGATTAAGGAGTGCACTTGTGATGAGTGTCAGGTGTTGTATGGAAGTGTTTAATCACTCTATTGTATGCCTGAAACTAATATTATACGGTATGCTAACTAACTGAAATTTAAATGAAAACAACCAAAAAAGAGCAAATCCCACAGTCTTTCCTCTTTAAGAGTAGTTTTTAACCTTTATTTACATCCATGCTTGTCTCCAATAATGTATTACATGGGATCCTCAAACCAGAAAGAATTAAAAGGATACGTGCTGTGACCGAAACAGAAGTGGAACGGGGTGAGCAGGTCTGGAGTTTGCACTGCTCCATTAGCTTCCAGGAATCTCATTCCGGTTAAGTCACCCAGCACAATCTACTCCATTTGTTCTTCCAATAAAAATAAATAATTCAGTCATTTCTAGCTGTCTCCTTCAGAGAGCACTTTTGTTATAACGTTATACTTTCACTAGACTTTGGTTCCAACTTAAAAGAGTCTCAACAAAGAAAAAGAACTGGCTTGGATTCGATGTATTAGATGCAGCTAAGGAGATGGTTCTGCCCTCAGGACAGATGTTAAAAGAACTAGAAAAGTCTTCTAAACAGGGACAATGTTCTAGGAAGGAGGAAGAAGGGAGAACCAAACGTAGCAATAGTCATTATTCTTAGCAACAAAGCAGACTTCCACTTTCAATGAAGAGGTTTACTGCAGCAACATTGAACTTGAAGCAATTAGCTCTTCCATGCCCTGTAGCCCAGCAAAGTGAGAAACTATGTAGACCTGGGTGAGAATAGCACACGGAGGACTGAGTCTACAGAATGACCCTCCTTTGAATAGTGGTTTGGGTAAAGGCATGTCCCTTTGGGGTGAAATTCAAAAAGAAAGGATGGAGAAGTCATTCTCCCATTTTACCTATTTCTGTTCACATATACTTGGTGAGAGACTTTAAAAAAATAGACACTCAGTAGGTGAGACACTTTCATGTATTCCTCCATTCCACAAATACTAAGTGTCTACTTGCCAGGCACTGTACAAGGCACTGGGGATAAAGCTGTGAGGCAGACACTTTCCTGTTCACTTCAGAGTAGCTCTCAACCCCACCCTTAGGTCTTTGAATAAGTCTACTCCATACTGCAATCATCTGAATAGAAGCACAGAAGAACTCCAGACTTTCTAACAAAGGACCAAAGACAACAAGGAGAAAAGGGTGGAGGTCATGAATGGTTGTCAAATAGATTTCCTTTGTAGCACAAACTCAAATTCAGAAACATAAAGAGATTTTCCCCTTATCTAATACAGAAACATCAAAGGCTTTCAATGTCTTCCTTGAAATTAGGAAATGAATGTATTTATTATTTTTAACCTCAGATTGCCCATTCCTATTCTAATAGAGCTGGAAAGACTCTTAAGTATTCCAGCAAAGAGGAAGTAATTTATCTGAGTTCCTGTAACCATAAGCCTCATCACCCAGATTGTTTATGAAGCGAATTTATCCACATAAGAAATCGTCAAAGAGTGCACACTTGGCATATAGTCATCCCTGGACAATTTACCTCTGTCTGTGTATTTTGTTTTAAACTATATTCAACAATTTAATACAGCAAATGCTTGCTAAGTGGCTGCTAAACACCTCTCTGTCTGATCAGACTGGTAATAGACACAATCTTTCCTGATAATCAGAGTTTCCAGTGTCCTCCTTTGCAGACTTGAGAAAGAAGCCACTGAACAAAATCCAGACACAGAGGAAATTTGTAGCTCATGATCCTAAATGTGTAAGTTAAACGTATGAGTCTGATTCTTGAACCCAGGGTGATGGACTGCCACAAACGTACTTAAAAAGATGTTCAGATTTCAGAGAAAGGCAGGCAGAGTACATGGCCTGATTTCCCAGGTGAGTAGGTGGTGTTCTGCTGCTGTGGTCTATGACCATGCCATGGGCACCCCCAGTGGAAAGGGCGATCATCCAGAGCTACGCTTCTCCAGGGAGAGTTAGAACACTTTCTGACAGCTCCAATGCCCCGTAAAAATAGCCATAGCATCCTCCACGTGTAGCTGAAAATCTTACCCCTGTTCCTCATGAACAATAAGTAATCACCAGCCCTCAGGGGAGAGTCAGATTTTACAAGAAAAAAGTACAGGCAATGGACACTATATTGGCAATCTCATTAGAAATGACAAGAATGTTTGTTCATATCTTTAAAAAAAATAGCAAGGCAAAAGCATACTTGGAGCTTCTCTACCATCTGCAATCTTTTAATGCAGTATCTGCCATAACCAGGTGTTTGCTAATACATCTCAAGGCTCCCTCGGCTTTCTCTGTGTGGACACCAGCAGGATCAGTCATTCATCATGATTATTGTTTAGGGGGAGCCTGAAACACTTCTTTGCTTCTAATCTTCAGCTTGTTTATTCATATGAAGGAATACATAAATACATAAATAAATAAATTTCACTCAAATGGTGTTTTCATTTCATCCTTCTCACCCAAGCATTATCCTACATAAAATAATAATTTTTATCTCCTTTTTCAACAGTTCACTGCTTTGCCTTCTCAAAAAAGAAACCTTGAATGAAAGAGGATTTATTCATCTTTTCACTCAACAAATATTTATTGTCTATTATTTGCCAATCCCTGTTCTAGGCACTAGAAGAAAAGAATAGAACAAAGTAGACAAGGATCTTGTGTCCACATACTGCTCATACTGTGTCCCCATGGAGCTCATACTCTCATACTGGAAGAATCCCCTGTAAATTTCATCTCAGGAACAGAATCCCCACTGGTGCACCTAGCTCCACTGAGCACAAGTATCCATACCAGCTATTGCTATATTCTAGCTGCTTCTGCTGGCTTTGACCAGCTCCTCATGTGTAAGTCCACTGACAATCTTCATCAATGAATCAGGCTCACTTGGCTTCCCAGAGCCGTTTTCACTTGGGCTGGATGTATGCTAAGATTCTTCAACCAGGAAATTTTAAATTATTTGTTGACTCCATTTTTAATGGTCTAACTGCAACTGCTCTGCCTCTTTGCTCACCATCATTTGGAATAACTACTGAAAACTAGGACCTGAATTATGAGGACTAGGACAGGCGTCATCTACCATGTAGCACCAAGTTACAGCAAACTAGAACCTGGCAAGATTTGTCTGCTTTCTCTCTAAAATTATGACCAATTTACCTATCTTTCAGGATGCCCCACCCCTAGTTTCAGAGCCTAATGTTAAAATCTAGCCTGCTCCCTGGATGTAATTCTCTGTCTACTTGAGCCTTCGGTCGTACCTCATATGATCAGATATCGCAGACAGCTATATGTCACTTAATTTGAGAATCATGGAAGCATAGATTCATGCTGAAGACCATGGGCTTTGGAGTCAAGGTGATTGGAATCATGACTCAAACACTATGTGTAAGGTCTTTAGCAAGTGATCTAATCTTCTGTGCCTCCATTTCCTTGTCAATAAAATGGGGACAATAACAGAACCCAACATGTAGAACTGTTGTGAGGTTTCAATGACTTAATACATGTAAAACATTAAGAATATTACTTGCTACATAGTTAAGTTTCCAATGTTTCCAACCTCATGAATATTTAATTCCTGCTCCACTGCCAAAAGTCATGTGTAGAAGAATGAGATTGGTTTAGACCTGAATCCTGCATCCCTAGCCACTTTTATTGGCTCTTCCAATTGCCTCTCTTGAAGGTATCTTTACCTAGGTTAGTTTGCCTTAAGCCCTAGCCTCTTTCACTGGCAGAGTTTAGGGCTTTCTTGGATGGCCACAATTTCTCTACCAGTTTTGCCATATGGGAAATGCAGCCCAACAGAGTTATAGCACCTTACAGCAACTACAACAGCAGAAGCCAATACCATACAATTCTTTTCAACATCAAGAAACGTCTTAAATATTTGCACCTTATTTATGTCATCTGTAGAATAGAGACAGACTTAGTGAAGAGGACAAAAGCTTCTTTCTAAAATTCTTTGAGCTGAGAGAGAAAGGTTATATATATAGCATGATAGTGTTAACCAATCTGAATTAAGGGATTATAGACACAAAAAACAAAAGTCCATGAGTAGCTAAGCCAATCATCAATCTTCAAGAACAGTAATGAGAAAGATTTACCCTTTATGCTCTAAAAGATGCTGTTAAATGACAGAAATAAAAACAGTATGATATTGGTACAATGAGAACCGACAATGGAACGGACTAGAGAGCTCAAACCAAGACCCGAATGTACATGAGGATTTACTATGGTATAAACTGGCACAACAAAGCAATGAAAAAATGGTAGATTATTTAGTAGGTGATTTGGGGAAGCTATTTCATTATAAGTAAGAAAATGAAGGGCAACCCTGTCAGGACCCTTCTCACTCCTGAGAACTCTTTCTGTATCTTCACTTCAAAAACTTCTATCATTTTATTCACAAAAAAAAAAAGGAAAAAGAAAAGAAAAGAAAAAGAAAGAAAGAAAAAGAAAAAGAAAATGAAAGGCATTCCATATGAATGAAGACCTAGATGTGAGACATTATAAAGTTAATAGAAAGGAATATAGGATACTACCTTTGTGACCTTAAGATGAAAGTTCACTTCATTATGAGGAAGAATAATTTGATTATATCAGAGGATTTCTATTGGATGAAGGACATCGTGAAAAAAACTGGAAAAAGTAAAGGAAATATTGGCAATGACTAAAAAAAACAAAATATTAATATTTAGAATACAGAAGGAGCTTCTGAAAACCAACCAAAACAAACAAACAAAAAAAAACTTTTATGATGTAAGATGTAAGAATATACAATTCACACAAGAAATCCAAAATCTAACAAGAATAAATGAGATACCTAAACTCAGTGGTAATCAGGAAAATATAAATTAGAACAGGAAGGCAATATATATTTACACTTACTACCCTAGCAAAAATTAGAGAACAGTACATTAGAGAACAATGTAAAAAAATAAAGAATGCAGAAACACATAAAAGAATGTGGCAACACACTAAACTTCTTTCTCTACAAGAGGGAATATCTCCAAAGTGAACCATTTCAGAGACACATCTACTTGGAAAATTAAGGGTACACTTAAGCAATTTCTACTCCCAGAGAAATTCTTAAGGGAATATGTTCAAGGCTGTTCCTGGCAGCACTGTCAGAGAAGGATGTTAAAGGACATCTAGGTATCCATCAATGGAAGAGTAGGTATGTAAAAAATAGTGGGTGGTCACCATGGAGTGGCACTGTCCAAAACGGAGCCACTGGCCACATGTGGCTATTTAAATTTAATTTTAAATAAGTAAAATTAAATAAAATTAAAATTTCAGTTTCTCAGTCACACTAGCCATATTATTCACTATAATAGTGGCTATAAAGTGCTTGGTAGCCATATATAGCCTGTGGCTCCTACTTTGGATAATGCAGATATAAAATATTTCCACCCTGGAGTAGTTAGAAGAAATGGATTAAATGTTCATACAGTAACACAGATGATCCTTAAAAACATAGCACCTAGTAAAAATAATTTGCAATACCGTTAGGTACAGTACATAACAGTGGTACATAAATTAAAAATGTACACAGAAAATAACATACCTTAACCAAGTTAAATCATTTAAATAAAAAGATATGCCAGATTAATGGTTTCAAAGGGTTGGAGTCGAATATAGGGACAAAAGGAAAAAAATAATAAATCCATCCATACAGATTTTCAAGCTGAGAGGAGTGGCAGAATATGGAGTACCTGCCCTCATTGTGCTTGTCCTTTGGGAAAGATCACAGTATGAAAAAGGCATGATTCCTAAAACCAAGGAACACATAGTTCATTTGGGACATGACTCAAATAGCCATAGAAAAGTCATAAAAAAGCAAAAAGAAAAAAAATTGATAAGCATCCAACAAAAAGAGGGTTATAGGAATTCCAAGGTGAGAGAGAACCAGGTATGATTTGGGGGAAGAAGGGATACTCTATGTGGGTCTTGAAGATGGTGGAGGGAAATGAGGAGCTGGGCCAAGAGCATTCTAGTCAGACTAGACAGCTTGCCCAAAGGAATGGTAGGAAGAAGCCACACATAGTTCCCTCTTTCAAGTAAAACACAAAAAATGGTAGAGAATCAGACATGAGGTCAGTAAAGGAAACGAAAGCAAGAAGAGCCAGTACTAGCATATAGATACTGGGTGGCCATATTGCCCAGTTCACCTGGGAATGCCCTGGTTCATGTGTGCTGGCCCAGAACAATTATTAGTAGAGCCTTTTCATATTCAAAGTGTCCCAGTTTGAGCAAGAAAATATATCACTTTCCTACCAATAGAAACAGGCTGATAAAATAGTGTAACAGAGGGCTTCCTCTTTTGATACATTATATATTTTGATTTAATACATTATATATTTGAACCAATCACCGTCCTGATGCTATAATCATAAGGATTAGAACAAAATTAAAGTGTGTACTTTTGGAGAAACCATTTTGCTGTAATCTTTAGAAATGATAAGCTGGTCCATGGAAAAAATAATTTAAATGAAAATTGTAAATGTGCTTCAAAACAATTGCCTCATTCTGAAACACTCATCAACATCCCTATTATGACGAATTAGGCTCTAATAACGCTGACTGGAATTCCCAGCTAATAGTATGAGGTTGGTAGAGCCTAACACCAAAGTCACTCCAGCAGGAACAAACCTAATGGCAGGTGATATCAAAACTGCCACATGTATCCTGTTCCATATTTGAAAGAACATGGAGAGAAGAATTCAATTAGGAAAACTCAGTTACAATCAGAATGCGCTTAACATTTTGATTACTAAAAATAAGATGCTAAAAGCACAATTACCTCAATTTTGGTTAAGAGGTCTTGCAGTTCTCCTGATTCATTCATTGACAAAATTTTCTCAGCACCCTATTAACAAGAAAGGGTTGGGGAGGGAAGAAAATCCATTTTGTTAGTATTGGAGGAAACAAAGTTCTAGCCAGGAGATAGCTTAACCCACAAGATATTGAACACCATTCCTCCCTTCAGGTCTAAGTAAACTTACAACCAGGAGGCCAAATTGGGGAGTAAATTTCTTCTTCCCTTCACATATTCTCCCATTTGTTAAGGTTTAGTGGAAGCCAAAGGAAGACTGCCAGCAGGAGGTGAGAGCCAGGAAGCCCACAACTGTCAGATTAGGTCCACATATGGAAGGTTCCAGCACACCCTCGGAGTTGTTCAGAGAGCCTGAAGGCCGCTGTGCCACCTGGGAAAGGAGACCATTGAGCAAATTCCCAGCTGGGGCTGTCTCCACCCTATTCCCATCAGTGCTGACATAACCCTTATAGCCATGCATGTAAAGACAGCAGCAGCTAATAATAATAAGGAAATTAATAACACTGACACTAATTAAGCACACATTATGAACCAGGCACCCAACATCATCTGATTGGAAGTGGTTGACTCTATTAATAGCACAAAGTGAGCCTCAAAAGAGGCTCATACATACAAAGAGAACCGACACTTTCAACAGCCCCCTTGACACAAAACCTGAGCCTGACACTCACCCTAACCCATGCCCTCAACTCAGCCTTTGGGGAAGGTCACCGCAAAGCCAGCTGGTCGGACCTTCCATGCTCCTAGGCCCTAACCCTAACCCTAGGTTGGGTTCTGAGAGGTCCATTCCCAGAGGCCTGGCTCCAAAGTCCAAGGGACTAAGAAATACCGGAGGACTCAGCCTGCAACATGGAAGGAAACAGTGCCATATGGAACTCCAGAAAGGATTCAGAGCAGGAGAAATCTGAATGCAAACCTGAGCCAGTCCTAAACTTGACCATGAAAAGGAGAACAGGGACAACGTTTGCGCTTTCCAACAAACTCATGGTGTTTCTTCTTTTCTCCTTTCCTGTCCAGCCTCTTATATTCTCCTACTCGATTTCCCAAAGTAGAGGCATCGAGAGGGAAGGAAATTACTTCTGATCAAAGGCAGAGACCATGTATGCCTTGTTCACCACATCTCCCTGGCACAGAATAACAACTGCTGGCACAGAAGAGAGGTTGAAACAGTTTTTGATTAATCAACAAGAGTAGGAAAAATAGCATCACACAGTAAGTAGTTCTTGGATTCAATTCGTGCTGGGCAGGGCAGAAAACACAAAGACTCACTTAAAAATTCTTTAAAGCTCTTCGTTCTTAAGAAGGTTAGAATAGGTTTTTATGCAAACACCCAACAAAGCCAGCCACAATGTAGAATGGAAAAGAAAAGTGTCAACTGGGCAGTGCAGAGAAGGACAGTGAGGAAATCCTAACATGGGGGAAAGGATCTGCTTATTGAGGGCAGAGAGGGCGTTCTGAGGTTAGCGGCATTTGATCCGGACCCTGAAGCTGAAGGAGGGTTTCTAAGACAGTGTAGGCAATTTTCATACTGGTGTAGAGGAGCCTTGAGTTCTGGGTTTTATTTTACTTCAGTTTATCTTATAAAATTCATGTCATCTGAATCACCATCAGAAATGTCAACTTGATATATTAAAAAGTACTACAAATGAATACCCAGGGCTACAGAGAATGTATATAGATCAGGTTATTTTGTTTCCATTGGGGGTGGCTTGGCCAGGAGTACAGACAGACATACCTACAGTGGCAACCAAGGTAACAAAAGCACCGAACGAAACATGGAATTCTAAATCATAGCAATAACTGGCACTATTTTACTTTGGCTGCATTCTACTTCTTTAAAGGAGTCAGCTACGCGCTAAAATGGAAAAAGCTTCTGGGGAATCGGGTCCATGAACAAATTCAGCAAGGAGAATATATGACTCATTTTTCTTCAATGAAAGCACATGCACCACAATGACCCTAGACAAAATGAATGTACCAGAGAAGCTATCATGCATCTGCTTTCCAGCACTTTTCTTATCTCAGCCGTCAGCGGAGCCTTCATTGTTTAGAATACAATGCATAGGCGTTCTCATTACCCATCAATACATGAAATTTGCCCTGCAAAGGGCTTTCTCATTACCCGTCAATACATGAAATTTGCCCTTCCTCAGCCAAATAATTCCAGCACCATCAATAATACAAGAGCAGATTCTGCGTTTCAATAGAAACACCAGCTTTGCTCACCTTAAGCTATATACCTAAATGCATGATAGTCACCGCTCTTCAAGACACACCTGGGGTCTGGTGCATAGCCGATATACTAAGTGCTGAAGGTGGGAAAAATTCTGCTCTGTACCTAAGACCGGGGAGCTGAGTACTCGGTCCCTCTCTCCACGGCTGCTACTCAATATGGCATCCACCCACAAGTCCACCTGGCTGGCCCTCAGATCATTTCCTCGGAATGAGCACCCTGCTTTTTTGCCAAGTACTGAACAGAAACAGTAGTCAAAATCCCCGCCTCCCCCCTGGGTCCTGCGTCCCCAACCTCCACCTGACCCTGTCTTTGATGAACCTAAGTGCAAGCTTTTACAAGGCAGGACAAGGAAGTCGCTGTCCTCTCTGCTCCGAAGCAGCAGCAGGATGGGGATCTCAGCTTCGCTGGCAAGTCTCAGGAAAAAATGAGATTCCTCCCATCCTGAGGCTTGGAACATTTCTCAAGCTATCCCACCACCTACCTGGCTCTGCACTGTATTTTGCTGTTCCAAAGGTCTCATTCCCTGCAGTTTTCCATCAAAAACATTCTAATTATTACTTGGTTTATAAAAACACTTTTGTGTCCAAAAAAGGGAGTGTATTTTGGTAAGTGTTGACACTCTTAGGGAACACTCTTTTCCCGGGTGGTATTTGGCTAAGAGTATCATGTGTGAGTTGGTTAGCTTTTAAAATGTAAGTCTACCATTCAGTTCCACACAAGTGGAAAGTAGCAATTAACTAGTCTTTCTGTTCCTCGGCATAGATTACCAGGACTTCCAGGACACCAATGGGAATATTTCTAATGTATTTTTCCAATTGATTCAGAATTTTTTTCTGAAAATTAATACAATCTTGAAATTAATGATCACAAGAAGGTGCTGGGTGCTTTAGAGAAGCTGGCACTTTTCATCATCAGGGCAAAGTAAGCATTATTATCTCATTTTTTTTTTTAAATAAAGTAAAGCTTGAAGAAAATAAGGAACATGGCCAGTATCTTTTAATTCATCAACACAAAGCCTGGCCAGATCTTGAATTCAGGTCCCCCTGCCTCTAAGCCTGCACTCTTTCCACGATGCCTGGTCACTGACAGAATTTTTTAGTTGAAGAAATGCTACAGATAAATCCTATTCTGAGGAACAGGATGGTCTATGATTGGGATTCGCTGTTGACAAGGTGCCCAAGAAAATCAAGCGAGTGCAAGCTTTCACTGTAATGACTTTAAACAATCCATTTAAATGTGCTGGAGAACCTAAGAAACAGCCCAGTTTTGTTCTTATGTCAGTGTCATGCCTTATTTGGTTATTTCAAAAACACTGCATATTCCAGGAAAAAAGGTTAGCTCATTATCAACTTCAATACATAAAATTAGCTCTATTCTCAAATTCTTCCCACCTTAAAGTTCTGAGCAGTGAGCTATGACAAGTGAAGAAACCACTTTATTTTACATGTAACAAGTTCCTCACACTAAGTTAAGTCAAGACTCCATAATCGTTTCTCATATAAGTCACCAAAAAGAGACTCACACTTTCAAGGAACAAGAACAAGTTGAGAAAAGATATCAGCCCCTTGCTGATTAGGACTGCCAGACTCTCACCCACCATTTTTGATCCATGAATGTGCAAAAGTGTGCCACCATACTCACTCATACTCGTGTACACTCACTTATTTCCACATTCGACACAATTTGGAGCCTCCATGGTGGGTTAGGCACTGTGCTAAGTGTTAGAGATCTAAACAATAAACAAACAAAAAGGCTCCCTGTTCCTGAGGGAACCTAAAATCTTTTGGAGGAGACAGATGGTTAACAAAAGATCACACAAAAAATGTAAGTTTATAACTGTCATAAATACCCACAAAAGAGATGTCGGTACAAGATGTTGTAAAAGCATATATAGAAAGGTGTGATTAACCTAATCAACAAGATTGGGGAAACTCTATAAAGTAATGATTAAGTTGTTATCTTTATGAAAAAGAAAATGTAACTGAGCACATAAATGGAAGGAAGGAAGAAAATTAATTAGGGCAATAAGGTGACCAATTATCCTATGTACATGACTTTCGGTGGTCACCATTTCCTTTGATCCAAAATAAGAAAAACCACGTTCCATGAAACATGCTATCAGATTCCACGTAGTATTTTGGATTGGTGCCCTGGAAGAAATGGAGGGAAGACACCAGGCCACAGTGTAAACCATCAATTTTACCAATAAGCCGAGGAGAAGATAAAGTCGGTGTAAGCCAGCTTGGATTCATACTCTTCCAGATCTCTGTGAAGAGTTGTAGGTCAAGGGTTTCCAAACATCATCACCAAAAACCAAAATAAACAAATACAAACAAGTATTCTTTTTCTGAAGAATTAATTAAAATCACACATATAGATTTTAGCTGTCTCCAGGCTGATATATTTCCATGCTGATATCCAGGCTCTGCGAGTCCACATTGAACAACCATGTTTGGAAACCACTGACCTGTTTCCAAGATGTCCAGAAGAACTAAAGAAATGTTCTCATTAACCAAAACCAAACACAACTTTTAAGGTGCATATATATATGAGCATATTGTGAGTTATGCTTATATATTATATATTATTTTGTTTTGTTTTCTATTTACATTTATTCACATACCACTTCATCTTGCTAAGAAAGTTGCCCACAATGAAAGATCCATACAATGATATAATAAAATAAAATTTGAATAAAAATTTAGGACATAAGAAATATTCTAAATACATTTCAAAATGATAGCTAGGATTGAGCCTTTAATTTAATTCTAAGCCAGCTCCTGGGTTGAAACAAAGTTTTTCTTAGCATAGTCACCAAACAACTCAATGCCTTACTATAATACTTTAGATGATCTGGTTACTATAATAAATAATATCCCTGCTTTTTCATTAACCATAAAAACAGTTTCCAAATAAATGCCAGCACAGACAAGTGGCTCTTGACTCAAATAGGGCAAGTTTTCATCCTTCCTGCTGGCTTCAAGCAAGACTCCTTTCGCCTTTTGCTTAACTACCTCCCTGCCATATATTTCTCCCTGTTTTACTGGACACCTTACATTGCTTGCTGGAGTATCTTCTGGTGATGGGGATGAAACCCAAACTCCTCTGCATGATTGAAAAAAAAAAAACCTCTAAGATCTGGAGGTCCCAGCCCTCCCAGCCCTGTCCTTTAATACCTTATACTCATGATACTCTGAATCTCTCTCCTTCTCCTGGACATACCAGGTCTTTCCATGAGATAATATGCCAATACATGTGTTCTGTATCTTTGCCCAACATTTCTTCTATCCTTCCCACACTGTCCTGGAAATCTTCTCGACGTCCTTCCAAACTCATCGCGATGTTACCCTATCAATGAAGCTTCTTTGATTTTCCCAGACAAAAATCAGTATTCCTTCCTCTGGGCTCTCAGACCACATTATGTCCCACTGCACAGTGAGCCCAGCAGTGATGACAGGGGCTGCGACTTCTTCAGGGACCCAGTGCTTTGCGTGGGGCACCAGAGACACTCAGTAAGTATTTTCCACATGAATGTCGTCAGCCATTTTGTAGTAAATACAGCATTAAATTCCGAATGGCTGTTTCTTATCATGATGGCTGATTTAAAAAGGACAGAAAAGCAAAGACATAAATCAAAATTCACGTTGGTGAAGGTAAATGGGCAAGCTGATTTGGGTTGATGATAGAATGCCAGACCCCTAGAGGAGTGAGAGGAATGAACACGGTGCAAATGCTTTCCCCTAACCATCACTTCTTTCAGCCAGGCACTTGATGAAAAGCGAAGAGCCAACCCCTGGAGGCTACGGTCTGACGAAGATGGGGAGGCTAGGACTGCCTAGTGTCAGTTGCTAAAGGATCTTTCTGCTGTGTAATCAGGAGAGCAGATGGCAGGGCTGGCATTCAAGGAGCTCAACCAGTACCTAGCACGGCGATTGCCAAAGGATGCTCTCAATTAATGTTTTGTTTCTGGGGCTGCCATGCCCACCAGAACGGGAGGTTACATCAACCCTGGAGACAGGCCACCTGAGCCCTGCTGACAACGGCAGAATTTATTTCAGGAATCAGCTCTGGATCATCTCCAGGACATGAGCAAACTCCACTGAGACCCTGGAGTTCTACACCAAACACTAGGCCTGGAAAATGTTCAAAGCAGGTGTAGCGGTATCCCTCCAGTGTCTTATAAAACACAGTAAAACCTCCATAGAGAATCTCATTCTAAAGAGCACGGTCTTCCTCTGTCCCTGGCAGGAAAAAGAAACTGCAAAATCAACTGTAAACTAGTGGACTTGTTTTGTGTAATTATATAATACGGACTTTGGGGTTTTAAAAAATGCCTGCCAAAGACAGTGATTTAGGTTTTGGGTAATTAATGCCCAGCCATCTTTTTTTTTTTTTTTTTCAGTGTAGCTATAAAGAACAATTTCTCATGGGGGCCAATTTTGCTCTTTTTATAATAAAGCCATATGATCCAAGTAGATGATCACGGGGATATATTGTTCTCTTTTCTATTCAAAAGTCTATCTCTTTTGTGCCTTTATTTATTTATGTGTTCTTATTCCTTTAACATTAATATAAAATTATATAAAAGTGACATCAAGTTACTAGGTTTAAAAAAAAAAAAAACAATACCAGGGTGCCTAGGTGGCTCAGTGGGTTAAAGCCTCTGCCTTCCGTTCAGGTCATGATCCCAGGATCCTGGGATCGAGCCCCGCATCCGGCTCTCTGCTCAGCAGGGAGCCTGCTTTCCCCTTTCTCTCTCTCTCTGCCTGCCTCTTTGCCTGCTTGTGATCTCTGTCTGTGAAATAAATAAATAAAATCTAAAAAGAAAAAAAAAATAGTACTGGGGGCTAAGCTAGAAGCCAGAAGACTATTTTATTTAATAGACTTAAGACTGTTGTTGTCTACTGTGTCACAAAATTCTCTGCATAAATGGATTTTTAGAATGCAATGACTGAAGTTCAGCAAAAGTTTTTTTTTTAATTCAGATATAATTGACACATAACATTTTCCTAGTTTAAGGTATACAACATAATGATTCAATATCTGTATATGTTTGCAAAATGATCACCACGATAAGTCTGGTTAACGTCCACCACAGCACATAGGTACACATGTTTTCTAGTGATGAGAACTTTTAAGATCTACTTTCTTAGAAACCTTCAAATATACAATACGGTGTTGTTAACTATAGGTACGATCCTGCACATCACAGCCCCAGCAGTTTTTTATAACTGGAAGTTTGTACCTTTTGACCCTCTTCACCTATTTTGCCTCCTTGTCCTATGCCCACCTTTGGCAACCACCAATCTGTTCTTTGTATCTATGAATCCATTGTTTTTTTGTTTCTGTTTTAGATTCCGCAAATAAGTAAGGTCATACAGTATTTGTCTTTGTCTGTCTGACTTCACTGATTACCATGATGCCCTCCATTTCATCCATGTTGTCAAAAATGACAAGATGTCATTCTTTCTTATGGCTGAATTATACATATACATATAACATATATGTGTATCACAATTTCTTTATCCATGCATCCGCTGATGAACAGTGAGGTTGTTTCCATATCATGGCTATTGAAAACTTTGCTGCAGTGAACATGGGAGTGCATACATCTTTTTGAATTAGTGCTTTTGTTTTCTTTAGATAAATACCCAGAAGTGAAATTGCTGGATCATATGGTAGTTCTAATTATAATTTTGTGGGAAACTTCCATGCTATCTTCCACAGGGGCCGCACCAATTCACTTTCCCTCCAACAATGCACAAGTGTTCCCTTGTATCTACGTCCTCTCTAACCCTTGTTATTTCCTGTCTTTTTGATTATAGCCATTCTAACAGGTGTGAGGTGATATCTCATTGTGGTTTATATTTGCTTTTTCCTGAAAATTAGTAATGTTAAGCAACTTTTCATGGACCTATTGACCATCTATATGTCTTCTTTGAAAAAAAAATTTTCCAGTCAGATCATCTGCCCATTTTTTACTTGGATTGCTTATCTTTTTGTTATTTAGTCGTATGAGGGTTTTTTTAAGATTTTATTTATTTACTTGACAGACAGAGATCACAAGTAGGCAGAGAAACAGGTGGGGGGCGGGCGGAAGCAGGCTCCCTGCTGAGCAGAGAGCCCAATGCAGGGCTCGATCCCAGGACCCCAAGACCATGACCCGAGCCAAAGGCAGAGACAATCCACTGAGCCACGCAGGCTCCCCAGTTGTATGAGTTCTTTACATTTTGGGGTATTAATCTTTGATCCGATATATGATTGGCAAATATTTTCTCTCACTTGGTAGGTTGCCTTTTCATTTTGTTGATGGTTTCCTTTGCTGTGCAGAAGCTTTTTGGTGTGATGTAGTCCCAGTAGTAAATTTTCACAACCAAAGGTTTTTCTGAATAAGACTCCAGATTCAATTCTAGTGCTCCGCTTACAAATTAATTTAACTTAGAAAAATAATGTAAACTCTTTAAGATTCAGTCTTCTTATTTGTAAATTGGGTATAATTATGCTTCTAGTGTCATTGTAAAGATTACATGAGTTGATGTATAAGTCTAGAAGACCGTATGACACACACTAGGCATTCAATAAATGGTAGGTGTCTATTACAATAATAATTATTATTATTATTGAAGTCTTTTAGAAATATTTTAATTTAAGATTAATTTTGAGGGTACAAAATTTGGTCTGCAAACATTTCCTATCTAGAGTCAGTAAATAATAAAAGAAAAGTGGAGACCAACAAGATTATTACCTAGTTTTTGGATGATACCACCATAAAGTAAAGAGAATGTAATAAAAAAAAAAAAAGGAGGTGGAGTGTCATACAAACTGGGATAAAAGTGACTTATTAAAAAGAACAGTTGCATGTGGTATAAGGAGCTTTGGGTGTTATACGCAACTGATGAATTGTCTAAATTGTTGAAAACTACATCTGAAACTAATGAGGTACTATATGTTGGCTAATTGAATTTAAATTTAAAAAAGGAAAAGAAAAGGTGATATGAAATTTAAGAACCTTCTAGCTAAGTTGTAGAATTGCTGAAGTATTCCTTATTATGAGAGATTTAACTAGCTTTCAGCCAGGGCTCTCTGGAAAGTCAGAAACTAAGGACAGTCAGTGAACAATATTACCGAAAAAAAACTGAGTTGATTATTTTTCTTGGATAACATGGATATTTAATCACTCAGCAGGAAAAATATATGAGAAAGATTCACATGGTGAGGGGAATTGAGAAATATAATTAGTTGACCAAAATGTCAATTATAATTCCATTACTAGGAGGGAGCTCCTACTTAAATAGGCCTAAATCCCAGAGGGGATCCCAGGATATTTAGACATGGTCAGGCTACTGAAGATTCATCACTGAAGCTTATTTATTCAATAAAAATTACTCTATCTTTCTTATTATGAGCTAAGTGAAATAATCACCCCTACCTAACTGCTACCCAGAAAGACTTTTCTGCATTGTCCTGAAGTTCGGGGTCATGAAATGAAACAGATGTCCCATTTTTATAAGGTACTATAATGCTAAAGAGTCATGAGTTGTCTAATAATGGTTCTTTTTAAACTCATGAGAATAAGCTAATGCATCTTCTCAGATCCCAGCAGGAAACGTGGATGCCCAGAGTTTAATTGAGGAGCACTTAATGAAAGGATAATCCACAGAAGTGTGGACGACATTAAGCAAACACTTCACTTGGTGAAACCCTGGGGGTGGGCAAAAACTAAATTGTAACTAACCCTAGGTCTAGCAGTCTTGAAGAAGGTATTACATGGCAGAGTCTAACAAAAGAGATAGCCATGGGAAGGGGGCTGAGATGAACTCGGCAACTGCCAGACCTGCATTTCAGCTTGAAGGGAGCAGAGAACATAGACAGCCTCTCCATCCAGCCTCACTCAGATTCCCCCCTTAGCCTCCCTCTGACTGAAGTCAGAAGACAGAATATTCCGTGTGGGGGCATCTGTCAAGTTTGCCTTTCTTTGGCTCAGAACAGGCTAGTGAAAGGGAGGGAATGGATCTGGAAGGGAAAACAGAAAGTAACCAGCCCACCAGCCATGAATCACATGATTCCTTTCTTTCTACTGGAGTCGCTCGCCATTTGAGTCCATTTATTACGTGTCTTCAGAGCAAGAGGATATATGAGAATGTTTCTGAAAGCCTAGGGTGAAAGGAAGTGAATTGCGTGGGTAACAAGTTATGTTGGAAAGGCTGGACTGCTGGAGTTAAAACTGTGGGTTTGGCCACGTATTAAATCCTGTCTCTGCTACTTAATTGGGTGTGCAGCTTGGGCAAGTTACTTAAGCCCTCAAAATCTCAGTTTTCTCAGCTATAAAATGAAGGGGGAAATATCTGTATTGGGTAGAGTTGTAAGAAATAAATGAGGGAAGGCATGTGACATGCTTAGCATAGTACCAGGCACATATAGAGCCTTGGGAATGAGAATCATATTTGTTTATTTTTGGTTTTTGTTTTTGTTTTTGTTTTTGTTTTTAAAGATTTTATTTATTTTATTTGAGAGATACAGATCACAAGTAGGCAGAGAGGCAGGCAGAGAGAGAGGGAGATGGAAGCAGACTCCCTGCCAAACAGAGAGCCCTATGCGGGGCTCGATCCCAGGACCCTGGGATCATGACCTGAGCCGAAGGCAGAGGCCTTAACCCACTCAGCCACCCAGGCGCCCCTATTTTTGTTGTTTTCAACAAAAGTAGAAGTAGTGTATTTTCCACTGAGTCTAATGCCAAAGACCTATTTTGAAAGCCTCATTGTCAACTGTTTTCTTTCTTAAATCAACAGCAGTGACCTCCTTATTGTGGGATTATCCTCCTCCTATTATTGGTGAGGAGAGAATATTAATTACCTCCACTCCACTGTCACTATCTATTCTCCTTTTTTGTCAGAGAATCCTCTGAAATTCATTTACACACAGCTTACAGAGAAAGGCTGTTTTCCTCAGCCTCCTGTGCAGTTAAATGTAGCCATGGGTCTGAGTGAGACCTTGCCAGTGAGATGTGAACACAGCTTCCAGGCCAGCCACTTAAAAGCAAGCAGCTCGTTCTATACTTACTGTTTTTACCCTTTAACAAGCCGGAAAGAGTGTAATGAAGGTGAGCCATTTCTACCAGGAAGTGAGGACTTGCCCGGAAGGGAGGTACAATAAGATAAAAATCACTCATGGAGCAGAGACAATCTATACCATTGGGCCACTACCAGCTCAAACTCAGTTGAGAGGCAAATAAATATCTACCTTATTTCAACCAATAATCTTTGATTTGTATAAATGGTGGAAAAACACATACATACATAGATACACGTATACATACATAAGGATGGATAGTTGGACAGATGATGGACAGAGACAGATTTACATTGGGTTATAGAGACAGAGACAGAGAGAGATAGAGATAGGATGAGGATAACATAGATGTGAGTTGGAGCCTGGCATAAACTCCCAGGTACTGTTCAAAATTTAAGAATTTCTTTCAGGTATAAGATTTAAGGAAAGAAGTAAAACAGGGTAGAAATAATAGCCTTGTCCAGAGAGATTTCGAATAGCTATTTTTGACTCCTTCCCCATTCCTTTAGGAACTCTCCCTGCCAGAAATTTCTTCTCTTGGGAGGAGGACACCAAGGAACTAACTGTGTAGGCAGATCAGGAAGGATGAATAAAACTCAGGTCTCTAAATCTGAACTGAGAACAAAGCCTGGTACTCCTTTGTCATTTCCCTTTGTCTTGGCCTCTGTGGCCTCCAAAGAAAGTAAGCTTGGGATTTTCCCAAAGTTATAATGCTCCCATGATTCATCACTTGTGAATCTTGGCTGTTACAGGGGTAGGACAATGCCAGGAGGACAGTTCTTAAGGAGTGTGGGAGGGAGGGGTTCGAGCAATGGCCCTAAGTGAAGCCTCTAGTAGTCAGTCTATTGAGAACTTCCCATTAACCATGACCATGAGCACTATAAGCATTACCCATTTAATCTTTACTGCATCTCTGCAAAACATTTTTTAAAATCCTAAGTTTTAAAATAGGGAAACTAAAACTCGAAGGGTTTAGAAAAGTGTGTCACAAGAGTACTTGCTCAAGATTGCCCCACAGCTAACAGTTGTCAGGGTCAAGGTTCACATCTAGATCTATCTGGTTCCAAAGTCTATACTTTTCTTCACTGAACTTCACTTTTTCCATTTTTAAATATATATATTATATTCATATATATATAATATATATATTTTAATATCTACTTCTAAGGGATGCTATGAGAATAAAGCACGATGCTAACATATTAAGCTACAGTTTAATATAGAACATAGTAAGTACTCAATAAATAATGCCCATTGTACTATTATTCCTATAACTTTTACTATTATCCTCACACACCATGATAATAATATATTACAAATTTTGCCTGATGTTCAGTGATGGTGGATGATAAAGAACATAACTTTTAGATCGTGTCATGTCTTAGGTCCCCTAGACCGTTTCAGCCTTTCATTTATGTCATCAGGGAAGGCAAACTTCTGCTCTAAGGTTCTGACCTGTATCTCCTATTTGCCTCCCTGAAGCACAAAAGTAAATGGCTGTAAATAGAGGCCATCTGTTAAAGGATAGGTCTGTTCCAGAGCAAAACCAGAGGGTAAATATGTAGTGCTCTTATTCAGAAGGTGGGCTAATGCAAAAGTCATTTGTGAAATGACCATTTACCTTACCAACCTTAGTAAGACAAAGTGCGATTATAGATAAGAAATAATACCCAATAGCCAAAGGATGAAATAAGCTAAAAGAAATGAAAGCGTACTTGAAGCAGTAAAAAGTACAATATAAAAGTAGATTCCAAGAGTAAAAAGAAATGTAATATAATCAATGAAAACTAGATAAAATGTAGCAAATAAAAACTAAGAAAAAGATATTAGTGGAATAAAATATTGTGACCAAAGCCCCCACAGACCAAGAAAATTAAGATAAAGAGAGTCCCAGGAACATTTTAAAAATAAAACGAAATAGGAAAAAAATATTTGAAAGTAGGAAATTAACCAGTTCAAGTATTATGAGGTATGAGAATAAAAGCCAAGGGTTTTATTAGAATGCATAAATGAGGCAACCTCTAAGACCCAGTAAACCCTCGCATGGAAACTACCCAGGCTTTCAAAGCCAAAGCACCGAATTACTAACCTATAAAAGGCACCACCAAGCAGACAGTGCCTCCAACCAGCATCCTAGCCATCAACCTCGACACTACCTTTCCTCACCTTACATCCAACCCAACCAGTAAATCCTGTAGATTCACCGGCAATGTTCTTCTGGAATCCACCCATCTCTCACCACTTCTACTGCTGATATCCTACTCCAACGGCTGGACTTTTCCCTGCTTTCATTCTTGCATGCCTCCACGTCTCTGCTCCAGGGAAAGCCAAAGTAATATTCTATCAAGTCAGAAGGGTCATTTCACTTGCCAGTCTCCTGATCAAAAGCACTGAACACCTCTGCCTTCCATTCATATCAGAAGCCAGATCTCCTACCGTGAACTACAGGATCCTGTGTAAATGGCCCAAACTCTCCAACCCACCTCAGCCTCACCTCAGTCTCAAGCTCACAAACTTCCCACTGGAAGTTCCTTCCATGTTCTTTTAGCTCCTAGAACAGGCCAACTTTTTCATGCCTTAGCGTACTGGCATGTGCGTCGATGCACACAATACATCTCTACCATCAGAATGCACAACTCCCAGGACCTCTTGTGATGGCCTCCTTGCAACGCTCCAAGTCTTAGCCTCGAGTCCCAGATCCTTACACCTCCTCAGATCATCCAAGTTAATTACACTCTTTTTCTAATTACTAGCAATCCCAGATCCTATTAGCAGTTCACAGTCTATAATTGAGTACATATGTATTTACCTGCTCATCCCCCCCAGTAGAATGTAAGCTGCACGGGAGCAGAGACAATAGCTAGTTCATTCGACACTGTGCATAGCTGGCATCCAGCATGGGGCTGGACTCCTATTAGTTTCTTATAAATATTTGCTGAGTGAAACACCATGCCGTGGCTTCCTTTCCAAAGCTTTGGACTCCCTGGTGGGGAAGAATACTCAAGATTCAGAACCAAAGGCCAGAAAGCAGGATGCTTGGTCTCCTTACCTAACTTCACCCACATCTGGCCTCCCATGCACCCGTAAGTACTGCCTACCTTAGATATTAGTGTTAGGATAATTGGGTACAACAAGGTTGAATTCTGTGGCCTGTCTCCTTGATGGGTACAGTTTGCAATCTGGTCACAGACTCCCTTCCTGCAGTGGCTTTTTGTTCTTGGATAAAATAAGGTTGAATGACACGGCATTGCCATCATTGCCAAAAATGATCAAACCTCAGCAATTTGTTATTGTTCAAGTTAATACATACATATCAGTCCACAAACAAGGGAGCATAGAATTAATGCTAAAGAATGTGCTACAAATAATAAAATGCATTCAACCAGTTTCTCAAAGGCTACCATAACATGGGCATATTTTTTATGTGTATATATGTATATATTTTTTAATCTAAATTCAATTAGTCGACAAATAGTACATCATTAGTTTCAGATGTAGAGTTCAGTAATTCATCAGTTGCATATATATGGGCATATTTTTAAATAAAAGATGCCAGCAAACACTCAGAAACTGAATTCCGGTTTAATACCGGTTTTGTCTCTATCAGACCATAAGTATCAGTACCTTTTTCTATGAGACCAAAATAAACTATCATCTCTTTACCCCTGATATTTCTGGTCAGGATAAAAAAGCAGAGAGAAAATCATAGCACTGGTTCACCCAGACCAGCATTCAGAAACAAATCAGCTAAATATAAGACAGATATCACACACATGCCCAACAACGACAAGCAAGGCATTTGGAAGCCCCAGGTAAGGTACGTACACTGCTAAGAACTTACATTTTGAAGTATACAAATACATAGGTTTCTCCTCCAGAAAAACTCCACTTACTTCCAGATACCTTTCCTCATAACGCAGAATAAATGACACTGACTCCTGAATTCAGTGTTTTACAACCTATACTTTCCAAGAGTCCAAGACCCAATTGCGAGAGCATGCAGGACCCTTTGTAAAGTCTAGAACCAAACCTCAGGCCAAGCCATACCCACAGAGGCAAGATGAGCCTTAGTCCCTGCTTCAGGTGAATTCAAAAACTAACTGAACAAATTAGACAACCATTTTTAAGGCAGGCAGACAAATGAAGCAGAGACTCCCTGAACATGTATTTTATTAGAAACACAGCTCATTGAAGATCAAGGGAAGCAAATTTGGCAGTTGCACAAAGGTATCCAATAATCTTTGACAAAGAGGTAAGAGTTGAATCGAGGAAGGAGGAAAGTGCCTCCAACTACACATAGTATCCCTAGGGGAAGACTGAAAAAGTTATGAATTGGTAATAAACTCAGCCTCCTCCCACCGCGTGTTTTGATAATAACACAACCACTGCAGACTTATCTATCACCACAGGTAACAAAGGGGATATTAAGGTGAAATTAAACTCCAGCAACTATCTGAAATGGAATGTAGTGGGCTTGTCTGCTTACAGATACTTGCAAAACAGGGAGCCCGCCAAATGCTTTCCTGAGCTACTAGTGAATTAAAACTGCTTTTTTTTTTTTTAATTCAGTGAATGGCAAACTTTATGAGTTTTAAAAAATTCTTGTTGTCACCCCAAGCAAGACACCTTTAAGGGAAAAAGCTGTTTCAAGGATATGCTTTGTTGGGGGTGGGGGGTAGCTTGAGGGAAAAGGTGAGTCGAGGACAGGACAGAAGGACTGTAGAAGCCCAGAGGTGGCAAAGGAGGACAGCTCACTGCTCTTTAGGAGACAAGAAAGATTCTTTATTTTTGCTTTCAGAGAAAGAGAACAGGGAGATGGAAAGAGGGTGGGCAGGGCCGTGATAAATGCAGCCATCTAAGGCTTTGTGGTAAAGAACTTGAAGGGCCCCGCAGCCAAAACAACTTTAAAGAAGCTCATGTTTAATTGGCGTCTGTCTCTCTCAAAGCCTGTTTGTTTAGTGCAGAGAAAGTCTTGAGTAAGTTCTCCCGTTTGCTTTGGAGGTATCCTGTGCAGAGAAACAGGAGAACAGCTAAGTTTCACGCCAATTTCACCACAGTACAGGACAGAAACTGCACAGAGAAGAAATACGTCTGTGGCAGAAGCAATCTTAGTTAACCGAACATAATAAAATAAAATAAGTTTAGGGGCACATGGGTGGCTCAGTGGTTAAAGCCTCTGCCTTCGGCTCAGGTCATGGTCTCAGGGTTGAGCCCCGCCTCGGACTCTCTGCTCAGCGGAGAGCCTGCTTCCCTTCCTCTCTCTCTGCCTTCCTCTCTGACTACTTGTGATCTGTCTGTCAAATAAATAAATAAAATCTTTAAAAAATAAATAAATAAAAATAAATAAGTTTAAAAAAAGAAAGGTAAATTCAGAGCATCAAAAACAAACAAACAAAACAAACAAAAAAAAAACAAACGCTGATCACTCTACTTCATTCCCCCTTCACCCTCAAGAATTCACAAAAGGTCTTGGTGAGGATTTTGGACATGCATCAGGAATGCAGTTTTGCAACTAAACTGAAGGTCACCCATATCCGCGAGGATCAGGAGTCCCAGGCATCGCCTAGGTTTTGCTTCTGTGAAGCCATTTGTTCCTAGATTGTCATTTGAAAATACTTCTTGATGTCCCAGAAGGACCAAGTGTAGGTTCCAAATATCAAATCAACAACACGAGTTGCATTGCACAGTCAAGAAAGCCAAACTAATTGGCTAATAGGTTTTTAAAGTCAGTTCTCAAAATTTATCTGTGACAGACAAAAGTGAACAATGACGAGAGGAAAGAAGAATGATCCAAAAGCTACAAAAATGTCTTCTGTTTAAATTTCCATTTTCAGAGGTTATTGTCCCTTGAAACAAAACCCTCTGCATTATGGAGTAGTCAGAACACACATGACATTTTTAGATTAGATGATTCTCTGCTGGGAAATACAATTGTGGAATTCAAGTATGCCTGCCCAAGGGCAGACCCTGCTGTATTTTCTTTGTTTTATTTTTTTAATAAGAAGACAAAAACTTATAAAACTTGGCCACTTTGATGACTTTTTATTCAGTCATTTACAATTTTAGAATTTACCCTTAACTTCACCAAATATTTGAAGTTTCTCACAGATGGCAAAAAAAGGAAAACTAGCATAGAGGTAATCCAGATTTCAACTTTCAGTGATCTCTTTTAAGACATCATCTGCCCCAAAGTGTATCATACCTCTGGGTAATAATCTGCTATTAATATAGAATATTTTTATACATCTATCAATTAAGAGGTCCATAAATAGTATACATAGAAGTTTGTATGTCATTTATTTGCTCAATAGTCAAAATGGCTACAAACTAAACATGATAAAAGCCTGAATTAGGATATAAGGAAAAGAAGCAGAAATAACCAATATTCAGGAGGTAGAATCCAGAGTTCTTGGTAGTCAAGGGATCATCAAGGTAGTCAAGGGCGATCATCCCATTGTGAGTGATGAGATAAAAAAGAGGACTACACATGCATATTATAAGACATTCATATTTGATTAATGCCTATCTTATTAGTTTGAAATATTAACTCATAAAATTTATAGCACCTACTGGAGTTTATATTTTTATATAGTTGGGATGTTATTTTGCCATCTTCTATAATTACAATTTTGAGGGTGCGTAACAGTCATCTTCAAAACACTATAATTACGGATGACAGCTCTCCACAATAAATCTAAACTTAAAGAATTTACAGTTTTGCTATGTAAATTTGCAGAACAATGAATACTTGACAATTTTTAAAGCAAAAGTAAAAACCGATCACAGGCAAATCTGTTATTACACGGAAATTACAAAAATAAATCTTTCAAGTACATAGATTATTAGTCAAGTTTTCTTCATTGTACAAACCAAAGGGTCCACATATCAAAAAGCAGAAGTTAAAAAAACTAAGATGGTTTATTCTCCAAGTAACTTTAGGTCAAAGTTAAAGATGACTTATTAGGATCATAAAATAGCAATAGATGTAGTAAATTTATGTCTTTGCTTTGTTCCCTGTCATATTGTAACCAAAGCTATTTCTACCCTGCCATAATGTGTATTTTTAATCAGACAGTATTAGCCACAGCAGAGCAAACCACAAGTCACAAGGACAGATGACTGTAACTCTATTTATGTTAGAGATAGATTTCTGTGACACTGCATATAAGCAGGATTTATAAATCAAATTAAATTTCCACTTCACTTCCATAATAATTTTGCTTCTAATGAAATCATTTTGACCTTAAATTTCATCTTTAAAAACATGCTTGGAGAAAATATATACATTTTTCTGCAGGTTTCTAGAGTAACCACAGTAATCTGAAAAAATAATATCTACTCTTTATTGATTAAATGCTGCCCATGATAAAGTACGGTAATGAAGAAATCTGAAAGCTTCAGGTTGCTTATATCTGAAGTGTTCTCCAGTAAGACTCAACACTGGTAGTTAAGGCCTCTGGTTTTGCCTGAGCAAGGATAGCATAGTTTTGCTTTAAACAACTGCTAAGTCCTTAGACTCAATGAGACCTTGTCTTGAGCTGGCTGAATTGGCCCTCCAATTCTTAAAAGGTAAAATTCTGTTGACTTGCACATTACCTTAGAAGGGAAGAAGCATTAAAAATTTAAAATGTCATTTCCCAAATTTACCAATTCATTGTATTGACTTAAAGTGTGGCATACATATATTTCACATACTTTTTTTTTTAAGATTTTATTTATTTATTTGTCAGAGAGAGAGAGAGAGAGTACAGGAGAGGTAGCCGTAGGCAGAGAGAGAAACAGGCTCCCTGCTTAGCAACGAGCCCCATGTGGGATTGGATGATCCCACGATCCTGGGATCATGCCCCCAGCCGCAGGCAGACACTTAACCGACTGAGCCACCCAGGTAACCCTATTTCACATACTTTTTAAGGCAGCAAAGGCACCGGAGGTGCATACCCAAGCCACCCAATTCGGCGGCATGTTTAGAATTGTAGGTACGGAATCTTATGGCGTGGATGTGGTAAACTAGTGACTCCTAGTGGTTGGTACATAGTCCTGCAAATTACCTCTTTGCAGCAAAGTCAAGAAGGGGGAAAATAATATATACTGCCTCATTCCCTTCCAAAACAAGTGAAAAAGAGTTACTGCTATCAGAAATATTTTTATAAGGATAATTTCTACACATGCAAAGAGAACACATGTATAAATAAACATTTTAAAAACTCTTACTAATAAAAGTTACATTGGAAATTGTCTCAAGCAGCAAAACTAAAATTTATTGACACATTTGCTAGCTAAAATACAACTATAGCTTAATATTCTCAGCTCTGGGATTTTGTCCTAAAAACATAATTCACCAGGAACAAAAATCTATAGCCAACATTATCTATAAAACAAACCACAAAACTAGAAAGATTAATTTCCAACAAGAAGGAAATGTTTTAACAAATTCAAATATGTCACCACGATGATACGCAATAAAATCTTCTCATGTTTAATTATAAGTCCTAGGGAAAAAGATGAACACTGTTTTGGTTAACTATTAGGTTTAAAAAGAAAGTAAAAATGGTTCATTTATTATGAAATGTCACCATAAAATATATATACATATGTATATATATACTGGAAGGTACTGTAGAAAGATGGAGGCAGTAATATTATGTATTTTATGTATTTTTCTTGTTAAAGAGAAATTTCTTATTTTCTTATTATTTTTCTTATTAAAGACAATTTTTTTCCAGAGTGGTTTTAGGCTCACAGCAAAATTGAGATGAAAGTACAGTGATTTCCCATATACTCCCAGCTCCCACACATCCAGACCCTCCTCCCTGACTATCAACATCCCCGCCCCAGGGGGGCACATTATTGCAGCTGTTGAGCCTACACTGACACATTGTTATCACCAAAGTCCAGAGTTTATATGAGGGTTCACACTTGGTGCTGTACCCTCCAGGGGTTTGGACAAATGTTTAATGACACGTATCCATCATTACAGTATCATACTGGGTATTTTCCCTAAAAATCCCATGTAGTCTATATTTTTAATGTTTCAAACATCTCTTGTTTCCCCCAATTAAAAATGTTAAAGAAAAGAAAATATCTACATGTAAGCTGACAATGAACTTCTCAAAATTCAAATCTAATCGGCTGCTTCTCTCCAACGTCTATTCCCCCTTATAGCCCACTCCCTCTCACTTCCTCAGGAAAGTCTTCCCTAACACTCCAGTCTGGGTAGAAGTACTTTATTAAACGTTCTCAAAGACCTTATATTTTTTCCTCCAGAACGTCTCTCTCACTTCGTGATTACTAGAATGACTGCTAAGATTTGTGTATTTCACTAGATTGTGAGAGAAACACTGTGTACATGGGAAGCACTCAATATAATTTGTGGGATAAAATGAAGGGCAGCACATGCTCAATGAAGTATTTAACTTGTCTGCCTTTGGCTTCGTTCATGGTCTTAGAGTCCTGGGATGGAGCCCTACATGGGGCTCCCTGCTCAGTGGGGAGTCTGCTTCTCCCTCTTCTTCTGTCTCTCCCCATGCTCCTGCTCTCTATCTCTGTCTTTAAAATAAATAAAATCTTGAGAAAAAAAAAAGAATTTTGATGATCTTAGAATTATGTACTACACTGGGGTAGAGTTAATCAGAATCTCTGTCTCTTTATTTCCTCCTATCAACTCCTTATATCATCTAGAATGACATACATTGAAAGACTGAAAATTTTTCACTTGGGCCCCCTAATTTGTCTTCTGAAGCTGTTTCTCTCCCCTACCCTGCTGCATAATAACTTCAGCCCCTAACCTGTCCTCTCCATCCTTCCTGATATGGTCCTAATCAGCCAAAAGTTGTTGCGAATCTAAAAAAAAAAAAAATCCCTCCTTCAAGAATCAGTTTGGGCCAATATTCCTTAAACCTAGTGAATTTCCTCTGGCCTATGCTTGCTGAAGTCCTATAAAACATTTCCTCCTCCTTTCCTAAGTAATTTAACTGCTGCCATGCCTTATTATAGTGGGCATTATCAGGTAAAGGCTGTGCTCACAGAGTTCTGGTCCCTTTTCTTGCACAACAGCTAAGAAGCCAGTGAGAGAGAAGAGATGACACGTTTGTCCCAATCTTCAGAATGTACACAGCCGCCAGCACAGCCTACTTGGAGCCTGTCGACATTTTTCAGTTGAAATTAAGTGATTGAAAACTAAAGCTTGTTGCTCCGAAACTGTCATGATAGGCGAAAAGCAAGTCTACATCCTCACTACATTTTCCCACTTTTTCAGCTCAAGGTACAGATGCATCAAGGAATGAAAAACCCAGAGTCCAGGAAAAGCAAGGGAGGAAACAGATAATGAAGATGAAGGGGGTGTTCCTGAGATGTTTCGCAAGTGAATGGTTTCCATCTGACCCGGAGCATATTTTTCAGCTGTTCCTCAAGTATCAAGTATGTTTTGCCTGTGAGAGGTCAAATATACTGGAGTTGGAAGGAAGGAAGAAAGGAAAGGAGGAAAGAAGAAAATCCCACCACTAATTAAAGCCACATTTGCCATTTTCAAAGCTGAAATGTAGTATGTGAAATGGGAACTAAGAAAAGAAAGGAGGGAAAAAAAAGAGAGACAGAGCTTTTAAGAAAAACTACATTTTTACTCATTTTCTCCCCAAATTGGAAATATAAGAAATTTTAAAACTCGATAAACCAAAAGAAATACAAAAATGTTCATCTTCATAAAAACTGTGAAAATCTTTTTAAGAAACCCATTTAATTATATTTTATATTTAAGTAATTATATTAAAATGTGTGAACTCTACCCCCACCCACAACCACCTCACTTTAATATTCTGAAGGCACTGACAGCTATGAACAATGCAAAGTCATTTACTTAGCACGTTATGTGCTTGAATCAAACTACTAAACGTTACGGGCTTCTGGGTCCCAGTATGAAAACCAGGACAAGGGTTTCCAGGTCACTAAGGAAACAGTATGATCTGTTATGAATGTATTTAATGTAATGTAAATAAATCTTATTTTCAACTCTTCTCCACACTAATATTAGAGTTCTAAGCAGGGAAATTGTGACAACTATGTATCCGAATAATAAAGTGTTGGTAATCTTCAAAGATAGAAAAAAAATAGCAGGCAGTATAATACATCTTATGTAAAAATATATAAAGCACAAAATCACAATAAATTAGTCATCTGTGTTGTAATTAATTTAAAGTATGACTTTTGGTGTGCAGAGAAATTGACATTCCAATAAAATGATGATCCCAGGTTTGACGTGTAGCACTCCTCTTTCTCCTGATTACAAATTATCAATCATATTAAATTATTTAGCTCTCTGAAGAAGGACATTTGCTGAGTTTCATTTTAACAACATGCCTACGGTTGTGTTCCAGAAATTTATTAGGAAACAGCCATGAGTTTCTAGGTAAGATGATGGCATAACCCTATGGGTCTAACTCCTTTATCCTCCACTACCAAATATCCCCTGAAGAGAAAAAAGAATGTAAGTGTTAGGGGAAATGTGATTTAGTAATAAGGACTAGGAAGGGGTAACATCCACATGTCAGGATGGTAAAGGAAATCTTGTAAAAGAAAGAGCAAAAAGGACTGAAAGTTCCATGAACTCTGCCATTAAAGGGGTTATATGCCTGGGAGAAAAGTAGGAAATACTTCCAAACACTTGACCAACATCCACTCATTCAGAGTTGAGTGGCAGTCAGGAGACCTCTGTTTGGCAAGTGTCCTCCAAAGGGACAATGTTGTCTCCAAGGTGGTGAAAATTGATTCTTCTTCTTTTTTTTTTAAGATTTTATTTATTTATTTGACATAGAGATCACAAGTAGGCAGAGAAGCAGGCAGAGAGTGAGAGAGGGAAGCAGGCTCCCAGCTGAGCAGAGAGCCCGATGCGGGATTCCATCCCAGAACCCTGGGATCCTGGCCTGAGCCGAAGGCAGCGGCTTAACCTACTGAGCCACCCAGGTGCCCTGAAAGTTGATTCTTAAGGGTGGGAGGAAAGGATATATACTCTATAAGTATATACACACTTAACTAGGAGGCAATGATGAAAAACAAAAAGACTGAGAAACACTGATATGTATCACCAGCTACAGAGAAGGGCTTTTTGACTCAGGAACCACTGAGATGTTCACACTTGCTCACAGGGCTCTCTAAGCACCTGTGAGATGCCTTACTGAAAGAGGCAGTTTATTCTTGTAAATCCCTCCGATGCCATCCCCATCATGTTCCCCTTAGACTGCAAAGAAAGCAGAGTACATTTAACAAAAGAAAGAGTTTGGATTTGTTTTTAAAGAAAATAGAAAAAAAAATACACAAACCATAAAATAGAATGTCAACACTAAAGTAGAAAATTCTAGTGATAGGTGAATTCTCTTACTGAAACAGATTCACAGATTAGGACAAATAAAATCCAATTATATTTTTGTTTACAAAAGAGATACCTAAATCAACATTACTAAGCAAAAGAATACAGGCAAATGAAAACAAAGTACATAAATATGCCATGGGAGATATGGAGTGGGCTTTGGGAGCAGTGATATAACACAAGAAAAATTCAAGCCAAAAAGCATTGATTTATCAAAGGTGAGTTTAGAAAAACCATGAACATATCTATCTCTACATATTTAAATATATGAAGTCACACTGGTAAAGACTAAAATGCAATAGCTCTCCTTACGTATTTATGAAAAAAGGAGATTAAAATAAAAATTAGAGTATTTGAATGATATAATGATATAATTAAAATGTTATATGGAGGTTACATATTCTTCTCCCCAAGTAAATTCAAAGAAATGACACAATGAACATCAAAAGTGTCCTATCCATGCAAAAAAAGAGAAAATAATGAAGCTTTAAATTTAGAAATAAGTTTAACCAGACAGTCAAGAGAGTGAGCAGAGAATACCAATAGCTTAAGTCCTGATTATACTAAAATGTCTATGTGCTTTGTTCTAAATTTGAATTACACTAAAATGTTAATGCCCTTGGCTTTAATTTTCTCATTTTTTGAAAGTTCTCTAAAAAAAGATAGTCTAATATGTAAAAATTACATTCACACAGATATTTATTGCAGTATTTTCTACAATGCTGAACCCCAATTCTCAATAACAAGGGAAAGACAAAAAAATGTGGTATATATAATAAAAATATATAAAACCACTAAAAGGAGACTTCATAATTATGGAGACTCTAAAACCCTTTGAGGGGAGTTTATAATGTGGGTGGGAAATATTTAGCATGTTTCCTGATGCCTTTTACCACCACAGCCTGGCTCGAGAAGAATATAAGCAAAGCCAACCAGCTCCATAAAACAGAGCACAACCTGCGAATGACTCCGTTACCTCCAGCAGCCTCTCCAGTCTTACCTCCCACAGCTCCCTCTATATATTTGTGGTAGATAATATCCAATGATGGCCACCATCACTTTCTTCCCTCCCTCCCTCCATCAAGAGGTGGAGTCTGTCCTCTCACTTGAATTCAGGCTGGACTTGTGATTTGTTTGGACCTTGAGGAAGTGGGGGGATACAATGTTCTGGAACCTTGGAGTCCAGACTTTAAGAAGCCCAGCATCTTCCATTTCTTCTCTTTTGGAAGTCAGATGACATATAAAAAGTTGACTACCCTGAGATCATTATGTTGTGAAAAACCCCTAGACAGCTCCCTGGAGAGGCCATGTGGAGGAGCACCAAGAAGCTCTTTGTGTCAGCAAAAGAGAAGAAGAAGAAGGAAAGAAGGAGGAAGATGACAACGACTTTTAAGTGAAGGAAGGGTCCATGTACCTCCCAGCCCAGCCCAACCGGCTGCTAAACACAACTGAGTGAGTGGCCCTAGCAGATGCCATGTGGAGCAGAAAAATCACCCTGCTGAGTACAGTCAACACATGAAATTCTGAAACACAACAAATCATTGTTTTAAGTCACTAACCTTTGGGATGACTTGTTACAAGGAATTCCATAACTGAAACCCATCTGCTACGTTAGCCATACCAAACTATTCAGAAACTACAATGTCTGTGAGTTTGCACATTCTACATTTTTGTTCCTGCCTTTGCCCACTTTATGAACTTCTAGTCCACTTGAAAGACCCAACTGGGTATATTCTCTTTGGTGAAGTCTTCACAGATTATCTCGGGCAGTTACTCTTCGTGCCTCTAGATGTCCTAATATACAGACACAGCACATACTTCTTTCATTGCCCTGTCAGTGCCATGTCTACCTTCCAACTCTTGAGTTCCTTGTAGACAGAGACTGTGATGTTATCATTTCCATATTTCCATTGCTTAAAACAATACCTATGAGGCAAAAAAGATTATTTCTCTTTTATATATGTGGAAATTGACATACAGAGTGCTAAGTTAATGTGCTCAAGGTCACTCAGAAAGTTGAGTTAAATGTATAGATAGTATGAAAGAATGAAATTCTATGAGCTCAAGAAGTGTTTGCAGATGACTCCATCTTTCATTGATCTCTTTCTCCATTATATCCTTTGGCACTTGTAACCTGAAAAAATATCCATATGGAACAAAGAATACTCCACCTACTCTTGTCTTCAGAGTCTTACCACAAGTGTCTAGCATGCAAACATCACAGTTCATATTGCTACTTTTTAAAAAGGCCTGTCCTAGCACACAACAGGTTCTCATTCATGTATTAATCAATCAGTCATTTCCAAAGTACCAAACTAGTCAAAAAGAAGTTCAGGAAAATGTATCAAGCATTTTTCTACAAAATGAAAATATAATTAAACATTCAATTATATTTTCAACCTCCATTTATTAAATCGCAAGGTAATTTAGTTTTAATTTTTTAATTGCAAGGCAATTTAATTGCAAGTAAAATTTTAAAAATTTAATGCAAGTAAAATAAATATTTTTGAACCCAGGGAAAAGAATGATCTTGAATGAATATTCATTGCGAATTAACTCCCTTTCACTTGAGTTCTGTACTACCCAAAGTGAAAGAGCAGACTGAACTTAGCAATCTTCAGGAAAAATCATATTGTTATTTTTACTGTATCTTTTGCTGGAGAACGGACTGGGATTGGGTGTCATTCTGTGTCAGTGCTCTCAGTCAATGAAAGAATAGAATTGATTTATTTCTCATTTTAACTTATAAAAATCTGAAAATTTAAATCTTACCCTTTTTTCCTCAGGGACAAAACACAACAGACAGATAGAAGCCATGATTTTTTGCAAGAATTCCCAGAGCCAAGATAGCACCCAGATCCTTCTCACCCTCTTTACTACATGTTTTAATTTCTCCTGACATGTTCAAGGTTAAACCAGAAGACTAAGGGTCAGATTAAAGTCATTTCAAGCTCCAGAGCACAGCACTGTCCAAAAAATGGGTGACATCAGATGACCTCAATGAGAAGAACAAAGAGGGACCTCCTGCCCTCAGTGGACGCTAATGCCTTCCGGGCTTTTGACTGTCGGCCACAATGGTAGCAGGGAAGCCGAATGCAATCAACACAGAGCTAAGCTATACATCGGAGAAAGCTCATAAAAACTTTTTTCCTAGGTAATACCATTTTATAGAGGTCTAAGTTGATCTGTTATTCTTTCAGGAAAACCCAGTAAGTCCCCAGAATACTTTTACCCTGCATTTCATCACCTGGATCTTTCCCAGAACTAAACTGAATCACACTTCATTAGAAAGAATCAAAGATATTCACAAGAGGGGCGCCTGGGTGGCTCAGTTGGTTAAGCATCTGACTTTGGCTCCCTTGGGCTCTGTGCTCAGTGAGGAGTTTGCTTTTCTCTCCTCCTTCCCTCTTGCTCATGCTGGTGCTCTCTCTCTCATATAAATAAATAATACCTTAAAAAAAAAAAAGATGTTCACAAGTTAGATTTACACTAGATTTCTCTCTAGAAATCTCTTTGCTAGGAACACATATGGCACACGATTAGGGACACATTCCCACCACCTCTGATTAAAATCTTACTCATTTTGCAAAGCACAGCTCAAATGCTGTCTCCTGCTTAGAACCTTCCCTCATTGCCCTGATTGGAATATTTCTCTCTTCCCCTTCTAAACTTTTATAATGAACTTAGCGTTTAGCACAACGAGCTTAGAGTGTCCTAGCCTATATCATGCTCACTTTCTTCTTCCCTTCACACATATCTCACGTTTTGAGCCTAGATGGCAGGGACTGTGCACTTAAAATCTTTGAATCCTTACAACGTTGCACAGTGCTTTGTATAAAGAGGGTGCCCAACGTGTGCTCCATGACTGTTCACTTTATTTCTTCTAGGCTTTTCAGGATGACTACTTTTATGATAGCCCAGAAGCCATTCAAAGAGACATATACAAAGCTGCCCTTACCTGATACAGATCACGACTCCCACCCCGCATTTTAGCGATATGACCCAAGGTCCAGAAAAATACAAATAATACAAAATCCCTGAAGGGAACTGTAACCTTTTGTTTCTGGGTTTTCCCAAGTTCCTCGACTGAACCTTTTTGTTTATTTCAAATCTTTCAACAGAAATCATAGGTATACATAAAACATGTGGATTGGACGTTGTAGTTTGGTATTCCAAGGAGAGCTTGAAATCCTTCCCACTCACACCCATCAGGTGTCCTTTAAGGAAAGGTTGAAGGAACCTCTGGGGCACCACAGAGAGCACGTTGATAATCACTAATTTTGATTCACCTCTTCAGATCCTCAAATAGGCTATAGGAGTCAGAGAGTGTTGCTGAAATCCACAGTAAATGGATGAGCACTGGCCACGGGAGCCACCAAACCTTATTGATTTCCTGCAAGACAGACTTCATTACACCCAAGAGGAAGCCCAGGGTGCAGCTTTTACCTCAGCATTTCAGAGCTTATTATTAGACAGGTGCTTTGCTTCATTTTGCTCATTCTATTGATTCTTTGAATCTAATCCAGAGAATAAACACCACTAGGACCAAACATATGGTCCAGTCTTTAGCTTAATTTTTGTTTTTGGAGAGAGAAGCATCTTGGGCTGAGTTCAGCCAAGCTGGGAGCACAAAGAGTGATTAAAAACAAAACAAAACACAGCACAGTGTATCACAATCCTACCTGAGCATAAGGAAGCCTGCCACTTGGCACAGGAGCTATTTACTTTGTCAAATCCCTGTGTGAGATGTTTGCTCAGTTGTAATCATATATAATATCATGGTAACAAACTAGATGTTTATAGAAAAATATATCCTAAGGGCCATAAACTCTCAGAGAAAATACATGCACTTCGCTTTTATCTTTTTTTCCCATTCAAAATATAAATGAATGGTATAAATGTTTGATTTAAGGTTAAGCCCTCAAAGTATGAACTATTTATTACATTTGTTTTAAGTTTTTGAATGGTCAGTTTAAAATTGTTCCTGATGATTTTTTTATCTTTTCTTAAAAGGAAATCTGGGTTCAAAGCTTTGTCTATTATCCATGTATTTTCGACACTTAACTTTAATTGATCTCATTTATTCTGCTATATATTCAATGTGTTTTCTTATATGGTGAGCGCCCTCTGGTGGTTGAGAGAACACTAAATCTCTATGCTCACAAGAACAGAAATACAGTTCATTACCAACCAAAGCTTTTCCTTACTGATTTCAAGTTCTATTAGAAATGGATGTTCATTAAATTGCTATTAACTTTTACCTACTCATAGAATGGTGCATTATTTTTTTTCATTTCCTAAGATTTAAAAAAAAAAGATCTTAAATGCTTATGTTATGTCTTTAAATCCAAATAAGAAAACACTGTTAATGCACAAAAACATTTTCTTTTCAATCAGATTGGGAATAGTTGGCAATTTACATCTAAATTGAGATACAGGGAAATTGGCTTTTAGACCCTTTATTAGGTGGCATGCTCTCTGTCCTCTTTTAACTTATGGCAAAGTCACAAACAGACACAACTATTATGTATTTCCAGACTACCTAGGTCCATAGCACCAAATTCAAGACTCAGGTTGTGATATATCATGCAAGTCACTAAACAATGAACCTACCAAACACAATGCAAGTATCCCACCATACACAGAATTACAGCAGGCAAAATGAAAGGTGGCAAAGTCTTGATCAAGTGGGACAATGCATTGAAATTTGTGAAATGACAAAGCCAGGATATATATATGTGGTGAAGCCTTTCCTTGGGCATATAATTTCAGAATACTCAATGCCTGATGCCTCCAAATCTCCCTTTAAATGATTCTTAAGTTTTTGGAGTAAAAGTTGAAGAACGCAGAAACAGGTTTCCAGGTGCTTCCTGCTATATGACTCTTCATGGCATTCATTTAAGAGCAGCACCCAAAATATGAGATGAAAACATCATAATCATACTACTTCTGCATTTCCTCTGCAAGAATGAGAGCCAAACAAATCAGCAAAGCTGAAGATAAAGATTTGGTCAATGAACCAAGTACATCACAAGATGTTAGTGGGGAAGTTATTGGATTATTGTAGGAATAAGATGATGGTGTGTGACTATGAAAATCTGAAGAGGATTGGTGCTTTGACTTAGTTCCACACACCTATGCCTTGAATCCCAAACTGTTCCACAAACCAATTTCATGAGCACATGCAATGTTAAAGCATGATTAACGGACTTGGGCAAATCAAAAGTGTGCAATCCTCCAACATGAAAATGTCAGTGAACACACCTGACTCCAGCAAAAAGCCAGGATGGAGGATGTCAAAGTTTTACACTTTGGTGGTTTGTTTCAGTAATTGCCACCAATGTGTTCATACCTATTGTGTGCATATCACTCTACAACGTGATATTGGTGGTCCTCTAAGCAATAGGCAGAGTGTGTTTTCTCCATCTTGAATCTGGCCCTGACCCTATTACCTGCTCTAGTCAACAGGACAAAAACAACCATCATTTAAGCAGAGGTTTTAAATGTGCATGAGCCTCACGGCTTGCCTCTTTCACGTCTAGGAGCCCCTTTGCCACCACGTAACAAGTTCCAACTAGGCTACTATAGAGGGGAAAATCCAAGGAACCAATTTCCATGTAAGTGAGACCATCCTAGACCACTCAGCTCTAGCCAAGCCACAAGTAGACCGAAGAGAGAAGCCAAGCCCAGCCAACATTACAATCTATCCAAGAATTGTTGTTTTAAGCCTCTAAGCTTTGGGGTGCTTAGTTATGTAGCAAAAGCTAGCTGATATGGCTACTTCCATCATACAGCCCAAACTTTGACTATGATTTGTCCAAGTCCATGACCACATTTCTCTGGAGACAGAATTTTGAGTTACTTAATAAATTCTTTGCTTCCTGACTTAAGGAACGATACTAGCACCAGACTGCTTATAGAAAGAGAATGATAGTCATCAAAAATAATGGGCTGTATTTCACAGAAAAATTGTATTTCCTTATTGTCTTAGTTACTGTCTAGTAACCACACATCCATAGGAAAGGGATCTTGATACCCAGTAAAATGGATATAAAAACCAAGGATATAAGGACTTTATCTTGAGAAACAGTTTGCATAAAAGTTACATAAGTATTTTAATAGCCTGAGACTCAATGAGATCAATTGTATGGCATAGACGCTTAAAGTAAACGTAAGCTCCATTAGTAGAGCAATAGATAATGTTCACAGAGATAATCATCTAGAAGCCTGGCTCTAGCTTTGGGTGCTACACTTAAAGACTAGATTGTGTCCTAAGGAGAATAATTAGGATGTGGAAGTTCAGAGATCCAGGAGATAAGAGTAAGAGTCAAGGAAACCACGGAGAAAACTTGCCAACACTTTTGAACATGAAATTATAATTATGGATGAGGGAACACTTTGAATTTGCATCATTCTCAGTAGGAGAACTCAGACCAACAAGTGAAGGCAGAACTTTCTAATATTTAAAAGGGTACTACAATAAAATTGGTTGCATTGAACCATATTGAGGTTGTTGTCACTGGATGTGTTCAAAGGTGGTTCATCTTTGCCCAGGGATGTGGTAGAAAGAATTCCTGCACTGAGAGAAACACTAGACAAGCTGCTATCTAAGGTTCCTTCTAAATGCAAGGTTCTAGGCTTCTGTATGACACTTCTGTATGCATCTATATACATTTGTCTTTACAAAATCTAATAAAATAAGTCTTTTGCAACCTTATCATGATTGTTGCCTCACCAGTATCCCAACTTACTCTTGATCTGTGAGGATATGAGCAAAGAAAGGTGCTACCAGGAGAATGTAAGAAATTAATTCCGTCAGCTCTCCTCCTCTTACTTGGGCACACGCGTTTAAATGGATTAGCTTTGCTCTAATAACAAAGAATAAATCAGATATCACTTTTTTGGTATTTTCACATAACAAAGTGCTTTCTCAGTTGAATAAAGGAAAAATGAGATTTACTATTAAAAAGAGAAAAAAATCAGTGTCATATGTAAGGAAATAATTAAGATGCAGAGTTTCTTATATATAACTCTTATGTTTTATCTTGAGAAAATAGGTATGTTGCTAATAATTTTCAAACCTTATATATATAAAAAATTATCACTAATATGTTGTAGATATCATTGTTAGTAAAAATATTAACAATTTATCTGGTATGAGAAGAACAAATATAACATTTAAATAATTATGTTTAATATTCATGGGAAAGTGTCACGAACAGAGACGGAATATCTTTAACATCCCACACATCAGTTCACATGAATCTGAATGGCATTTGGCCTAATACCTGCTTCATATGAAAAATACTACCAATATCCAAAAGCTCAGGTGCTATGCAGCATCCTGTCCCTATCAGACCATTTGGACATTGATGTTTGAGGACAAACTTAGAATGATACTCCACCTTTTATCCTCTCATGATTTATTGATCCAGCCCTATCTTAATTCTTTTCATTCTCTCTCTTTCTTTCCACCTATACACCCTAAATATAAGCTTTCTCTAAAGTTTCTACCCGAATAATATTAGCAAATGATTATTTAGATGCACCATGTTCCAGGTACTATGAGTTTTTATGCTTCATCTCATTTAATTCTCAAAATACCTAATGTTGTAGGTATTTTATTATTTTATCTACAAATTTTAAAAAAAGAATTTATTTATTCATTTGAGAGAAAGAGAGCACAAGTGGGGGGGAGAGGCAGTGGGAGAGGGAGAAGTAGACTCCCTGCTGAGCAGGGAGCCTGATGTGGGGCTCAATCCTGGGACCCAGAGATCATGACCTGAGCCAAAGTTAGATGTTTAATATCTAGGCCACACAGGCACCTTACTACTTTCATTTTAAAGAGGATAAATAACTTGACCAACACTCATACCAGCAAAAAAAAAAAAAGAACTTATTCCAGCTACCTGCTTCCACTTTACTCTGCTACTCCTATTTTCCAGGAGGAGCTCCCAAAATGTGAAACTTAAGATCCCATAGGATACAATGTAAATCTTGGCAAGAGACCAGATATGAATAAGAGAAAGATGGTGGAGTAAAAGAAAACTGAGCTTTTGAGTGTGAGCGACTGGGAAAATTGTGGGTTCACTAATCAAAACCAGAGAACTGAATTAAGTAACTAATAATGAGGAATCATTCTATGGTATGGTGTGTGTGTGTGTGCGTTTAATGTTGAAGTAAAATATATGCCAAAAATTAAAACATCCTACAAGACTGGAGCTACAAATAGACCTGAAGACTGGAAAAAGAGAAAGATAATAATGAATGTGATAAAGAGGGAGCAGGAGATGCAATGGGACTTCTGTTTGGTGAAATTAGAAAGCATTGGGGCAGTTGGTTATGTGGATTGCAATAGAAAACCAAAAAGATATTAATAAGAATAGTAGATAATGGCCCTAGATAATGCTGACAATACAACTTTTTTGGAGACTTCTTTGCTGTGACTGAGATTTTCTCCAAAAATGCCCTGGGTTGTACTGGAGTAAAAGAGGAAAAACAGATGAAGGGGGTTGCATAGGACTGGGAATGGACAAACATGGAGATTAAGAGAGCTTTTCCAGCAGGTGGTGCTAAATGAGGTATTCTCATATTCCTGAAAGCAGTAAAGTAGGGAAACAAGTGAAACCAAAATTGTGACTATAAACTGAGAGAAGCAAAAAAAGGGAAAGGACAAACAATACATTAATGGTCGAGCAAGTTTAATAGGGAGACAAGGGGAGAGACTCAAGGGCAGAAAATCATGGCCACAGCAAGACATTTCTAAGTTCAAGATCTTGAATGTGGAGCAGTTTCAAGTGATGAAGTAATTCAGGGTGGGAATGTGCTGCTAAAGAGTATAATTGAAAGCCATGTAGATGAGGGTTAAGAACTCTGCAGCCTTGATTTTAAAGGGTCTTATCTCTAGAGTTATATGCAGCCAAATTTGAATCCTGGCTATGTCACTTGTGATCTGGGGGTATTTAAACAGTTTCTTAACTTCTCTAAGCCTTACTTTTCTTCAGGTGCAAAATTTGGGGTGGAGAGATGATAGTAGTATTTTACAATGTATTATATACATAGTACAATAGTACTATGATCATACTATTTTACAATGTAAAAGCAAAAAAGCAGGCAAAAAGCTTGGAAGAGTATATCATTCTAGTTAGCTTTTACTCTTATTCTCATTGTTGTCGATAATAAAAACTACCCTCAGATATTCAGGAGAAAAGAACAAAAAAACAATCACACAAGAAGATATTACTTAACTTAAATTCTAAGAACCTGACTTAAGGCCTAAATTTCAGACATCTCCATCTCTGTGTTTTCTGAAATAGAGTGAATGGTGAGGAACAACTACTTCATGACTTTGAAGAAGGAGGCTTGAAGATTAAACATTTACTGTGCCTATTATGAATAAGATCCAAGACAATAGGGGTAGATTTGAATGTTCAGAGATTCTCATCCATCTAGACCTCTGATGAAGTTGCTAATGATCAAGGAAATTACCACAAAAGAAAAAAGACGACTTGCAAAAGAGAAGAAGAAGGAGGAGGAGGAGGAGGAAAAGGGCGGGGAGGGGAAGGAGAAAAAGGATAGGGAGGAAGGATAAAGATCTAAATTTATTGATTCCATAATTAAATATTAAAATATCAAAATGAGCTATGATTGTACTTACTTGTGATGAAGTGGGTCACATTACTAAATAAAATCTTTAAAGACAACCAAGAAGTGGAGTACACTCCAGTAGGCACCGTCTCCGAAGTAATCCTTTTAATGAAAATTTGGGCACCTAGGGATAAATTCTCAGAAAGCCCTGATATTATAAAGAAGATTGTATACATGTATAATGAGAAGGTCTATAACTTTCATTAGATTTTCAAAGAAGAATATGACCCCAACATTTAGAAACCACTTCTTTGGTCACTTGGGTGGTTCAGTCAGTTAAATACCTGCCTTCAGCTCAAGTCATGGTCTTGGGGTCCTGGGATTGAGCCTTGCATCAGGCTCTCTGCTCAGTGGGGAGTCTGCCTCTCCCTCTCCCTCTGTGTATGTGCTCTCTCTTTCCTCTCTCTCTGTCTCAAATAAATAAATAAAATCTTAAAAAGAAAACACTTCTCATATGTATATGGTAAATATTTTCAAGAGGTTTAAAATATAATGGTCTCAAAACCTATCAAAATATTTAACTTTACATTGATTACCTTGATTGTTTATGACACTAGTTATTATTTCACATCATAATACATTCCCATAAAGAAACCAAATTGACCCAACATTCCCCATTAGTCCTCCCACCATCTTTGTAACCCTCTTAAATAGAGTAAATACTAGGGATTTGTCTGGTTCAAGGAAAGAATTAGTGTGAAACACAAAGCATGGAGTTTATTCTAGTCAACTACTCAAAAAAGTTTTATTTAGTGGCAGACACCAACTACCTACTTGATATCTGTGATTTCCTCTCTTCCTCTTAAAAAAAAAATCTGATTTTTTTCAACATATCAATGTGTCCCTCTGGAAGATCACAGTTCCCCGCCTACTTAGCAACAAAAGGTGAACCATAAAATGCAAATGGAAATTGGGCAAGATTTCTGGAAGAATTCTTCAGAAGAGAGCTCCTTTAGACAGGATGCACTTCTCTTTTCTCTTCTCTTTCTCATACCCTTCCTGCCTGGAATACAGGTATGATGTCAAGAGTTTCAGCAACTACCTTGAACCTTTGGGACGCCTCAAAGATAGACAACATGTGCTAAGAATGGCAATACCATAAAACAGAAAATCATCCCAGGTGAAATCATGAACTTTATGCCCTATCTAAAACATCTTCCCTTATGTTTTTCATGTAAGAAAAAAAGACCATAAAATTCCCAACTTTTAAGTCTTCAGAGTTTGTGGCTATTTTTTGTTTAGGGATTATTTTGTGTGTATAAAGGAATCACTGTCATTCAGAAAAGAATGTGATTCACAACTACCATAGATATCCAGCCTGAAAATTCCACTTTCCTTTGTTACATTGCCTAAGAGTGGACCAATTTCTGATCCACTTTGATAAACAATGACTTTTAATGGATTGTCTGCATGATATTGGACACTAGGCAAAAATGAACTAAGATCTCTGAGAGGCAGGAAATAAATTAGGTGAAGGGGGAATCCAAGCAGAACCTGGTGGATACCCTGTGTTGAGGAAATAAACCTAAAAACACAGAAGACTAAGACAGCTAGAGTTTACAGGACAAAGTACAAGAGAGTAAAGAGCTTCATGGAGACCTCTAGAGATAGGCAGAGAGCCCACATTCTGTTCAGCAGAGTACAGATCAGCACATGCATGAAAGAAAACTACTAATGTCTGGCAAAAGAACCTAAAAAGATTAAAAGGGACAGTAACTAGAGATATGGCTGAGAAGAATGCCTGTTCCCATCAGCCAGACTGGAAAACCTTATAATCAATGGGACTTTAGATAAAGATCCCACAATATTATGCCTCCATACTGGAGAATAATTAGCTTTGGACCAAATTATTCTGGCTCTGTCTAGAAAACCTTAAAAACAAAACCTTAAATAGCAAATTTTTCCAGCTAACTTAACTGCATCCCAGCAAAAAGTTTAAGAATATTTATAGGAATACAAAAATATTCCAACAAGGAATACTTTAACCCACCCAGGTCACATTCACAATATGCAAAATCCAATAAAAGATTACCAGGCAATCAAAGAAGTAGAAAATACGACTCACAATTAGGAGAAAAATCAATCCACTGAAACCAACTCAGAACTGACACAGATATTAGAATTGTCAGACAAGAAGATTAAAACAAGTTATTATACTGATATCCCATATGTTAAAAAAAAAAAAACTAGAAGAAATATTGAATGTGCTAAGTAGAGACATGGAATATATATTTAAAAAAATAAATGTCTAAAGATAAAATTACAATGCCTGAGATTAAAAAAAATAATCTGGATAGGATTAACAAAAGATTAGATATTTTACAAGAAAAGATTAGGGATCTAGGAGACATAGCAAGAGAAATAATCCAAGATGAAATAAAGTGAACTTTGGAACAACTTCAAGCAGCCTAATATGTATGTAAGTAAAGTGCCTGAAAAGAAGAGAAGGGGGGAAACCCTAAATCTTATTTGAAAAAATAATGGCTAAAAGTTTTCCAAATTTGATTTTTTAAAAAGAAGAAAAAAAAAATCCAAGAATCTCAATGAACCCTGAGCAAAAGAAACATGAAAAAAACTATACCAAAATATATCATAATCAAGTTTCTCAAATCCAATGATGAAAAAAAAATCTTTTTTAAGATATTATTTATTTATTTATCAAAGAGAGAGAGCACAAGCAGGGGGAGCAGCAGGCAGAGGGAGAAGCAGGCTCCCCACTGAGCAAGGAACCTGATGTGGGACAGGATCCCAGGACCCTGGGATCATGATCTGAGTTAAGTTAAGGCAGACCCTTAACTGACTGAGTCACCCAGACATCCCAAAAAGAAGAATCTTGAAAGCAGCAATGTGAGAAGATACAAATACAGGGAACAAAGATAAGGATGACAGCATATAATTTATCAGAATTATGCAAACAGGAAGACAAAGGAGCAATGTCTCTTAAGTACTGAAAGGAAAGAAAAAATAAGTTTTTTTTTTTAATTGATTTGACAGAGAGAGATCACAAGTAGACAGAGAGAGAGAGAGAGAGAGAGAGGGAAGCAGGCTCCCTGCTGAGCAGAGAGCCTGATGTGGGATTCGATCCCAGGACCCTGAGATCATGACCTGAGCCGAAGGCAGTGGCTTAACCCACTGAGCCACCCAAGTGCCCCGAAAAAATAAGTTTTAAACTAGAATTCTATACCCAGCAAAAATACCTTGTAAAAGACAAAGGTGAGATAAAAAACTTTTCAGACATAAATATGCTAAAAGAATTTATATACAGTAGACCCGCACTAAAATAGTAGCATATAAGAAGTCCTTCACATAAAGGGAAAATTATGTCAAATGAGTTAATGCTCTACACCAAGCAATAAAGAGAACAAGAAATTGAAATTGCAGAAGGTAGAGCACTTCCAAACTCACTTGATGAGGTCATCATTACCCTGACACCAAAACCAGACAAAGTCATTAAAAGAATAGAAAACTATATTGACAGAAAGATCAATGACCACCAGGGGACTTAGGTTGGAGGCAGAGATTGCCAAATGACATGAGGAATATTGGAGAGTTATGGAAATGCTCTGATCTCAAATGTGTTGATACACTTATGAGTGTACATATCTGCCAAAACCTATCAAATTATAAGTTAAATGGATACAGTTTATTATACTTAAATTGTACCTCAATATTCTGATTAAAACAAAACAAAATAAACGAAAACAGCATATCTGGCAGATACTATGGTTTGGCTCACTTCATAACCAATACAATCACCTTCTAGAATGTCTTCCTATACTGTAGAGGCCAGAAAGCTAAAACCACATTTCCCATTTTCCCTCATTGTTTACATATGTGACTGATTCAGTAACCACAGATACACTCACTCAAGGCTTTACTTAGGAACAGAATTTAGTAGAAAAAGGGGCCAGAGAACAAATCATCAATTTTGCCGGAGAGAACCAAAGATAGCATTTCTAGAGAGCCAGCCACTTTCTGATTGTGGCAGAGGTTCCTTGGAGGCCATTTCTGCAGAGAAGTTCTGCAAGTTGTCTCTAAAAACATGCCTAGAGTCTATATTTCTCATGTATAAACTACATGTTCTCAATAACAATTCCTTCATTCTTAAACTGAAAAAAAAAAAAAGAAAAACCCAGAACTTTCAATGGATACAGAATTATAAATCAGTCACCGCTCAACATCAGCTAGTTTAAAACATCTATCTAGATCCACAGTCCTTCCATTCCTCTGTTACCAGCGCCCCCACTCTGATTCATTCCATGTTTTATAGCTCAGTTCCAATGTAGGTATCATGGATTTGTACTAAAAAGTTTTATCATTGGTCTAGAATTAAGAGAGGACTTCTAACCTATTTCCTACTAGAATTTCCAAGATCATCTTTGTCCGAACAATTGAAATGCAATCTTTTTGTGTAAAGATCTCCCAATGCCAAAGCAACAGGACAATGGCTTTAAGCAAGCTTCAAGATGAACTTGCTTCTCCTCTAACCCTCTGAGCCTCCAACTCTTTGACTGACCCATCCTCTCCTGATGGAGCATCTCAGGGCAGAGGAGCTTTGTTTTCTAAAGTAATTTCTTTCCCTTGACTATTTCACTGCTTTCATCTTTACATAGAAGTTTGGCTGGGAATCAAAGTTGTCAGGGAAAAAAAGCTCAGCATTTTTGTCAATTCTTCTGCTGTCACCCATTGAACTCTGAGAGCTTCCCCTCAGTGAAGATAAGTGAATTCCCTTGGTGCCACCCATCTCTGGCTCTGGTGGCAATGATGGCAGGGAAATAAGGGAGCTACAAAATGGTCTCGTGCTCTCCCTATCCCATCTTACTGCCTCCATAGGCCTATTTCTGTCCCTATCTACCACATTTTCTGGCCCTCTCTAGTTCTCTCTCTCTCTCCTTAAAAAAAAAAAAAAAAAAAAGTTGTATTGCACAGATGATGCATACATCTTGATTTTTCTCACTCATCTAAATTTAAACTAAATCAAGTGGTTTCATGTGACTGTTTAAAACATCACAGATGTTAAGGAAATTACCAACATCAGCGTCCTTTCCTCCCTAAAAATTATGTTTCACCATGTGCCAAAACCCAGCAGAGGGCATCCTTCCATTTCAGATGAATGAATACTGCAGGAAGAAGGCTCTATGATTCCAGCAATGTCTTCCATTTACAAATGTGCCCTGGAATTTAAAATCAAGACACTTTTGTGGTAGGAGGAGAAACTGTTGTAGAAGTTGTTTTCTGGAGTGCTTACCTCCATTTCAAATTATAGATTTTGAAAAATTCTCCATTTATAAGGAAAAAGAAAGAGGAAAACAAAATCTCTGCCTCTGGTCTCTTTCCAGATTTGGGGCATTACCTTCAAATGGCAGAATCAACAAGGTAACTAACATCTGTGCGATCTTTCCTTCCCTAGGCCACTGTGTGCTAATAAAGTAATCACAGAAAAAGCAGCTGGGAAAAAACCCGCACCCTGTTTCTTTTGTCCATTGCCCTCTGCCTCTAGGCATCAAATGCAAAGAAAAATAGCATCACTGCCTGTTAGATTGCCTTAGAAGAAGGAAGAAGGTAAGTATGGTCAAAAGCAGGGTGTCAGGTAAGGCCAACCATATTACACCTGTGTAAGGAGGCAGTCACCCACTAAATTTAACTGGGCAGTTGCACAGAAATTAAAATTCTACAATGGAAAATATCTTACATCATCAGAAGAATTTTGACAGTTAAAATCACTCTTATCAGTGATTTTCTCCCTGGGGAGTAAGTTTATCAGATTCTTTCCTGGTAGAAGAATGTCATAGGGAGAGGAGGAAAGAATGTGAGAGAAGAGTATAGCAACATTCATACACCCATTCAATATACGTTTCTGAGCACGTTGTGCCAAACCCTGTCCTAGGTATAAGACCATATCCGCAAAGTATCAAAGATTCCTTCCTTGTGCTTGCTTCAGCAGCACATATGCTAAAATTAGAACAATACAGAGAAGATTAGCATAGCCCCTGCTCAAGGATGACACACAAATCTGTGAAATGTTCCAATTAAAAAGAGGAGAGAGAGAGAGAGATCCCTTTCTTTGAGGTAATGTGCAAAAAAGCAGGGGTTTGGAGAGTCAGATCTAATTTTGAGTCCTGGTCCTGTCACTTGACCAGCTATGTGACTTGGAGCAAAATAATTAATGTTTTCTTTAGCAAAACAAGGATAGTTAGATTGTTACTATTGACTTATAACTAAGTAACAAAAGATTGTTACTATTTATTAAAAACCTACTTTGTTCCAAGCATAGGAATTGAGTACTTCTATATATTATATATGGTCAAATCCTCACAATTAGTCTGTGACAAAAGTTCTATCACCATGCTCCTTTTACAAATGAGAAAACCAAGACACAGAGAGATTTATAAATTACCCAGAATCACATAGAAGTATCAGAGCAGGAATTTGAAACAAGGCCAATCTTGCCTCTCAACGAGTAGAGCAGAGAAGTGTTCTCTAAGGCTGTCCTGGGGATTAGATGAGATGAATGTATAAAGCTGAGAACACAGTATAGTAACGTTATTACTACTATTATTATTAATTTGCCATTGTTGCGGCTTTCTGGGACCTAAGGGTACATGTGGAAATATAACGAAAGAGGCTCAATGCTTCAAATCTAAATTCCTCCTCTTCAAAATGTAGTCTGTGTCCAACTCAAGTTAAAAGTAAAATTGCAGAAGGCATTGCTAGTGAATCATGGCTTCTCCCCATTTATCTTTCCATCAGATGACAGGCTGCCTCTAACAGCGATGGCTCTAGGCAGGATATCAGAAGAACAGTTTCCCTGTAACAAAACATGAGCATTTCCTGCTCTGGGTTTTTTCTAACCATCTCTGAAAGAGGAAGGTTAAGACCAAATGCAAAACAAAGCCAAGCTCCAAATATCCATCTGCCATTTGAAGGCAGCTCTTTTTTCTCTGATAAGTGATCTGGGGGAGTCAGTCCCACCCCCTCAACCTCTGGCGTCCCTTGGCTCTTTGTTCTTACCCTTTCTAAAGTGCATTCTCCAGAGCCCTCTTCTTGGGCTTCTTAGTGAGGGAGCCTGTTCATAGATCAGTGGGGCTGAATTACGCTAACCGTATTATTCAAAAAGAAATGAGGCAGTCATGTTTCCTTGATGCTCAGGAGTTTGCTCTGTTCTGCTACGGCAAGCCTAAACTTGGATCTCACACTGTCAAATTACCAAAATCCAGAATAATTTTAAACAACAAGAAAATAAAATTCTGGTTCCAGGCCTCATTTCTTACTGATTTTGTTTTGGGACTGCCATCTTAGTTTCATTAGGTAGGAAACTGAGTGTTTGATAATGGGGTGTAAGAGAATTCATAAATGTGTATCTTATAAATATTCCCTTTTTCTCATGTGCACTAAAAAATAGTTTGTATCTCACACGCTAAGCTTCATAATGCAAAACTCAAGTCAACTGAACAAGTGAAAAATGTGTTCCTATTAAAAAAGGCAATTTCATGCTGATTTTATCTCACCAGGCTTCTGTAGGGATGAACACTGTTAGCAACACATCATTTGGGATAGAAATAAGTGCTTCAATCCCTTTGGTCTGAACTCCAAAAAAATAGCAGATGTCCTGGGAGTTATGTTGCAAGTCACCTTGTCATAGGCTTACAGATTTCTAACAACCCTGGCTGGGTTCAATAAAAAAAGAAGATTTTCCTTAGCAGAGTACTTACCCCAAGATAATGGCCATCAATGAACACGACAGGGAGGGAAGGGGCTTCTGAAACACGTCGGCATCGCTCATCTAACTCTTTTCCATAGTCACCATTCAGAGCTATGTTTTTCTCTTCAAATTTTACTCGATGGTTTTGGAAGATCTTTCTAACCAGTTCGCATCTTTCAAAGGTTGTCCGTACCACACGAAGGCAAGTGGTATAAATCACTACGCGGTCAAATTCTAGGTCAATTGATGGTTGCTGAAGGAAGAACATGGTAGCGTAAATATTTTCATTGACTTTCTTCTATCTTATTAAGACAATTAACATTTTGACACATAGAAGACACTTGTCTTCTACATTAAAGGCATGCAATAGAAGTTGAAGTGCCATATTTATCAATCCTAAGACATGCTTTTGTTAGAAAATCTGTACTTGAGAAAGGGAGAACAATCAACATAATTTAAATGACATAATTTACTTGACAGTGTTTTTTCTGTTCTCAGTGGCATATCAAATAATGGCATATCTTAAAACCAATGATGTCTCACATGGCATGCCATGTGGTAAAATAAGGAATAGTTGAATTATCTTTCTCATGTTCCCTAGACAGGGTTCAGTTACCAGATTGGCCTCTTAAACCCAAGTGCAATACGTAACAGAACAGTCAGGTTAGCATTTAACCGTTTAAAAATCCTTCACCTTATCCTTGGGCAACCATCTTCTGGGAATAAGAGGATGGGTATCTTCTTTCAGCAGCACAGCATATGTGCCTGCACTCTGTCGAGTGACAGGGCTCTGACACGCAGTGAGAAGGCGATCCAAAGATTGAATGACTCAGAGGGAGTGCAGAGAAACCAACACCCTAGTGGGCAGTGGGTCAGAGCCAGGCATGGAATGGAAACAACAAAACGGGTACACTGCAACAGATGCAAACAGCTCTCAAAACCAAGGAGACGACTCCCTACGTGTGAATCTTGCTTTCTACATTTCCTGCTACATCAGAAATCAGTGACTAAGTTCCTGGGATGATCAGCCCAGCACTGCTAGGCCCTGACAACATTAGGGAAAAGCCTCTTCTTCTTTACCACAGTCTTCCTTGAAGGAGACTAAAGGGAATACAACTGTACCTTGAGTCCAAGGGATATGTGGGTTTTCATGGGGCTACAGTTGTTGCAACACAACCACACAACTTAGAAACCCCTCTGAAGTCAAAATTTTGACTGGAAACCACTCCAGATAGCTAAATACTAGAATCAGAAGAAAGGATACTAAACTTCATCACTCTGTAGTCAAAGAAATCAGCCCATTACATGCAAATATACAGAGTCCTGAGAAGGTCTTAAATCATAAAGATGGCAATGCAGTGGTCTCCACCTCACCAAGGAAGAGGTCATTTTTTTTTTCTTGATAATAAAATTTACTTCTTCCCTCAATAGAGTTCAGAGGCTAAGCTAAAAACCCAGAGACCTGGAGGAGCCAAACAAGTGTCATCAACATTGGGCCAGGCCAGGAGTAAAAGAGTTATCAGTGAGATGTAGAAAGTCAGCTGGGAGAGAAAAATGTTACTCAGCTTCCCACAAGATTCGGGCTGGCAGGCATGTTACTCAATATTGTCAGATATGATGATTTTATTTTAGTTTTTTATTTTACTTTTTTAAGACATAATTATTCTGAATATAAGCTTGAAATGTGGATTTTTATGGAAAATTTTCTGCTTTCTCAATGGCAGCACCTCATTAAAAATGTATTGAGACCATGTGGACCAATATATTTGAAGGCCGAATTTGGCCTGACACCATGAATTAACACCAGGGTGGAGAAAGCATCAGATATAATGGGACTCTGCCACTGGCTATCTGTGTATTTGGGGGAAAAGAGTGAACTAGTAAGCCTCAATTTTGTCATCTATAAAATGTGATCTACCTAACAGGTTTGCTGAGGAGGCTAAGTAATCGAGACTATGAAAACAACCAGTGTAGGGCTCAATATGTACGACTGTGCTCAGTTACCTAGTGTAAAAGATTACACTCCACAATGGGGAAGTTTCAAACTTAAAAACACAAACAAAAATAAATCAGTGTAATTAATGACAAGAAAGGGGGGGCTGTTATTACTATGCTCTAGATTAAAAAGCATTGATCTTTGTTCAGGGCGCCTGGGTGGCTCAGTCAGTTAAGGATCTGCCTTCAGCTTGGGTCATGATCTCAGAGTCCTGGGATCGAGAGTCGTATCGGGCTTCCTGCTCGGTGGGGGGTCTGCTTCTCCCTCTCCCTCTGTCTCTTCTCCTGCTCATGCTCTGTGTGAGTGTGTGTGTGTGTGTGTGTGTGTGTCTCAAATAAATAAATAAAATCTTAAATTAAAAAAAAAAAAAGCATTGATCTTCAGAGAAAGTAACCAAATGCCCAAACCTATGCTCATCTTTAGGTTCATGGTTATAAGCAAGTAGGAAATCAACAAACTCACTACAAATACTGCAGGTTTTGGAAGTGCACTCTAGTTCTCTTTTCTCTGATGCTATTATGTGAGTAAGTATGCATTGTTCCTCTGGTTGTATAATACTATAACTGCATTTGGTTCTATCAAAATGTAACACTTCTTTCAATAACTACACTTACTTTTGAAATAGTTGATAAGACAAATTTCCCCCGTGAATAGAGGTGGGAAAGTTTAAGATCAGACCAGTCTGCTGCCACATTAACCAACTCCTATGGGATTATCTCTGCTCACACAACAAATGCTAGGTAACACTTTGCTGTGAGTCTCTAAGAGATACACATTTAAAAAACAGTAACAAGATGGACCCCTATCAGGTAGCCATGTTGGATGCTGTTTAATACAAAGGGCAACAAAAATATTCCTTTACCTCCTGTTAAGGATGAACTTTGCCTGGAATCAGTGAATTTCCAAGATCGCTGGATATTAGAATAAACTGGGAAGGTTTTGTTTTAGGGGGTTTTAAGCTGGGGAGTTTATAAAAATTCCCCATACCCAGGCCAAGTACATAACAATTAAACCAGAATCACCAGGAATGAAATCTCAGAATTGTTTGTTGTTGTTTTTTTTAAGCTCCTAAGGTGATTTCAGTCTACAACCAAATTCTAGAGCTAGTCACATACGAGTTGGAAATGCAGAATGACAAGCTAGATCTACTGAATAAGAATCTGCATTTTTAACAAGTTCTCTGGGGAATTTGGATGAATGAATGAATGACAACCTAGATCTACTGAATAAGAATCTGCATTTTTAACAAGTTCTCTGGGGAATTTGGATGCACATTACATTTTAAGGCACCCTACTGTAATCACATTGACAGCTTGACTGAAAGAGAAACTGGGATTATGTCCCTTTAAATAACTGTTAGTCATTTATTCAGTTACTAGAATCATTTATTTGCTATACATGGTGACAGGTAGTAGATATATAATTGTGAGCAAACAATATCATTTGCTTACAACCTGAAGCCCATAGATTTGTTTTTTTTTTTTTTAAGTTACATAAATAAATATAGATTCACAAACTGTTAAGTACTGGGAAAGAAATGCACAAGTTGTTAGGAGAGACTATTGAAGGTGTATGCTTTTCTTGTTTCAGAGGTTGAGAAAGTGTTTTCTGGTAAATGAGCTCTGCTTTAAAGGACAGGAAGGAGTTAGAGATATTAGGTAAGAAAGCATGGGGAGGAGTATTATAGATAAGTGCAAAGATCTTGAGATGGGAGGGAGATGGCATGTTTGAGACTCTGGTTGAAAGGCTTTTGCCAAAACACAGAGAAAGAGAACTACAGTAGTACTAAATGAATCTGGACAGGTATGCAGGATAGATAACATGTTGTACTTTTATAACCACTTTAAAGATCCATGGGCTTTAACCTCAGAGTAATGGGAAATTCCTGAAGGTTTTTAAGGAGGAAGGGAAGAATTTACATTAAAAAAAAAAAAAGTAAGTGAAATATGACCAGTGTAGATAGTTGCACAGAATGTGCACTGCACAAGCCTCAGGGATGTCATTATTAGCATGGTCTAAATAAATTATTCCCTCAGGGTTGTGTAGCCCACAACTTGAGGAATCATATTCAGTCTTATTCCCAACTCTGTTGGTCTGGGAACTGAAATTCAACACAGGATAAAATCAAGGTAGAAAATTTGGTTATCTATTAGAATAAGCTATTATGTAAAATGTTCTAAAGAAGATCTCATTGAACAATTTTTTGGTTTGATTTGGAAGTAGATCATCCTAGAGGTTGTAGGTTGAATGATTTCTCAAGGTCTTTTCCAGTTTTATAATATGAATTTAAATGATATTGTCTTTGGGAAAAAAAAAATCCTCTCCTACATTCGTTTCATTTTCTTTCCCTCAACAGATTTGTCAAAGCATCTGGCCAGAAATCTAAAAATAGCCACTCAATGGTTAGCTGTCCTTCTTCTCCCTGCCTAGGGTTACCATGGGAATAGCGTAATGAAGGATGGATGCTTCTGAGACAGTGCTGAGAAGCCATTGGGATTTGCAGCCTGCTTGTTTTGAGAGAGCCGACCTAGATAATAATAAAGGTAGGCCATTTCTTCCTTTCCACTGATTAAAAAGATGAATCTTAGGAGTGGCCTGAAGCCTCACAAGAGCCTGCAGCAAAAGTAGATGTGTTGGCAAGAGATGGAAATTGCTGGGAACAAGACAAAGAGGTTACCAAATAGCCAATGTATGTCCTCAGCCTGCAACTGTTCTGCAAGTGGCACTGTGAAATGGTCATACCTCGTCATCTTGGGTCAATTCTGGAGTCCCTACACTCACAGTAACTGCCACTGAATTCAGGCCAAGAATCAGTCCCCTCTGCTCCCTGACAGAGGATCAGCTTGGAGCAGACCCAGCTCCTAAGGCTGGAGCAAATCCAGTGGGTTATTTCCACTTGACCCTTTGCCTGTCCAGCCTGGCACTGGTTTGAAAAGGTGTCCTGAAATAGGGGCCTCCAGACACCTCCAGGAATGCACTTCTTAAACAAAAATTAAAAATAAAATGGGAAGTCACACCCCAAAATTGCTAGAATTAGTACAGCAATTCAGTAATGTGGCAGGATACAAAATCAGTGCACAGAAATCAGTTGCTTTTCTATACACTAACAATGTAATTATAGAAAGAGAAATTAAGAAATCCATTTCATTCACAAAAGCAACAAAAATCATAAGATACCAAGGAATAAACCTAACTAAAGAGGTAAAGGATCTATACTCTAGAAACTATAAAACACTTGTGAAAGAAACTGAGGAAGACACAAAAAGATGAAAAAATATTCCATACTTATGGATTGGAAGAAGAAACGTTAAAATGTCTATCCTCCCCAGAGCAATTTACTCGTTCAATGCCATCCCTGTTAAAATACCATTGACATTTTTCAAAGAACTAAACAAAAAATCCTGAAATTTGTATGGAACCAGAGAAGATCCCTAAAGACCACAGGAAGGATGAAAGAGAAAAACAAAGCTGGCGGGGATCAAGTTGTCTGACTTTAAGCTATATTACAAAGCTGGGATCACCAAGACAGCACAGCATTGGCACAAAAACAGACATGTAGACCAATGGAACAGAATAAAGACTCCAGAAATGGACCCTCAACTCTAGGGTCAACTAATCTTTGACAAATCAGGAAAAAATATCTGATGGAAAAAAGACAGTCTCTTTAATAAGTGGTGGTGGGGAAACAGGACCGCTACATATAGAAGAATGAAACTGGACCATTCTCTTACACCATACACAAAGATAAACTCAAACAGATGAAAGACCTCAATGTGAGACAAGAATCTATTGAAATCCTAGAGAAGAACATAGGCAGTTACCTTTTCGACATTGGCCACAGCAACTTCTTTCAAGACATTATCTCCAAAGGCAAGGGAAACAAAAGCAAAAATGAACTTTTGGGACTTCATCAAGATAAAAAGCTTCTGCACATCAAAGAAAACAATCAACAAAACTAAGAGGCATCCCACAGAATGGGGGAAGATATTTGCAAATGTTATTACAGATAAAGGGCTGATATCCAAGATCTATAAAGAATTTCTCAAACTCAACACTCAAAAAACTAATAACCCAGTCAAAAAATGGGCAGAAGACATGAACAGACACTTCTCAGGAAAAAAAAAAAAAAAAGACATACAAATGGCTAACAGACACATGAAAAAATGTTCAACGTCACTAGCTATCAGGGAAATACAAATCAAACCACAATGAAATACTACCTTATACCAGTTAGAATAGCAAAAATTAACAAAGCAGGAAACAACAAATGTTGGCAAGGATATGGAGAAAGGGGAACACTCTTAAACAGTGGTGAGAGTGCAAGTTGGTACAGCCATTCTGGAAAACCTTACAGAAGTTCCTCAAGATGTTAAGAATAGAACTACCCTATGAGCCAGCAATTACACTACTGGTATTTACCTCAAAGATAGAGATGTAGTGAAAAGAAGGGGCGCATGCATCCTAATGATCATAGCAGCAGTGTCCACAATAGCCAAACTATGGAAGGAGCCAAGATACTCTTCAACAGATGAATGAATAACCAAGATAGGGTACATACACACAATGGAATATTATTTCACCATCAAAAATGATGAATACTCACCATTTGCATCAACATGGATGGAACTGGAGGGTATTATGCTAGGCAAAGTAAGTTAAGCAGAGAAAGACAATTATCATATAGTTTCACTCATATGTGGAACATAAGCAATAGCACGGAGGAACATAGAGAAGGGGAGGAAAATCCAAAGGAGGAGAAATTGGAAAGGCAAATGAAACCTGAGAGACTATGGACTCTGAGAAACAATCTAGGGGTTTCAGAGGGGAGGAGAGTGGGGAAAGGGGTAACAGGATGATGGGTATTGAGGAAGGCACATGCTATGATGGGCACTGGGTATTATGCTTAACAAATGAATCATTAAACACTACTTCAAAAACTAATTATGTACTATACAGTGGCTAACTGAACATAATAAAAAAATGAAAAGTCACATTTTAAGATGTTCATGGCAGACATAATTCTGGTAAATTTACATTCATTTAATCCCCATAATACCTGACATGTTGTGGCTGCTTTATTCACAGATGGAGAACCTAAGTTCAAGGGGGAATAAGTGTCCTAAACAAGATGACAAAGTTAAAAATTAAGCAATTTAGAAACCTGGACCTTTCCAAAATCCACGTTTCCACTGAGCCAAGAGGAACCACTGAACCGCCCTCTTGTTTTATTACTCCCTCCCCAGAATAAAGTTGTTGCCCAAACACAGATGGCTATAGACCTAAGTCATTGCCTGTGAGATAATGTTTGTGATTTAAAGAGGTTTGCCTCTTCACTAATTTACGCTCCCACATATAATAGGAAGTAACATCACAAGAGGTGCATTTTACTTTTTTTTTTTTTTTTCAGGCTAAAGAGATTCCTTTGAGATGGAGAAGGTGGAGAGATCTTTTCTCCTCTACCTGAAAACAAAGAGGAGTGATGAGCTCAGAGCCATATAGCATATCAGAAGGCAAACTGGGACCAGACCCAGACTTCTTGATTATCAGGCAATAGGCCAACCTGGCTCCAGAGCTGCCATCTTAAAGAGCAGGTGCATGCCCGTGGAAGCAGGGCTGTAGATCTTTACAAAGGGCAGGGAATTTTACATCTCTCTCTGTGTCTCTCCCTCTCCATGCTATTCTGTAAACCCCTATAGCTGTACGCATGTTCTGGGATGTACCCCAGGGAAATTCTCTGTGTCCCTTCATAAGACACAGGTTATAAAAATAATTATAATAACATTAGTTATGACATGTCCTTTGTGTATCTACATGTAGTGCTTAGAACCTGACATGTGCAACTTTCCTTTATCATGACATAAGGATTATAATTCAAATTTTACAGTTAAGGGAACAAAAGCTTGGTATGAACTTAAGGTGCCAAAATACCTCAGGGGAAAAGGACCAGAACCAAAATTTCCGTCTGGGTCTGCTTCCTAAGTCCTTGCTCTTACCATAAGAAGATGCTTTACATAATCCTCTTAAATACAACCAACCAATGGGCTGTACAGTTCTAGAAATGAGTGGTGGATTATACCATGGAGGGTCTGTCACAGAGACAGCCCTAGAAATTACTCCTGCTCATCCCTCTGTCATTCTATCATCTCTGGATATATGTCACCTCCTTACACAGACCTTCCCTCATCATCTCATAAAAAAAAATGGGCCTTTTATCTTCATACCCAATTCTTTCCTTTAGAATACCTAGTACTCCTAGATATTATATCGTGTTTGTTTATTGATTTACTTTTGGTTCCTCCCAAATAAAATATAACCCCAACAAAGCAGGAACTTAGTTTGGCTCACTAGAACTAAGAACCCCAAATATGACCCAGTATATAGTAGGTACTTAATAAATAGTTTCTGGCCTCTTTTGCACACATTTAATAAGAACTTGATTTGAATCTGCCTCTTAACAACTGGATAATTGTGGACTAGTTACTTAATTTCTTTAAACTTCAGTTTTCTGATCTGTAATATAGGGACATTAATGCCTCTTTCATGAGGATTTATGGGAACTTAATGATTTAATGAATAGAAAAACCCTTGGCATGAAACCTGATGCATAATAAACACTCAGTAAATGGCACCTTTGGATTTTTACTATCATTATTACTATAAAATGCTACTGACAACACCAGCAGCCACACTATCACCCTTATCATTACAACCAACTGTATGAACCAGACTGACATCATCTTGGACAAATCTGCCATGACGACCATCCGGTGACCTGAAGACTTCTTGAGCACAGCACCCTCCCTCCACATTCTTTCTTTTTGCTTAACCACATAATGACCCTTAGGTACACCCTGGAGGCATACTGTCCTTGATCCAAGCTATGACTATGACACACAACTGTTCTCAAACAGTTCCCCCAGTGGCTCCCCAGCAGTACTCTCAGGCTGTAGGCTACACAAGCAGGTCTTAACAGGAAAGAGGAGCTATGGAGATCCACTCCTCTTGCAGCAGCCCAAGACCTCTGTCCACAGGTCCCCTTAATAAACTATTTCTTATCAAGTTGGAGTTATGGGCCTTTTTCTTCAGTCTCACAGCTTCTTTGGCTGTGGGAGGTCAATTTGCACACACCTTTTTATAGAACACCAAGTCCAAATTCACATATGTCATCAACCTCAAAAGCTAGAATGGCAAAGTTAAATCTCATAATTACACAGTGATCAAAATATAAATCTCTTTGGGGCACCTGGGTGGCTCAGTTGGTTAAGCATCTGCCTTTGGCTCAGATCATGATCTCAGGGTCCTGGGATTGAGCCCCGCATAATAACCATATAAATAATAATCAATTGATCAATCTCTTTAATGACTAAAATTACCATTTACATCTGACTGAATGTGCCATCAATTCTAAGAATGAAAACAACAAAGTGGAGCATATATATTAGATGCCATAAAAATCTTTCCTTTTCTAAATTTGGGTGCCCCCTAGGTGGCATGAAAGAAATGCATGAGCACAATTTTTGCAGGCAAGGATTTCTGGATAGTGTGTTTTCTATATTTGTAATGCTCTAAGATCCTGTAAATAAGTGAATTTCCATTATTACTTTAGGAATTATCTATTTGTCCAAATCAATTATTGAGTTGGCCTAGACATTAATTGAAAAGTCAATGAACCTAATGAATTCTCCATACCAAACAAACAAACAAAAAAGATTTTTCCAAAGAGTTAAATGGAAACGATATTGATTTTACAGCACATCTGAGTTCATGAAAATGAAGGTGTCCCATTCCCCTACTATAGAGACCTTAGAAAAGGCCATAGCTCTGCTAGTTTAGCTCTAAACAAACACAGGGAGATTTCACTTGAAAATCTGGATTTTTGCCTGTTTTAGAAAAAGCAGAATCTGATAACATTAGTTCTGTTGCCTTCTTGTGCAAAAACAGTAACTGAAGCTTGGTGGCAACTACCCCCTTGAGGGGCACATGTCTCTAGAAGCCACATGTAATAACCATGCCCTTACATCTAGACAATTTCTTGCATTAACATTACCTGCAATGCTCCTTTCGATCTGAGTTTGTGATGTTGCATCTAGTCTAAAGAATCTGTACATACATCTTACATGGGGGAAACGGAGACTCCCATTTTACTTACTTGAATCAACATTTTGGGGGGAAGCAACACATAGTGGAAAGAAAATCCATCTCGAGCCAATGCTTTGGTTAGCTGTATGAACTTGGGGAAATCAGTTTACTTTTCTGGACCTAGGTTTTCTCTTCTCTAATATGGGAATAGCTGTAATCTAGCCCACAAAGGAGTTGTAGGGGCATATGTAAAATGCTTCTGAAGGCATACTGTAAATTATAATACTTTAGAAACATAGCAGCTCTCGTCATTGCCCAGTCACACAGATGGGAGAAAAGGAACTGGCCTGGAAACCACCTTCCTACCAGCAAACAAAAGCATCTCCTCCAATAGAAATATTTGGGTTTCTATAGACATTGTCAGAGATATGATTTATTGGCATTTGCTATTCTGCAAATAACACTTCAGATTAACACTGACATCAAGGTAAGTGCCCAAGTCATCATATTCTGAAGCATCCAATCCTGAAGTGATATGCTTACAACAGTAAAAAGCCAGGGAGCGAATGAATTAAGAACATACCACAAATGGAAACATTGAAAAAAATATACTTCCCCTCACATCATATGAAAAATTCAAGTTACAAAACAAGAAGAAAAGGAACTAAAGTGTTCCAGAATAATAAGTGGTTAGATAGCCCTGCCTCGACCATTTTTTTCATGCCTTTCATCTTTGTACTTTGCAAAACCCCAGTGCTCTTTCTTAAAGATACAGGTGCCTTTTTCTTCCCATTCTGCCAAATATATACATATCGTGGATAAAAACCAAACAAGGAAAGATTAAACTCTTCCTCAATTCTCTCCATCCAAGAAAATGCCTGAATAATCAGTCCCTTTTTGTGGGTTTGGATGTGATCAGAACCTACTTTAGAGGTTGAAATACCTGCATCTCCCCTCAGCTTGATGGTTCCATAACTATCAGGGTGATGAAGGGAAGGGATCTTAGTCTCTGTGGAATTCCCAGAATAGACTGAGAACCAAGTGCAACAAAGGCAGGGAAAACTCAGAAGTCGAGAAAATCAGACCTAGCCTCAGGCAAATCCTTATTCCTACCTCCTCCTTGGGTTTCCACGTATAACTCATGTCCCCCAGACTATTCTGCTTGTCATGATTCCAACCTCCTCTAAACATGCTCTTCCCCAGACTCCAAATACTGCACACAGGAGAAGAAACTGCTGGGGAGCCCTCTATGGGAAGCTTGGGAGCTGCCACTCAGAGCTGATATATGTATTTTATGAGCATTGAGTCCTTCAATTCCACAAGGAACACAGGTATGCTCATTATCCTAACTCTTCAGAGGAGGAGGCTGAGGCACAACGAAGTATGTGATAAGTCTAAAGTCAGACAACTAGCTTATGATGGTCCTAGTATTTGACCTGAGTAATTCTTAGAACTCAGATCTTTATATGGTCCTATTGGTCAAGTACTGACTCTGTTTGAATGTATCTATACCTCATCTCATCTTGTAGAGAACAAGGAATTGGAGGGACAAATACAGGACATATATGAAACTTCAGGATATATCTACATCTGTATCTATATCTACATATGCTTCAGCCCTAGGAAACTAATACACTATGTTCCTAAAATCCATAGATATATATATACATATATATACTATGTATTTAAAATCCATATATACACTATGTATCTAAAATCCATAGATATATATATGGATTTTAGATACATAGTGTATTAGTTTCCTAGGGCTGAGGCACCAAATTCCCATATTCCCAAATTTCCCAAATTCCCAAATTCCCATAAACACATTGAGTGGCTTAAAACAACAAAAATAGCTTTGCTATTCTGAAAGTCAGAAGTCCCAAATGAGACTGGGAATAAATCACGGGATCAACAGGGTTATGCTCCTCACTAAGGCTCTAGGGAAAAATCCCTTAGCTTCTTTTACCCAGCTTCTAGAGTTCACCTGCTTTCCTTGGCTCTTAGTCCTTTCCTCCATCTTCAAAGTGTGCTAGAACAGCCTCAGCTTCCATTGCCACATCCCCTTCCTGACTCTGATCTTTGTGCCTACCTCTTATAAGGACCTTTGTGATGACATTGGGCCCAACCAATAATCCAGGATAATCTTCCCATCTCCAGATCTCTAACTCAATCATATTCTCAAAGTCCTTTTTCCGTTAAGGTAACATATTCACAGGTTCTAGGAATTGGGACATAGACGCCTTTGCCGGGACTGGGGGTGGGGCCACTTCATTATTTAGCCTACCATAGATAGACAGATTTTAAGATACTGGATCATGGGTATAGAAATAAAAGGACTGCAAGTTATATAATCTTAAAACAGAAGGGAAACTTGAAGATCGTCTAATCCAACTTGAACAAAGGTACAGTGATGTCAAGAATACACTCGAGCTTCTGGTTATGAGCTACATTTTCCTCATTGTGTTTATCAGTGTGCTTTATAAACAGGAAACGAGGCAATTCTAGTAAGGTAGGCATGAAACACATTGTTCGTCTAAGACCTTCGACACAATTACTTGTAAGTAGGACATTCTCCAAGTTGCTACTGAATAAATGGAAAGGGTACTAAAAAAGAAGCAAGTGCATTAAAAAAAATTCACCTGATCTTTATCTATCCAGTGTGTTTTCTCTGTCTTTTCTACTGCTTGCTAGAAATATGCTTTGCTTCCTCCAAACAAGCCTTAGAAATTGCTCTGAAAACCAGACACTAAGCATGACCAAATGAGGGGGGTACTTTGTGTTACATGAAAAGGAAAACACAAATGAAAATGTTTGAAATTTCTACCTAAAGCCAGAGGTTGAATTTGTCTGTGTTCTCCCCAAAAGCATCGAGCTAATTTTTCAGTTCAGCTTCAAAGAGAACAAACAAATAAGATTTCAAAGGCAAGAAAATGTTGCCTTTCCATTTCTTCTCAGATTTCCCTAAATTAGGTTGCTTTAATAAAAGCAACTAAATTGTAAGGCACACAAAGCCCACAGAAGCAGATGTGAAGAATAATGCTCAAAACCTTACAAGTCCTATTTTTTTCAAGTATATACCATACTATTTGGGATGACCGATGTAATTTTGTAGAGGAAGTTTACTTGATATTGATTGCATATTCAAGCATGAAATGCAGGTGGGGTTTTGTTTTTTTTTTAAGATTGTATTTATTTATTTGAGAGAAAGAGTGAGAGTACAGTGGAGTGAAAGGCAGAGGGAGAAGCAAGCTTCCTGCTCAGCAGGAAGCACCAAGCAGGACTCAATCCCAGGACCCCAAGATCATGAACCGAGCCAAAGGCAGACACTTAACCAACTGAGCCACCCAGGCCCCCCAGTGCAGGTGTTTTTAAATAATATTAATCACAATATTAATGGAAGGAAGAAAATAAACTCCTGGAAATATTCTTCAACAGACACTGCTTGCTTTGATACCAGAGCTCCTAACTGGAGTTCATTATTTGAATTTTGGAGATTCAGTTATTAGGAAAGAAATATGACCATATTTTTGAACAAAATAATAAGTCCTGTTAAGTGGAAGATCTTATCATGAACAATTTTATTAGTGACCTGATTAATATTGGAAACAAACAAAAAAAAAACTGATGAATTTTATGTCACAGACATCATGTCAAATGAATGAATTTATTGTCATTACAAACCTTATAACATACAATGCAACAGATATCATTATTCCATTTTCACCGACAAAGTAAAAAAGTCACAGAGAGATCGCAAATTTGCTCAAGGCACATAATCATAAAAATTTTTTCCTGTTGGCATAAGTAATGCCTCCTCTCCTAGATTTTCTCTTGTATGTCAGGCTACTCCCTCTCCATGTTCAGCTAGAGCCCCTCTTCCCTTAAGAACTCCAGTTCCCATGGGCTCTCAGCTTGGTCTACCTCCTTCTCTGTGGATGATCTCATCCAAATCTCCAAGAGCTAATTGGAGAGTAATAAACGCTCAAGGATATAGCCTCAGCTCTGACTTCACTCCAACAATCCAGATTGGAAATCCTGTTATCTATAGAATATTTCTACTCGGATATACCCTCTATACTTGAATTCAGAATGCCTGGAGCTAAGCTCACCATTGTCATTATACCTACTGAACCTGTGCTTGAAATCTGGGAACAGTCCTGATTCCTCCAGAGTTTTCTCTTATCACTGCCCCCTACACTCTATAATTCAAGCACTCTTATCAATTCTTTCTTTGTATGTTTCAATCCTGTCTCCTCTCTGTCCGCCCTCCTATGACTTTAATTAGGGTTCCGACAAATTCTCATCCAGATTGCAACAGTCTCTCAACTGGCATCCATGTCCCTAAAGTAGACCCTTTCTATCCATTCTCCAGAGCATGTCATCTCTTTGCATAAAATAATAATAAACAATTGCTTCCTACAGCTTTCAGGATAAAGGTCAAATACATAAAGCCCTTTGTGATGTGGCTCTTATTTTGTCCCCTGGCTTTGTTTTCCATAACACTCATTGCCATACACTAACTGTTTATTTCACTCATATTTATAAATTCCAACTATGTGCCAAATTTTCCAGACACAGCAAAACATTTTTACCAAAACATGTCATGTCTTTCAGTTCCTCTGACTTTCTCTTCTGTCGTCCTTATGCCTAGAATACACTTTCCTCCATTGTTCACTCTTCTTTCTCAACAGACACAACCCACAGCCAGCAACACCTCTCAAGGGAGCCTCTCCCCCTCCTCCCTCCAATGGGATGCATGCTGTCCCACTTTTGCACCCCCAGCATTCACTCTGCGCCACCCTCTCTCCCCTACCATGAGACTATGAGCTTCCTAAGATTGAACGATTTGTGTTATTTAATTTTGCATCCTCTACACTTAGTAGAATGTCTGGACCATAATCAGATGTATGAAGCATATCTCTGTTGAATGGAGAACAACCTAAGATTTAAACCTCTGACCATCGGATCCTAAAGTATACGTACTTCCCAATGTAATACAATAACACAATATAGCATGATAGAAGAAAATCAAGAAAAAAGAAAACTCTCCAAAGTGATGTTTTAATCCAAAATAAGCAAACCAAAAGAAGCAAAACCACACTATTTTATTATCAGATTGATTGTTACTTAAGGAAATATTTACAGTGAATATTTTCCTATGTCATTAACAAGCTTATGATATAATAACATATTTGCTCTTAGCAAAATACTCAAGGTGAAAACGCAGGTGGTTGTTGTTGCTTGGTCATTGCAATAGGTGTATGGAATCCAGGACCGGAGAGTTTTATAGTGGTTATCTCTGATTAAGTTGAAACCACTTGCCAGGAGAAAACCTGAAGGCTGAGTGTTGCATAGTAGCAAATAGGATGCATTCAAACCAATCACCAAAGGATGATTTCACATGTTCTCATTTTATTGTTGTCAATAAAATATAGAAAAAGAAAAGACCAAAAGACTTGCATTTGCCATTAAAATTAAATAACGTAGTTTTATTCAAATTAATGATGATTTTAAAAATACCGACTATGGGGGCGCCTAGGGGGGCTCAGTCAGTTAAGCATCTGCCTTTGGCTCAGGTCATCATCCTAGGGTTCTGGGATTGAGCCCTGCATCATGCTTCCTGCATAGCAGGGAGTCTGCTTCTACCTCTCCCACTGTTGTCCTCCCTGCTTGTTCTCCCTCTCTCTCTCTGTCAAATAAATAAATAAAATATCTTTTAAAATACAGACTACGAAGAAGTACTTTAAATGTGTGTGTGTATGTGTGTGTAAAGCAGTGAAGCATGAGGTAGGATTAAAAAATAGCTAACCACCTTTAAAACAGAATAGAGACCATCATTATTCTACATTAGTCTCTCCAGTAACGCAGAGATATGGTTAAATGTGGTTAAATGATTATACAGATGTTAGCCATGCCTGAGGAAAGGCTCGCCTATTGCCTTTATTGTCCACCATCCACCTGGCAGCTGCTACTAAAATGGTATCTAAATGTCTATAAGAAAACAACCACTTTCCAAAGAAATACCAAACCTGCATGCCACAGTCATACCCTCAGCCAGCCCTGGGAGAGAGAAACCATCCTTCTCTCTGTTACCCAAGCCATGAGAATGTAAGCATAGAAGGTGCCAGGAGTGGTATTCTCATCACACCCAAATGTTGAGAAAGAAGAAAGGAGGAAAGAAGCAGACGGAGAGAAAGTTTCACAATAGTATATTCATTTTCATTTCCTTCTCCACCCCGGCCATGGCTATGGTTTATTTACATGAGCCAATAAATAAATTCCTCTTCGTGTGTGTGTGTGTGTGTGTGTGTGTGTGTGTGCGCGCGCGTGTGTGTTTGGTTTTTGTTTGTTTTGTTTTGTTGTTTGTTTGGGGTTTTTTGTTTGTTTTTTTGTTTGTTTGTTTGTTTTTTGCTTTGGTCATGTTTGTCATAACCAAACAAAGAAGCTGTTACAGTACCCAGGATTTCACCAGATTCAACGGACTATAGTGATCATGTTTTTCTCTCCAGAAATAAACATCTTTCCAAAATAACCTCCTTAGGTAAAATCAGACTTTCTAGCAGTTTTCACATGTTTGGGACAAAGCCTATTTCTACACTCATATATCATCTAGGCTTGAATAGAATAATTGACAGAAGACCTCAGAAATGCCTGGCTGGTCTCTTCTCTTTTGACTTCATGGTATTAAGAATTCTGAACTTGGGGGTGCCTGGGTGGCTCAGTGGGTTAAGCCTCTGCCTTCAGCTCAGGTCATGGTCCTGGGGTCTTGGGATCAAGCCCCGCATCAGGCTCTCTGCTCAGTGCGGAGCCTGCTTCCTCCTCTCTCTCTGCCTACCTCTCTGCCTACTTGTGATCTCGGTCTGTCAAATAAATAAATAAAATCTTTAAAAAAAAAAAGAATTCCGAACTTGGAGGTATGAAACCTAGGTTGTGAATCCCATCTCTGCTAATCTGTAGTAAAATGATCTATAACAAATTGATTCTCACAACCATATAGTAGGTAAAAGCCTCCTGCATCCACATCACCCCACTCTTATGAGGTTCAAACAAAATGGATGGCATTGCCTTATCTTGTACAGTCATGCGTAAGTAACTGCTATTGATCACTGGCATTTCTCAGGACTAAATCTTTGAATCTTTGATATCTTTTGTAAAATTATCTTCCTTGAAGGACTAACCTATTTGATTACCTTCAACTATCACCTTCCTGCTCCTGGCTCCAAGGTCAATAATGGTTTTTTTTTCCTTTCTTCTCACCTGAGCTAGTCTAACAAACATTTCCTTCTTAAAATCCTGACATAGGGGCATCTGGGTGGCTCAGTGGATTAAAGCCTCTGCCTTCGGCTCGGGTCATGATCCCAGAGTCCTGGGATTGAGTCCCGCATCAGGCTCTCTGCTCAGCAAGTCTGCTTCCCCCCCTGCTCTGCCTGCCCCTCTGCCTACTTGTGATCTCTGTCTGTCAAATAAATGAATAAAATTTTTACCAAAAAAAAAAAAAGACTAAATCTTTGAATCTTTGATATCTTTTGTAAAATTATCTCCCTTGAAGGACTAACCTATTTGATTGCCTTCAACTTCAACTATCAGGTCATGATCTCAGAGTCTTAGGATTGAGGCCCCTGTCAGTCCCCCAGCTCAATGGGAAATCTGTTTCTCTCTCTCTCTCTTTCTCTCCCTCTCTCCACAAATAAATAAATAAAAATATTTTTAAAAACCCTAACATAACCTCAAACTCAGCAAGTCTAAAATAAGACCTTTCCCCAAACCCATATTCTTCTGATCTTCCATTTCTGACTTTGGGATGTTCACCTTCTACTGGGTCCTGAACTCACCTTCTATCCATTCCTCTCTATTGATCAGACCCAATCATAAATCAGTTTCTACTGTGGTTGTCCCTATAAATTTCTATCACATCTGTATTGTTGTTCTTCTTACTGTCCCCATGCAACATTAAACTCTCATCACCTTCTGCCTAGATTACTATACCCTAACTGACTTGTCTAACCCTATTTTTCTATCCCATGCATTATCTCCTCTCTATCAATGTCAGAATAATATTCTTCAAATCTTCTTCCTGAGAACTTACTGATCATATGCATATTTATATATACACTCCTTATTTCTTTGAAAGATGAGGCAGCTGAGACTCAGAGATACAAAATGACTTGCCCTAAATCGCAGTTACTTTGTGGAAAAACCGAAGTGAACCTAGTATCTCTGCCCCCCAATCTGATCATACAAGGTCTTCTGCTAACTTGTCACATCTCAGCCCTTCCATCAAGGGCTGTTTGGCTCCCTTTCTCTCACAAGCACCTTCCTATTCTCCCCTTACCCTTCAGTCTATGCTTTCCTACATCACCTATGAATGGCATTACGTCTGACAAATAAATTGTGAATACCTTGAGGGCAACCATCAGATCTTCAAGTTTTCCATCTCTGTATTATTGTCTGCTCCTAAAATAAAGTTGAACATAGCAAAAGAGAGAGATACACAGAGAGAGAGAGAAAGAGAGAAGGAGAAAAGGAGGACTAGAGGGAAGGAAAAAGGAAAGAAGAAAATCAAATTTTCTAAAATTCTTATAGGAAACAAGATGCATTATCATCACTTCTCAGAATAAGGCCTGTAGATACCCTGTGTCACATGCCCAGGTGGTGGTAGGGTGGGGGTGGGGGTGTCCCAGGCCCCACCCCCACTGATTCTGACTAGGGAGCAGTAGCCCTAACTCTACACCAAGAACCGCAGACAATTCTTATGAACATGACAACCTGCAAATCACTGAAACCTGAAGTCTTTCCACGTTTTTGCTGCAAGACAGAATTTTTAAACAGCATATTCTATTTGTGTCCCTTGAGAGTAAACAAACATTTCATAGGAAATGTGCCTAATTCCTATGACTATCAATGGGTGAGACTGACACCTTTTTTTCATTTTCTCTTTCTTATGGAGAGAAGAGCTTCTAATTAAAACCTCCCACGGAGTCGACAGTGAGTCAGGTTCAGGCACCTACACTGTCTTGTTTTCTTTCCCCATTTTGTGAAGGAAATGTGACAGAAGATAGTGAATTTTTTTTTTTTTAAGATTTTATGTATTTATTTGGCAGAGGGAAAGAGCATAAGCAGGGGCAGCAGCAGGCAGAGGGAGAGAGAAAAGCAGACTCCCCAGTGATCAGAGAGCCTGATGCAGGACTTGATCCTAAGACTCTGGGATCATGACCTGAGCTGAAGGCAGAGGTTTAACCAACTGAGCCAACCTGGCACCTTGAAGATAATGAAATCTTATACAAAAGTCCAAATCACTGGTAAAACCCTCATCTCATCTTACATAAACCTCAACTTCTCCAACTTCTCTGCTTGTATAGGCTTCATTGCATCCAGTTCACCAGATAAGGAGTATTCAGAATTAAGGATATCATTTTTCTTCCTCTTATATTTTGTAGGAATGATTTCATTATTATTACCATGCTTATGACCAGAAGTTTCTAATTATGATGCTCTAGTCCCACACAAGTAACTTTAGCTTACTCTTTTTTCTTTAAAGTACAAACAAAACATATATATATATATATATATATATATATATATATATGATTCTATTTATTTGAGAGAGAGAGAGAACACACACAGGCACAAGAGCAAGACAGAGCACTAGCAGTAGGGAAGAGCAGAGGCAGAGCGAAAGGCAGACTCCCCATTGACCAGGGAGCCCAACTTGGGGCTGGATTCCAGAGCCCTGGGATCATGACCTGAGCTGAAGGCAAATGCTTAATGACTGAGCCACGCAGGCACCCCAGAACTTTATATTTCTTAACTGAAGTACAGTTGACATACAATTTTATATTGGTTTCAGGTGTACAATAAAATGATTCAACAATTATATACCTTACCAAATGCTTACCACACTTAAGTGTAATTACCATCTGTCACCCTACAAACTTACTACAATATTATTGACTTTATTCCCTATGCTGAATTTTCATCTTATTTATTTTATAACTGGAAGTTTGTACCTCTTAACCCTTCTCACCAGTCTCATCCATACCCCACTCCCTACCCTCTAGCACCTACCACTGGTTTGTTCTCTGTCTTTATGAGTTTGTTTCTTTTATTTCCTCTTCTAAGGACAGCACAGGAACAGGCTTGAACTGAAAACTTTGTAAGCAGATTTTCAAATGATGTGCTCAAAATGCTGTTTTAGTTTAAAGGACATGCCAAGTTAATTAAAAAAAGAAAAAATCATCTTGATGGTTTCCTAGGTTGACCCCTCTATATAGTGTTAAAAAGGGGAGGAAGACATTGCCACATACATTAAGTCTATTCATTTTGCTTTGTTTAGCTTTTTGGGTTTGGTTTTTTGTTGTTTTTTTTTTTAATTGTGAAGGTAATTTTGTCCTTAAGAATTTACACTCACCCCACTGACATGTATTATAGATTATGGGTCCATCTGAAGCCCTTCGGTCAACTGTCATTAAAGAGGGACTTGATCTAAGCAACTCCAACTAAACCAGAAGCTGTGAGGGATAAGGCCAGCCTAGGAATCAGAAGTCCTAGATCTTATTTCCAGTTTGGTCACAAGTTCGGGCTCTTTATAAAATCCCTCTGGAACTCACTAGCCACTCTATCAAATGAGAGGAGCGGACTAGGTTAAGGGCCACAAATTCAGAAGTTTCTCAGGAGCTGAGCAGGTAAAGCAAATGTAGAAGCAAAATGATAACAGAAGGCAACAGGCTGTGGTGGGGATTAACAGGACTGGATTTCAGACCCTCCGAAAAGGCACCTGAATTGGAGTACCTGGGTGGCTCAGTTGGTGTCTAACTCTAGATTTTGGCTCAGGTGAGGATCCCAGGATCCTGGGATCCAACCCTGCCTCGGGCTCCATGCTGGGTGTGGAGCCTGCTTAAGATTCTCTCCCTCCCTCTGCCTGTTCCTCCTTCCTCTCCCAGTTTAGGAAAAAAAAAAAAAAAGCATTTGAATTGGAAATAATTTTAAAACTATCTTAAGCAAACTTCTGAAAGTCAAATTTAGCCCACAAGTTACCTATGATCTCTGAACTAGATAGTTTTTCAAGTGCCTTTCAGCTTTAAGCATACATGATTCTAAAATAATAAATAATGGTCATTGAAATCACCTGAAAGCAAAGATATTTTAATTAATTAATTAAGTTTTAACACCTCTCTAGTTCTTACTCTATGCCAGACTCTTAGCTAAAGACTTGACTTATAATAACTCATTTTAATCTTCATAATTACTCAATGAGGTGGGCATGTGGTTGTAATCCCTCTTTTCCAGAGGAGAAAATGGAAACACAGAGTTTAAATAATTTATCCAAGCCAATCCATCCGTTTTTGTGTTGCAATTGCCTTATGTTTTCCTCAAGTCTTGTGATTACAATATATTAATTTTGCTTTGGATTAATTTTTTTTTAGTATAAAGAAACCAAAGAAATAGTTATTACTTACATGAGCTTGCTTCCTGGAAACGACACACCACTCCCGACATTTGACACATTTCCTGGTCAGTTTTCTATGCATTTTGGATTCCAAGATCATACTGTATACTTCAGATTTGCTTTTCACTTAGGTTTTTAACTGATATGTTTTATGCTACATATTGTCGAAAGCATTTCTCCATTTCATAAAAAATCCTTTTAAGTTTCATTTCTAATAAATGCCTAAAATACCACTTAAAGAAAATAATTACAATAGCACCATGCAATAGAGCAAACCAGGCTTAACCATTTTTAAAATGGATTAAATATTCAAGTTATAAACCTTAATCAAGAGACTTAATGAAAGATAAAAATAATACTTGAAAGTTAGGAAATATTTTGTATGTGAACATTATTTAACGTTCTATCCCATAAGTAATAAATAAAGTTGTTTTTGATGTCTCTAAATTGCTGAACTAGCATTGTGTACTTAGAGGACTAGTTGTTATTAACAAGCTAGAAAATAAGAATGCGGGTACCTTTTCACAAAAAGCGAATTATCTAAAATGTTAATAATTTTTAAAGTTAAGAAGTGTTTGATCAATGTCCTCTGAAAGTTAATAAAGTCATAGAATCAAAATTATAGAAATGGAAGAGATTTCCTGAAACCAACACTGTTCCTTGACCCATTTATTGGACTGTACTGTAGCTGCAATGAGAACACAGGAATTAACAGTTTATTTTAATCCAAAATGCCAAGTGAGATAACCATTAAAATTTGATCGTTCGGATTTCTCGTTTCTGCTCCAACACGTACAAGCGTGGAAGTTATCACTTCCATCCTTGAAACAGATAAAAGTTGGACAAAACTAAAATCCCTGAGTTTTGGGAGGAAGGCGTCCACCAAAGAACTGAGGTTGCAGGGCCAACCGCCACCCTGAATGAAGCTAGGGAAGGAGATGGATTCAGAGACACAGCGGAGCTCTGCTTACCTAGAACTCAAGTCTTTGGAGCCATAAATGGATAGGACACTTAAAGGATAATTTTGATAAGCTGCTGGTGGCTAAATGTAGACTAGCATGACAGTGTACAAGTCCAAAGAGCTGCTGGTTTAGGGGGATCTCCATACTTCCATGAGTTTTACTTCCAGGAACCCCAACAGGTTCTCACAGTGAAGAACCAGTAAAGATCCCCCAGGGTCCACCAGGCAGAGAGGGAAAAGAACGCGTGGGAAGTTGTCCTTCCTTAAGCGTGGGCTGCACAGGGTGATTTCCCTCCAAAGAGTACAGCAGGAGAGGTACGGAAAGAGGGTGAGTATACAGTGGAGAAACCTGGCAAGCACTGCTTCAGCCAGGCGGTCAAGTTCAGCTTCATCTGTGAAAAGTCAGGTCCATAGTGGGTACCTTTACATAATATGATGAAAATGGCACTTTATATCTGTGTCTTCCTCTCAAAAACACATAACCCCAGTATAATCTTGAGAAAAACACTGAACAAATCCCAACAGAGAGAAATTCTTTATCTATGCAACACTCCCCCAAATTATCAAAGTTATTAAAGCCAATTGAAGTCTGAAAAACTAAGTGTATTGTGTTATTTTACATGAAATCCTGGAACAGAAAAAGGACATTACATAAACACTGGACTTTAGCTAATAATAATGTATCAATATTGGTTCACTAATTGTGATAAATGTACTATACTAATTTTAAGATGTTAATAATAGAGGAAATTGGATGTGGGATATATGGGAAGTCTGTATTATCCTCACAATCTTTCTATGAGAACTATTCTAAATAAAACATTTTTTTTTTGACTGAGCCACCGAGGTAACCCTTTAGTTATTCATTTTTTATTGATGTATAGCACACACTTTATAAAGTACACAAATCTCATGTGATCAGTTTTTACATGCATGTTTATGTGTTAATGTGTTTTGAGTTTCTACACACACACACACACATTGTGTAACTATAACCACTATACAGATGAGGACACAAGATATTTCCAGCATAACAGAATGCTCATTTTTGCCTCTATTCTATCAAAACCCACCTATCTACAATTCCCTCCTAAAACAAGTATTCTGACTGATTACTTTTAGGAGTTATTACATTTTACAGAAAGGCTTTGTTATAAATATATTGTCCTTTTTTGGTCATCATTTTGCTCACGATTTTCATATTAATTGTATTAATCAATGGTCCCTTTTCTTTTTAACTTGTAGGCAAGTGAATAGTCCATAAAATATTGATATATTCTACCATTAATGGGCCTTTGGGTTGCTAGTTTCTGGTGATTGTGAACAAAGTTGTTAAGAATTCTTGTCTTATTTTTTAGTGGACATATTCATTCATTGCTCTTTGGTATAAATGTAAGGTGAAATTATTGGTCATAGTAGGCACATATTTAGTTTTAAGAGTTAGTATCAAGTACTATTCCAAAGTTATTATATAAATTTACACTCGCATCAACAGTATCTGAGAATTTCACTTGCTATACATCCTAGCCAAAGCTTAGAATTATTAGCCTTTTTAGTTTTAACCATTTAGGTAGTTGGTAAGTGGCATCTTATTTTAGGTTTTCATTTGCACTTCTCTGTTGAATAATGATGTTGATCATCTTTTCGTGTGCTTATGGGCTTTTGATAGCCTCTTTCATAAAATGTCTTTTGCTCAATAATTTATTTTTCCTTTTTTAATTGAAAATACTTTTCTATTTTTACTTGGGCAAATCAGGAACAGAAATAGTTACTCCTTTGTAGTCAGAATTTAATTTTTTTGCACATTGATTTATTCTTAGAGAGCTTTAAACCTTGATACATTTTATGATCATCTTTATATACATTGTAGATTTTTGACTCTGGTTCTCATTTTTTCTATCTTTTTTTTTCTTTATAAACATATATTTTTATCCCCAGGAGTACAGGTCTGTGAATCACCAGGTTTACACACTTCATAAGACTCACCATAGCACATACCATCCCCAAAATCCATAACCCTACCCCCCCTTTCCCAGCCCCCCTCCCCCCAGCAACCCTCAGTTTGTTTTGTGAGATTAAGAGTCACTTATGGTTTGGCTCCCTCCCAATCCCATCTTGTTTCATTTACTCTTCTCCTACCCCCTTAACCCCCATGTTGCATCTCCTCTCTCTCATATCAGAGAGATCATATGATAGTCGTCTTTCTCTGATTGACTTATTTCGCTAAGCATGATACCCTCTAGTTCCATCCATGTTGTCGCAAATGGCGAGATTTCCTTTTTTTGATGGCTGCATAGTATTCTATTGTGTATGTATACCACATCTTCTTTATCCAACATCTGTTGATGGACATCTAGGTTCTTTCCATAGTTTGGCTATTGTAGACATTGCTGCTATAAACATTCAGGTGCACGTGCCCCTTCAGACCACTACGTTTGTATCTTTAGGGTAAATACCCAGTAGTGCAATTGCTGGGTCATAGAGGAGTTCTATTTTCAACATTTTGAGGAACCTCCATGCTGTTTTCCAGAGTGGTTGCACCAGCTTGCATTCCCACCAACAGTGTAGGAGGGTTCCCCTTTCTCCGCATCCTCGCCAGCATCTGTCATTTCCGGACTTGTTAATTTTAGCCATTCTGACTGGTGTGAGGTGATATCTTATTGTGGTTTTGATTTGTATTTCCCTGATGCCGAGTGAAATGGAGCACTTTTTCATGTGTCTGTTGGCCATCTGGATGTCTTCTTTGCAGAAATGTCTGTTCATGTCTTCTGCCCATTTCTTGATTGGATTATTTGTTCTTTGGGTGTTGAGTTTGCTAAGTTCTTTATACATTTTGGACACTAGCCCTTTATCTGATATGTTGTTTGCAAATATCTTCTCCCATTCTGTCAGTTGTCTTTTGGTTTTGTTAACTGTTTCCTTTGCTGTGCAAAAGCTTTTGATCTTGATGAAATATCAATAGTTCATTTTTGCCCTTGCTTTCCTTGCCTTTGGAGATGTTCTTAGGAAGATGTTGCTGCAGCTGAGGTCGAAGAGGTTGCTGCCTGTGTTCTCCTCAAAGATTTTGATGTATTCCTTTCTCACATTGAGGTCCTTCATCGATTTTGAGTCTATTTTCATGTGTGGTGTAAGGAAATGATCCAATTTCATTTTTCTGCGTGTGGCTGTCCAATTTTCCCAACACCATTTATTGAAGAGGCTGTCTTTTTTCCATTGGACATTCTTTCCTGCTTTGTCGAAGATTAGTTGACCATAGAGTTGAGGGTCTATTTCTGAGCTATCTATTCTGTTCCATTGATCTATGTGTCTGTTTTTGTGCCAGTACCATGCTGTCTTGATGATGACAGCTTTGTAATAAAGCTTGAAGTCCGGAATTGTGATGCCACCGACTCTGGCTTTCTTTTTAAATATTCCTTTGGCTATTCGAGGTCTTTTCTGGTTCCATATAAATTTTAGGATTATTTGTTCCATTTCCTTGAAAAAAATGGATGGTACTTTGATAGGAATTGCATTAAATGTGTAGATTGCTTTAGGTAGCATAGACATTTTCACAATATTTATTCTTCCAATTCAGGAGCATGGAACATTTTTCCATTTCTTTGTGTCTTTCTCAATTTGTTTCATGAGTACTTTATAGTTTTCTGAGTATAGATTCTTAGCCTCTTTGGTTAGATTTATTCCTAGGTATCTTATAGTTTTGGGTGAAATTGTAAATGGGATTGACTCCTTAATATCTCTTTCTTCTGTCTTGTTGTTGGTGTAGAGAAATGCAACTGATTTCTGTGCATTGATTTTATATCCTGACACTTTACTGAAATCCTGTACCAGTTCTAGCAGTTTTGGAGTGGAGTCTTTTGGGTTTTCTACATATAGTATCATATCATCTGCAAAGAGTGATAGTTTGACAACTTCTTTGCTGAATTGGATGCTTTTAATTTTCTTTTGTTGTCTGATTGCTGAGGCTAGAACTTCTAGTACTATGTTGAATAGCAGTGGTGATAATGGACATCCCTGCCGTGTTCCCGACCTTAGCGGAAAAGCTTTCAGTTTTTCTCCATTGAGAATGATATTTGCGGTGGGTTTTTCATAGATGGCTTTGATAATATTGAGGTACGTGCCCTCTATCCCTACACTTTGAAGAGTTTTGATCAGGAAGGGATGCTGTACTTTGTCAAATGCTTTTTCAGCATCTATGGAGAGTATCATATGGTTCTTGTTCTTTCTTTTATTAATGTGTTGTATCACATTGATTGATTTGCGGATGTTGAACCAACCTTGCAGCCCTGGAATAAATCCCACTTGGTCGTGGTGAATAATCCTTTTCATGTACTGTTGAATCCTATTGGCTTGTATTTTGGTGAGAATTTTTGCATCTGTGTTCATCAAGGATATTGGTCTGTAGTTCTCTTTTTTGATGGGATCCTTGTCCGGTATTGGGATCAAGGTGATGCTGGCCTCATAAAATTAGTTTGGAAGTTTTCCTTCCATTTCTATTTTTTGGAACTGTTTCAGGAGAATAGGAATTAGTTCTTCCTTAAATGTTTGGTAGAATTCACCCGGGAAGCCATCTGGCCCAGGGCTTTTGTTTGTTTTGAGATTTTTGATGACTGTTTCAATCTCCTTATTGGTTATGGGTCTGTTCAGGCTTTCTATTTCTTCCTGGTTCAGTTGTGGTAGTTTATATGTCTCTAGGAATGCATCCATTTCTTCCAGATTGTCAAATTTGTTGGTGTAGAGTTGCTCATAGTATGTTCTTATAATTGTCTGTATTTCTTTGGTGTTCATTGTAATCTCTCCTCCTTCATCCGTGATTTTATTTATTTGGGTCCTTTCTCTTTTCGTTTTGATAAGTCTGGCCAGGGGTTTATCAATCTTATTAATTCTTTCAAAGAACCAGCTCCTAGTTTCGTTGATTTGTTCTATTGTTGTTTTTTTTTTTGTTGTTGTTGTTTCTATTTCATTGATTTCTGCTTTGATCTTTATGATTTCTCGTCTCCTGCTGGGTTTAGGGTTTCTTTCTTGTTCTTTCTCCAGCTCCTTTAGGTGTAGGGTTAGGTTGTGTACCTGAGACCTTTCTTGTTTCTTGAGAAAGGCTTGTACCGCTATATATTTTCCTCTCAGGACTGCCTTTGTTGTGTCCCACAGATTTTGAACCGTTGTGTTTTCATTATCATTTGTTTCCATGAATTTTTTCAATTCTTCTTTAATTTCCTGGTTGACCCATTCATTCTTTAGAAGGATGCTATTTAGTCTCCATGTATTTGGGTTCTTTCCAAATATCCTCTTGTGATTGAGTTCTAGCTTCAGAGCATTGTGGTCTGAAAATATACAGGGAATGATCCCAATCTTTTGATACTGGTTGAGACCTGATTTAGGACCCAGGACGTGATCTATTCTGGAGAATGTTCCATGTGCACTGGAGAAGAATGTGTATTCTGTTGCTTTGGGATGAAATGTTCTGAATAGATCTGTGATGTCCATCTGGTCCAGTCTGTCATTTAAGGCCTTTATTTCCTTGTTGATCTTTTGCTTGGATGATCTGTCCATTTCAGTGAGGGGAGTGTTAAAGTCCCCTACTATTATTGTATTATTGTTGATGTGTTTCTTTGATTTTGTTATTAATTGGTTTATATAGTTGGCTGCTCCCACGTTTAGGGGCATAGATATTTAAAATTGTTAGATCTTCTTGTTGGACAGATCCTTTGAGTATGATATAGTGTCCTTCCTCATCTCTTATTATAGTCCTTGGCTTAAAATCTAATTAATCTGATATAAGGATTGCCACTCCTGCTTTCTTCTGATGTCCATTAGCATGGTAAATTCTTTTCCACCCCCTCACTTTAAATCTGGAGGTGTCTTCAGGTTTAAAATGAGTTTCTTGTAGGCAACATATAGATGGGTTTTGTTTTTTTATCCATTCTGACACCCTGTGTCTTTTGATTGGGGCATTTAGCCCATTAACATTCAGGGTAACTATTGAGAGATATGAATTTATTGCCATTGTATTGCCTGTAAGGTGACTGTTACTGTATATTGCCTCTGTTCCTTTCTGATCTACTACCTTTAGGGTCTCTCTTTGCTTAGAGGACCCCTTTCAATATTTCCTGTAGAGCTGGTTTGGCGTTTGCAAATTCTTTCAGTTTTTGTTTGTCCTGGAAGCTTTTAATCTCTCCTTCTATTTTCAATGATAGCCTAGCTGGATATAGTATTCTTGGCTGCATGTTTTTCTCATTTAGTGCTCTGAATATATCATGCCAGCTCTTTCTGGCCTGCCAGGTCTCTGTGGATAAGTCTGCTGCCAATCTAATATTTTTACCATTGTATGTTACAGACTTCTTTTCCTGGGCTGCTTTCAGGTTTTTCTCTTTGTCACTAAGACTTGTAAATTTTACTATTAGGTGATGGGGTGTGGACCTATTCTTATTGATTTTGAGGGGGGTTCTCTGAACCTCCTGGATTTTCATGCTTATTCCCTTTGCCATATTGGGGAAATTCTCTCCAACAATTCTCTCCAATATACCTTCTGCTCCCCTCTCTCTTTCTTCTTCTTCTGGAATCCCAATTATTCAAATGTTGTTTCATCTTATGGTGTCACTTTTCTCTCGGATTCTCCCCTCGTGGTCCAGTAGCTGTTGGTCCCTCTTTTGCTCAGCTTCTTTATTCTCTGTCATTTGGTCTTCTATATCGCTAATTCTTTCTTCTGCCTCATTTATCCTAGCAGTGAGAGCCTCCATTTTTTATTGCACCTCATTAATAGCTTTTTTTTATTTCATCTTGGTTAGATTTTAGTTCTTGTAATTCTCCAGAAAGGGCTTTTATATCTCCCGAGAGCGTTTCTCTAATACCTTCCATGCCTTTTTCGAGCCTGGCTAGAACCTTGAGAATCGTCATTCTGAACTCTAGATCTGACATATTACCAATGTCTGTATTGATTAGACCCCTAGCCTTTGGACTGCCTCTTGTTCTTTTTTTTTGTGGTGAATTTTTCTGCCTTGTCATTTTGTCCAGATAAGAGTATATGAAGGAGCAAGTAAAATTCTAAAAGGGTGGCAACAACCCCAGGAAAATACGCTTTAAACAAATCAGAAGAGATCCCAAATCGTGAGGGGGGGAGAAAGGGGATAAAAAGAAGTTCAGAAAGAAAAAAGAAAAAAGAAAAAAGAAACAAATAAAAAAAGAAAACCAATAATGAAAAAATATAAAAAGGAAAAAAATATATATATATTAGATAAACTAGTTAAAAAACATTAAAAAAGAAAAGGCTAAAAGTTAAAAAATTTAGCAGAAGAAGAGAAAAAAAAATGAAAAAGAAAAAAAAAATTAAATTAACTGCAAGCCTAAAGAATCATGGGGAGAAAGCCATGAGTTCCGTGCTTTGCTTTCCTCCTCCTCTGGAATTCCGCTGCTCTCCTTGGTATTGAAAGTGCACTCCTTGTAAGTGAACTTGGTCCTGGCTGGGTTTCTTGTTGATCTTCTGGGGGAGGGGCCTGTTGTAGTGATTCTCAAGTGTCTTTGCCCCAGGCGGAGTTGCACCGCCCTTACCAGGGGCCGGGCTGAGTAATCCGCTCGGGTTTGCTTTCGGGAGCTTTTGTTCCCTGAGCACTTTCCGTAGAGTTCCGGAGGACGGGAATGAAGATGGCGGTCTCCCAGTCTCCAGTCCAGAGGAGCCGAGAGTCCAGGGCCCCACTCCTCAGTGCTCCTTCAGAGAACAGCGCCCAATTACTCCCATCTGCCTGACCTCCAGCCGCGCTCCGAGCTCACCGAGCCTGCGACTGGTTCAAGGTAACCCCGAGCTGAGGGCTCACTCCTCGGCTCTGTCTCTGTAGCCAGCTTCCCTGTTCTAATACCTGTAAGCTCTGCGACACTCAGACACCCCCGATCCTTCTGTGATCCTGCGGGACCTGAGGCCATGCTGACCCCACGTGGGCTTCACCCTGGTTAAGCCTCTGGAGCGATGTCCCTCAGCGGAACAGACTTTTAAAAGTCCCGATTTTGTGCTCCGTTGCTCCGCCGCTTGCCGGGAGCCGGCCCCTCCCCCTGCGGTCTATCTTCCCATTGCTGTGGATTCACTTCTCCCAGTCCTACCTTTCAGAAAGTGGTTGATTTTCTGTTTCTAGAATTGCTGTTCTTCTTCTCTTTGGTCTCCCGTTAGATTTGTAGGTGTTTGCAATCTTTAGATAAGCTATCTAGCTGATCTCCTGCTACCTGAAGTAGTCTCAGCCTGCTACTTCTCCGCCATCTTGACTCCTCCCTTAAAACATTTATTTTTAAAAAAGCAAAGGCTATTGCATGGAGTGCTGGATGTGGTGCATAAAAAATGAATCTTGGAACACTGAAGAAATAGAATAAAATTTTTAAAAAAGCAAAGGCTAATAAGCATGAAAACAATCTAACACTAGTCATGAAAAGTTTACAAAATAATGTAAATATTAATAGTTTGCTATAACTCAAATAATTATTAATTAAAATTAAAGAATTAGATGTTGTTCTCTCATTAAAGATCATTTTCAGCTTGGTATGTATTCTCAAATAACAGCATATTGTGCTTACAATATTTTTATTGAAATTATATTAGAAAGTAAAATGACAGTCTTGTTTTTCTAATATTTCTATTATTTGATAAAGAAACACAGTCACTCCAAGAAGGATACTTCTCATTCTTCTTCCCCTCATCCAAGAGGAGAGTGGGAAAATACCTGGTAGAGTATTTTCCCAATTTAATTTCATAAAATCACAATTTTTTCCACAGGAAAAACAGAAAAGTAGAATGGGAGGGTTTTTTTGTTTTTTCACTTTTATGTTCAGTTAGCCAACATATAGTAAGTACATCATTAGGGTTTTTTAAATATTTTTATTTTTATTTATTTATTTGACAGAGAGAGATCACAAGTAGGCAGAGAGGCAGGCAGAGAGAAAGGGGAAAGCAGGCTCCCCGCTGAGCAGAGAGCCTGATGCTGGACTGGATCCCAGGACCCTGAGATGAAGGCAGAGGCTCAACGCACTGAGCCACCCAGGTGCCCCAATCATTAGTTTTTGATGTAGAGTTCAATGACTCATTAATTGCATATAACACCCAGTGCTCATCACCACATGTGCCCTCCTTAATGCCCATCACCTAATTATCCCATCCCTTCACCCCCTTCCCCTCTGTGACCCTCAGTTGGTTTCCTGGAGTCCAGAGTTTCTCATGGTTTGTCTCCCTCTCTAAATTCTTCCCATTCAGTTTTCCCTCCTTTTCCCTATGGTCCTCTGCACTATTCTTTATATTCTACATATGAGTGAAAACATAAGATAATTGTCTTTCTCTGCTTATTTCACTTAGCAAAATTCTCTCCAGTTCCATCCATGTTGATGCAAATAGTAGGTATTCATCCTTTCTGATGGCTGAGTAATATTCCATCATACATATGAACCACATCTTCCTTATCCATTTATCTGTTGAACGGAACCTGGGCTTTTTCCATGGTTTGGCTATTATGGACATTATTGCTGTGAACACTGGGGTGCACGTGCCTCTTCTTTTCACTACATCTTTGTCTTTGGGGTAAATACCCAGTAGTGGGAGTTTTTTAATGAAATAATACATTCCTCTCTTGAAAAGCCACAGTGTACTTTAGCATAAAAGACTGAGAAGTCCTAAAGTAAAGACACTTTTTGTGGTCATTATACAGTTTTTCACGAAGCACATATTAACATCTGAAAGAACACCAGATTTCCAAATAAGAAAGTGCATTCAGATCATTCAGGAAGAACTTTAATCAAAACTTAAAATGCCCTTCTTCATCACTCCAGATGCTTCTGCCTGGCATTCATACTGCTCTGCTGTACTATCTGTTCATCTTTCATTACATGTCCAACCCCTATCTTGGACTCCTTCACCACGAAATTCAGCTCATACAAATCTCCTCTCTCTTCATCTGGAGCTTAGTTTGATTTCTGAAACTTGCTTGTGTCTACTGGACTATCTGAAATGCCTTCTTCCTTCCATCCTTTCCAACGTCTTCCCTCTTTCAAAGATTAGCTTAAGTCACACTATTGTACAAAGCTCTCCCTGACCTCTCCTGGCCCGAACCATTTCTTTCTTTCTTCTTCCTCCTACTGTCTATGATACTTACTTTGCCATTGACTGCACAATGTCCAATGACTTCATTCAATATATCTCAAAATATGTTTCCACAGACCATCCAATTTTTATTTGGTTTTTTCTTTCCCAATCAACCCTTAGTACTAGAAATTCATATACTTCGGTAGAGAAAATGCTAATTTGCTCTGAATGTTTGTGTGTGCCATGTCCTTTACATAATTGTTTGAAGCAAAAAATAAGTCCTTCACTTGACGGTAGCCTACCAAACGTAATGTTTCACATACGGTGCATGACAAATACGTGTTGCATTAACATGTTCCTGAGTAGTCATGGTTTCAGGTATTCCAAAAGCATCTGTATATCCAAGGAACATGTTCAATAATCTTCTTCCTGTCACCAGAAGCCAAGTGAATGGAGTCACCACAACCTCCAACCAAAATCCCAGTGTCAGACTCAGATCCTGGGTAGGAAGTGTTCTTAACTAAATGTATTACATCTCAAAGACAAGTGTCATTAACAATGAGAATAATCTTTGTCCAGGATCCTGAGCTTTCTCTGAGCTCATTGATGGGGTCTTCTCATCACCATTCATCTCCTATCCAAGCCCCTATCTGTACATGAATCTGTCCGAGGCACTGTTGGGGCCAATTCCACATTAAAACCTGTTAAACTCCTGGGGCCTGCCTGGGCCTACTTAGCCATAGTGACTCCATGTTGCCTAGGTAGCCATTTTGTTGTTTAATAAATGCCTCAGCAGTTATTGATACCAGTTCCAGGTAACTGTTGCTAAAACACATACCTAAAACAAGACCATTTTGTTGTTTAATAAATACCTCAGCAGTTACTAGTATTGGTTCTGGGTAACCATTACTAAAATACACAGGTAGGAGACATCCAATCAGCCAAAGCCACATACGTAGAGGTCTGCGGGTGTGCCCTATAAAACTAGCCTGTAAGACCAAGGGATCGTCGCTCTCCTCGGAGGCGGCCCTGGCCGGTCAGTCTGACTTCTAATGCTTGGCATAGAATAAGGCTTTGCATAACTTTCACTTTGCCTCAGTCTCATTCCTTTGATAATGGACCCAACAGCACTAGTTTGAGCTATTACGTATGTGGCTTTTATTTTTCCCAAAGTTTATTCAAACGTGGGTCTAATGCAAACATGGAGAAAAGGTAAGTGAAACTATTTTATAAAAAACAAAATAGAAGTCAAGTCAAAAGAAATTAACTGTGTCATGTGACAGAGCAAATATAGGACTAGGAAAATGTGTAGTTTACTGTTAGCTAGGATGGACAGAGAACATGTTTCTTTAGGTGCAGCCTCAAAATCCTCTCTGTAGATTAGCATTCTCAAGAAAACTAAATTAATTCTATGAAAAGAAGTGATGATCCATGTGTTCAGACATAAAAAAGAGACAATCCATGTGCGTGTGGTGCAGAGGCTGGGTGTTAAACTGAATTACCATTTGTCTCCTCACAAAATTGTTCAGCATATCTCTTTTGCCCTTTTTATTGCTTATTTTCTCTATTACCAAAATTTCACTTAGGATATGCTAAACCATGTGGCACTTTTGAATAGCTATAGTGTCATATCATCCATATGTAATGAGTATATTACAGTATATTCTCCACTGAACATAACACTTTTATGTTTTTCAGTTAACGGTCCCTAACTGTGCTTTATCCCACCAAATTCCCACCAAAAAGAAGAGGTCTCCTTAAGGATGCCATAACTTTCTGCTCCTTTCTGACTTACAGTGGTGTCATTTAGATATTTTCAGTAGTGCTATTGATTTTACAATTTCAGTCTCAAACCTAAAGCAGATTCTTCTCTTCCTCCTTCCTGTTCAGGTAAAATATCTCTGTGTCTAACTCAGGAGAAGGAAGGGGAATCATGGAGTCTGCTCTTTGCTCCCCATTTTCCTTTCTCAGAGCACCAGCTCCTCCACCTTATAGGTAAGGAAGAGAAAGAGGGAAAAGGAGAAATGTCTCACTTCACTAAGTGGGCATGCTGATTTCCCCTCGAGGCACCAGAGGCGTTCTCATTATAAGACGGTAGGTAGGTAGGCATAGGTGCAGCTCTAACAAGTGGCACTCCTCCACTCTGGCAGTCCCTTGTAAAATGGAACCATTTCTTCTGGATGCCCTCCAGCTTATGGATTCAGGCAACATCCTTAAGACTCATAGTTCCCTTTTTCCTTCATAATTCACTGGTTGCAGCAAGACTCCGGTATCACTGCCCTCAATCACCAACATATGGAAGGATGTCCTCTCTTCCATATCTATTTAAACTAGGAATTAGATGTGGGGTGTGTCCTGTTTTTCTCTCTGCCTTGTAATATCTCATTATGCCATCTTTCTTTAATTCTCTCTTCCTGTGCTTTAATATACATTAGCAGTTTAGAAGGTTCTCTCATGAAGCATGTGTCTAAGTCGAGCAAAGTCTCTCCTACTTTGAGGCTCCTGAAAATCATAGATGATTCTCTCATCACTCTCTCCACCGACCTTCCTTAGCTGAAAAAAAAAGAGGAGACGCCAGCCCACTTCTTCCCTCTCCACCTCAAGGGGCAAGATGGTAGTCAATGAAGGGCTAAATTCTCCTAGCAAACCCTTCTGGGAGGCAGGCATCTCCAGCTGCTGTTAGCTCTCTAAAACTCAGGACCGCTTAATTCCTTTTATACTTAGCCTTGGTCTTTCCAGGGCAAAAGGAAATAAATTCTCTTTCAACAAATAAACTGCAAACAACTGAGTGGACAGACATGACGTCACACTTCTCTTAGGCCCCACTTGTGGCACAGAGTCCTGTGCTGCCACTCAGAAAAATACTCATTTATTCATTCTAGAGCCACCTGTTGTTGATCCTTAACAATACCTCCTAGGTTTTGCATTCTGAGGATACTCACCTGATCGTGATATAAGCAAACTTTCTCTGTATGCTTTATAGGCCAGAGAGAGAGATTTTGATCCATGTTTAAATATTTACCTTTATGAATTCTGAGATGCCCTTAACTGCATTTGAAACTTCAGTGCGTGATACGGAATAAGGAAAAACACTGGTGACCAGCTTTCCAATCTTTGGTGTTGACTTCCCAAAAAGGAGTGGCAAATTAAATGAATAAGCTAGAATCCTGTTTGCATATTGCAACATGGTAGTTTCTTTAGCTTCTAGAAGACTTCTTGATTCATAGGAGGCACTTGGTCGATTTTAAACTGATAGGCCAAAAGAGCACCTAGATAAGAAACTATTTATCCAGCATGATAACATATTTAAAAGATTTCCTGGCCATTAGCTCACCATTGGACATTTGACAGAAGGATGGGATGGGACTCTTTCTGTAACAATTTTGACTGTGACCTAAAGTGGAAATAAGTTAATATGTGGCAAAACAATTCCTGTATCCTAAAAAGATATTCTCTAAAATGGGTAACCAGGTGCTGTATGAAATAGGAACAAAAGCATCACTTGAGGCCCCGTTGGAAATGCAGGATCTCAGGCCACAATGAAAAATTCCTACATCAGATCCTAGGTTAACGGCCTCCCCAGGTGATCCGTATGCATAGAGCATGCAAAAGGGCTAATGCCAACTTCAACCCTAACCTCACTGACCTGAAGTGTCTAAATGGATCAAAGCCAAAAAAGAAAAAACGGAGAGCGTTTCCTTGGAGTATGTTTGAAGAGTTGTGGTATTTCTCTGCCTTTTACCTAGTTAGAGGCAGAGAGGACTTAAAGAGAAATACTCAGAGAGAGTTTGGCTTGACTCTCTTCTCTTGGAGTTTATGAAAGTGTCTATAGGCAAGAGACTGGCTGAGAGGCTTTGGCTGCTTGATAAAGAAGTGGCATTGAGAGCAAACTGCACTAAACCAACTCTGGGAGGTTCAAGTGTTTTCTCTCTGTGGACCAAATGTGAGCCATGAATCAGGGAATCACCTGGAGATGCTGTGAATCATTCCCAGGAATGTGGCTATAGAGAAATGCATTCAAGGGATGGGGCATAAGAAGCTGGATGCCAGAGGCTGAAGAAGGAATCTGTTCAGGCCTGGTGGGGCTAATGCTACCTGCATCTAGAAGATAGCAGTTGAAAGGACCCAGAGGGGATATCATAGACAAACACAGAGGTAGCCCACAAGAGGCAGAATCAGCCTTGGAACGGGGACACTCCCTCTAATACCATCACAGATGACATTGAATCAGCCACCTGAGACCACACTTTCACCCCCAACAAAAACCCTAAAGAAGGCAAAGTGTAATGAACAAGTGGTAAGAAGAAAGAAAGGAAATGGAGATGAACTCTTCATCTCCTTCCCCAAGGCAGGCTGACCTGACTCAAGAATTCCCAACTGGAAGGCAGAAAAAATTAACTTTGAATGTAGTTCAAAAGTTTTTATTATTGCACTAGATTGAGCAGTTTATTTATGGAAATGACCTGTGACCAGGCCAGATGAAATTTTACTTTTTAAAAAGGGACAGCTGGGTAAACTGCCAGAAAATTTTGCAAAATTTCAGGAAAAATTATCCTGTAAGTTTGAAAGACATCAAGGAAATGGAGCATAGAGGTTTGGGGCTCATATTATAACAAATGCAGTTCATTCAATGTACATGTTACACAAAAAAGAAAAGATGTAGAGAGAAGAAATCAGACAATATTTTATTTTACCTTTTGTTGAACTACTATCTGTAAGCCTTAGTTTTTAACCTAGACTTCATTGACACCATTAAACTTCAATCCGAGCAAACCACTACTAGAAAAAAACACAAATTTTTATTTTGGCTCCCAGTCTCAATTTTAGTAAGAGTCAACAGCAGCACTATGACCTGGATGCCAGAGGCCAGAAAGCCAAATAGATGAATAACAGGAAAGAAGGGACAGGAAACACAGGGAACTTAATGAGTATCTCAAAAGTAATATATCCAAAACCAATTTCTGGATATGCAAACCCAGGCCCACTTCTTGGTTTAGAAAAGAGGTTTAAAGCTAATCTGCTGCAAGGAATAACCTAGAGAGAAAGGAGATAAGGTCTGACTTAGATAAAGAAATGGTCGGAGAAATCCCCCATAATGGAGAACAGCTGATGGCTTTTTAGCACTGGTGTCAAATACTAAGTGTTAATTTGATGCATTACCTGCACTGGGCTAGCCTGGAATCCCCCTCCCTCAGTCTCCAAAACTTTACTAACAATCTCCTATGCACAACGGACTTCTATTGTTAATGGAATTTTGAAGGAATGAAAAAAATGTTGGAGGGTGATGGCAGGTTGGTCAAGAAGGGCACATAAACAGAAGTGAGATAAAGAATGGACATAGAGTAGACAGAAAATCCACTAAATAACAAAGGTCAGAGCACAGAGAGCTGCTTGGGTTCATAGCTCTGTCCTGCTGTGTACTAACAGCATGGATGAGTAAGATAAAAATGGGTACTGAGAAGTGGGGTGCTGCTGAAAATGTGGAAATGGCTTTGGAACTGGGTCAGGTTAAAGACTAGAAGAGTTTGGGGTACATGCTAGAAAAAGCCACAATTGCCACGAACAAAATTGTAAAAGTGTTTCTAAGTGGAGCTCAGAAAGAAAAAGACCGCCAGAGAATGAAAGAGAAGAACCACCCTTTTAGAAAATACCTAAATGGTCATGAACACACAGTTGGTAGGAATACAAATGATAAAGACATTCTGACAGAGGCTCTGATGAAAATGAGGAATTTGTTATTAGACAGTGAAGAAAAGACCATCCTTGTCATAAAGAGCCAAAAAACATGCCTGAACTATATTCAGGTTGTAGTGTTTTGTGGAAGGCAGAACTTGCAAACAATGAAATTGAATATTTAGCTGAAGACCTTTCTAAGCAAAATGTTAAAGAAGTAGCGTACATCCTTCTGCCTGCTTATAATAAAAGAAGTGAGCTAAAGATGGAATTGTTATACAAAAGGGAACCAGAACTTAAAAATTTGAAAAATTCTCAGCCTGTCCATATTGCAAAAAAAAATGAGAAGCCATGTTTGGAAGGGAACACCAGCGGTGTGCCTGAGCAATTGTTTATAAGGAGATTAGTAAAGATGGGAAAAATCATTGACTTAATCAACTGTCTCAACAAAATTCAGCAACAGAGATGGGATTAGACCAGAAGAAACACTGTCAGGTGAGACTAAAGGAGTAATGAAAGAAGACTGTTGGACTTCTTAGATCCCAAAGGACCAGACCAGAGCACTTTTTGGTTGCAAGCATGGGATATTCTTCAAGATAAGAGAAGAAGAACCTCAAAGGCAATTCAGATATTAGGGCTGCTACTCCCATTACAGGCCCAGAAAGGCAAGGCTGCCTTCACCTTGATTTCAAAGGGCCGGGCCAGTGCCTAACGGAGCTGTGGGGCTGGTCTGCCCTGTAGAGCTCTGGGTCACATCTCTAGCTCTGATACAGCTGCAACATGAGCAGTGCCACTGCAGAAAGCCAGGGACTAGGCAGGGCTCTGCAGAGCTCTGGCAGTGATGTTACTACCCTAATAGGTCCAAAAGGTAGGACCTCTGTCCCAGTGGGTTTAGAAGATAAGATCACTGCTCCAGTGGAGCCAGAAGACAGAGCATCAAACCAAAGAGAATTACTTTCCAGCCTTAAGATATCAGGGAGTTGCCTTGCTGGGACCCATCAGCCTTCCTTCTTTCCTATTTCTGCCTTTTAGAATAAGAACGTCTGGTCCATGCCTCTCACAATTATTGTATTTCAAAAGCAGAGAATTTATTTGATTCCATAGTTTCAACACTAGAGAAGAGTTGTGCTTCAAGATGAGTCTCATTCATATCTCATTTAGGTCATAATTAAGTCAAACTTTGGACTTGATACTTTATTTTTTTTAAGATTTTAAAGATTTAAAGATTTTATTTATTTATTTGACAGACAGAGAGGCAGAGCAGGCAGAGAGGCAGGCAGAGGGAGAGGGGGAAGCAGGCTCCCCGCTGAGCAGAGAGCCCGATGCAGGGCTTGATCCCAGGACCCTAGGATCATGACCCAAGCTGAAGGCAGAGGCTTTAAACCACTGAGCCACCCAGGCACCCCTGGACTTTATACTTAAAACTGATGCTAAAGAGTCAAGATTGGGGTGGGGGAGCTTGTTGAAATAGAGTGAATGCATTTGGCACCTGAGAAGGACATGAATTTAGAAGGTGGGGGCAGAATGCAATGGACTCATATCCTCCAAATTTATATGTTGAAAGCCTAACTCTCAATGTGATGGTATTAGATGTAGGGCCTCTGGGAGGTGATTAGGTCATGAAGATGGAGTGCTAATAAATGAGATTAGTGCCCTTATAAAAGAGATCCCACAGAACTCCTTTGTTCTCATTCTGCCATGTGAGAAAATAGGAACCAGGGAATATATTCTCTTTAAACAACAAATCTGCTGGTACTTTGATTTTGGATTTCCCAATCTCCAGAACTATGAGAAATACATGTTTATTGCTTAAGCCACTCAGTTAAGGGTCCTGTTATTTTTTTTTTAAGATTTTATTTTATTTATTTGACAGAGAGACAGAGATCACAAGTAGGCAGAGAGGCAGGCAGAGGGGGGGGGAAGCAGGCTCCCTGCTGAGCAGAGAGCCCGATGCAGGGCTCGATCCCAGGACTCTGAGATCACGACCTGAGCCAAAGGCAGAAGCTTAACCCACTGAGCCACCCAGGTGCCCCTATGGTTCTGTTATCGCAGCCCAACCTGACTAAAACAGTGGTCTTAGATGAGTATTTGACCTCTTTACACTTGTTTCCTTACCTCTAAAATGAAAATTATAATAGAATTTGCTCCAAGGAGTTGCCATGAGAATATAGGAGATAATATATGTAAAGAGAGCATAAAAGCACCCAGCACTCTTTTGTTGGTGATGTGGTGGTGGTTTTGCATGATAATCTTGAGGAATACTGGGTTTCCCACCATTCATGAATCGGGGCTAAATCATTCTATTGGAGATTGCATGAAAATGTGACCTACATAATACAAAAAAAATGTTTGAGTGCCCAGGCAGCCTACCCTCATGTTACTATAAGAAAAAGCATTTCTCTGCCTTCCACCTCCTCACAGCCCCCTACCGTGTCCACCACCCCACACACACAGCAACCTCCAACTCCTTCTGCAAACAAATCTAGGTGTTTATAAGAGAACTCACATATGCTAATGAGTACAACTGCCTAGGCAGCCATCTGAGCCTGCCACGTTTCTCCTCTCCTCTACCATCTGTCTCTCTTGTCTACTGACAATATTTCTGCTGAGAAGGCTCCATGAAGTCATTATTGCCAAAAGTCCTCATGCTGAGACTCATGAGTGCTACCGAAAGTACCCTCCTTTATAGTTCTCTGCTCTTCGTGCACACTGGAATACACCACTGGGCAAACCTCCTTGTGTGATAGTTTTGCCTGCTGAGATGAATCCTTCCCAGGCCTTGCCATCCAAGATATAAGTGGTGGCTCCTGTTCATAGACTGGTCTTAATTTTCATGGTTGCAAAGTGACTGCCTACATGTGATAGCTCGTTGTTATTATATAAACTATGGGCGATGTAGTAACAGAGTGCTGATGGCAGACTAAGAAATTATACCCAGAACCCAGACATTAAATCCAGATGAGCAATTTCTGCAACCAAAAAAGATAGTATCTGGAGTTCCAGAGTTTATCATACACATTTCTTTAGTTTTCCATGTATTGTAATGGTTTCACATCTTAAAAAAGCAAAATTCTTTCTGGGGAATGACTGCCCCTTCTGGGGCTGGCCAATTTTTAGAGATGATAAAAGATTCAGCCAAGAGCATGACTTAGATATGCAAATTAACCAGTCTAGAACCCTGCCTCTATCTGTGTACCCCAAGAGACAATATTCTGCCTTAATCATCCCAAGGCCACTAGGACAACTAGAGACCACTCCCATAGTTTAGAGTCTGCCAAAATTATTCAAACTAGCCAATTCTACACTGTTTATCCTGCCCTACTTTATATTCCCCATGGAAACCCCAACAAAGTTTGCGACACAAGCTTTCTCCTCATTTCTGTATTCTGCCTCATGTCCACCCTCATGGTTTTTGCATGTGGCTTTGCATGTCACACCATGCCTCCTGTCTCTAGAAGCCATGAGTATAAAAAGCATTGTTTTCCTGAGCCTCTCCTCTGTCCTCTCTTGTGGCACTTGACTGACATCTCATAAAAGAATCTAGAACACCAAGTAAAGCAGTTATTGGAATAAAGGTTGTGGTAAGCCCCTGACCATCAGAACCTCACCCTGGGGAGGCAGAAGACCACTGCTGATAATATAAACACATCTCTTAAGAGAAAATGGAGAGACATAAGAAACCAAGCTTCCCAAACATCCCCAGGACTAATACCTTCTAGTGTCATTTGCTGAGTGTGTATCTTCTACATTTCCTGCAGCAAAGTCAATTCCTAACAGATTTAAGTATCAGAATACTTTTAATGCCAAACCTGAGAGCCTCTACAGGACTATTTCCCCACACATGCTCCAAAAGTAGGACACTGCCCCCCCCAACCCCGCCACAATCTCCCCATGCAGTGCAGTTTCAGGGTATGCCGCTGATCCTAGGACACAAACCTGTGACCTCTCTACCTGATGGCTTTCTCTCAGCTGGGAGTTCTGGGCAGTTAACACCTGTGTGGAACAGCCCTCCACCACTGATTTATGAGGGCTGGAGAATACATATCCCAGGTTCCTTGCCCTTCTGAAGTGCATACTATATTGTAGGGTTGACCTCTGGTTGTCAAGAGCAGTAACTTGCTCAATAACAATGTTTATTTCCTTCCTTCCCTACTCTGTCTTAATTTCCACTCTTCTACTGGGGCTTCCTGTGATGACTTCACTGAAACCCTTATCTGGGGAACCCAAGCTAAAACAAACATTTACCCTTGACAGGAAAATTTCCCTCCCCTCAACAAAGTACATTGCTATTCTATTTTTTTATTTCCCAGATTTCAAAGCAAGCTTATCTCAGGTCTCCAAGCTTTCCAAAGATCTTAGTAAAATGGATTTTTTTTTCCACTTTCCACTTACTTGTATCCCTTTCTACCTTGAATCCAGGCATTCAAACCATCTTTATTTTTATTTATTTATTTTTTTAGTGAAGTCTTTTTAAAATTTTTATTCATTTTTTAAATTTCTTTTCAGGGTTCCAGAATTCATTGTTTATGCACCACACCCATTGCTCCATGCAATACGTGTCCTCTGTAATACCCACCACCAGGCTCACCCAACTTCCCACCCCTAGCCCCTCCAAAACCCTCAGACTGGGAAGATGAACCATGAGAGACTGCGGACTCTGAAAAACAATCAAACCATCTTTTGCTATTACTATTGTTTCACATGTTCATCTGTCTCTTCCAAGTAATACGTAAAGAACTTGGGAAAAGGAATTGACTCTTAAACATCTTCCTACTTCCCCCAAATGTCTACTGTAGTATTTAGCACAAAAACATTCAGTAAGTGTCTGAATGTAAGTTCATAGCAAATTTATCAACTATAGTTTGATGAATACTGTCAGGTGCCAGACTCAGAGGGATTCCTTTGGAAGTATAGTCATAGGAGGGGATTTAGAGTACTTTCCCCTCAAATTTGGCCTAATAAATTTCTGCATCATCATTTCTAGTATCTGTATCTATACCTGGTTCTGCTATAGATACTTTGGTCATGGTACTCAGCTCAGAGAAAGACAACTACACTCCACTTTACTAAAACAGAACACATTGTATTTCATACTCAACTATAAAACCTAGGCAACTCTTCAAAGTCTTAGTGAAAACTAGTAGCTGGTCATCCCTACCCTACAAACTAAACTAACTCATCTCTGGATCCTTTAGATTGGTTCAGACTAACTAATGCTCTCTAAGAGGGTCCCATTCTGTATTAGGTCATGTCAATTGTGGTACAAAGGTAAAGACAAATAAGAGAGTTCAGAATAATAATAATGATTTAGATAATGGTTTGTTTTTATTTTCTTTCTCCCACAAAATCCAGAATTTATAGTATATAGTGATCAGTTTTTACATTGGCAACAATGTACTAAAAAAACACAGTAGATGCTCAATAAGCATAAGAATGGAGAATAAGTAACTCCAGCAGAAATGGAAAGAAGAAAATCACTAAATATCAATATGTTATTTAGGGATTTATTAAATATGTACTTCAGTGCAGTAAAGGTCCTATATGACAAGCCCACAGCTAACATCATACTTAGTGGTGAAATACTGACACCTTTTCCTTTTAAATCAGGAAGAAGTATGCCCACTCTCACGATTTTTATTCAACACATTATTGGGAGCAATCAGGTAATAAAAAGAAATAAATGCATGCAAATCAGAAAGGAAGAACTAAAACTGTAACTATTTGTCACTATTTGCAGTGACTGATATTATATATAGAAATATTATATATTCTCACCTGGAAAGATATACTCATAGATTAGAAGAATTAATGCTGTTCAAATGTCCATACAACCCAAAGCAATCTACAGATGTAATGTAATTCCTACCAAATACCAACAGCATTTTTCACAGAATTAGAAAACAATACTACTAGGATGTGTATGGAATCACAAAAGACCCCAAATACCCAAAGCAATCTTGAGAAAGAAAAACAAAGCTGGAGGCCTCAAATCCCAGATTTCAAGATACACTGCAAAGCTGTAGTAATCAAAACAGTATGATACTGGCATAAAAACAGCTGCATAAACCAATAGAACAACATACAGACCCCAGAAGTAAACCCACTCTTTTATGGTCAATTAATCTATGACAAAAGAGACAGGAATATACAATGGGGGAAAGATAGCATCTTCAATAAATAGTGCTGGGGAAACTGGACAGCTGCCTACAAAGGATGAAACTGGACCACCTTCTTACACCATACACACACAAAAACTTCAAAATTGGTTAAAAACCTAAACACAAGAAAAAAAAAAACATAAAATTCCTGGAAGAAAATATAGGCAGTAATTTCTTGGACATTGACTGTCAGAACATTTTTTCTAACTATGTCTCCTCAGACAAGGGAAACAAAAGCAAAAATAAACTATTGAGACTACACCAAAATAAAAATCTTCTGCGCAACAAAGGAAACCAACAATAAAATGAAAGGCAACTTAATGAATAGGAGAAGGTACTCACAAAGACTCCATCTGATAAGGGGTTAATATCTAATATATAAAGAACTTATACAACTCAACACCAAAAAAGACAAATACTCTAATTAAAAAATGGGCAGAGGACTTGAACAGACATTTTTCTAAAGAAGACATAGAGATGGCCAACAGATACATAAAACGATGTCACCATCAGGGAAATGCAAATCAAAACCACAATGAGATGTCACCTCTCACCTGTCAGAATGGCTAGATTTTTTTTAAAAAATCAATAAATAATAAGTGTTGGCAAGGATGTGGGGGACAGGGACCCTTGTGCATGTTGGTAGGAATGCGAAATTGTGCAGCCACTGTGGAAAATAGTATGGAGGTTCCTCAAAAAATTAAAAATATAAATACCTTATGGTTCAGTAATTTTACTACTGGGTATTTATCCAAAGTAAATGAAAACATTAATTGGAAAGAGATATGCACCCTTATGCTATTGTAACATTATTGCCAATGGCCTACATATGGAAGAAACCCAAATGTCCATTGATAGATGAATGGATAAAGAAGATGTAATCTACATATATAATGGAATATTACTCAGCTTTAAAAAAAAGTTTGAGATCTGGGGCACCTGGATGACTCAACCAGTTAAGTGACTGCCTTCAGCTCAGGTAGTGATCTCAGGGTCCTGGGATCAAGCCCTGCATCTGGCTCCCTGCTCAGCAGAGAGTTTGCTTCCCTCTCTCCCTCTGCATCTGTGCTCTCTCTCTCTCAAATAAATAAATAAAATCTTTAAAAAAAATGTTGAGATCTTGCCATTTGTGACAAAAATGAACCTAGAAGGTATTATGCCAAGTGAAATAAGTCAGATGTGGAAAGACAAATACCGTATGAATTCACTCATATGTGGAACCTAAAAATAAAACAAATCAATAAACAAACAAAAAGCAGAAACAAACTCATAAATACAGAGAACAAAGCGATTGTTGCCAAAGGGAAGGGAGATGAGGGGTTTGGCAAAATGGGTGAAGGGAAGTGGGGGGTACAGGCTTCCAGTCACGGGATGAATAAGTCACAGGAATGAAAGCTACAATATAGGGAATATAGTCAGTGGTATTGTAATAGCACTGCATGGTGACAGATGCTAGCTAGCTACACCTGTGATGAGCAGAGTATAATGTAAAAGTATAATGTAAAAATGTGGAATCATTATGTATACATCTGAAACTAACATAACATTGTGTGTCAACTATACTCAAAAAAATTTTAAAACAAATATCAATTATGTATCTGCAGATGGATAGAGAGAGGAGGTTAGAACCCATTTGAAAGAAACCCTATCTCTCAAGGAGATTGGAAATGTTCAATCAAAGCAGTTTATCTCATGGCAGTATTTAATGAAGTAATTACTGAGGTAGAGTTATCTGAACTTTTCCTACCTAGAAGTATCCTATACTGAAGTTTTTGCTCATTTACTTCCAGAAGTGTCCAACTTAGCTTCAGGGTCTGATTCTTGGAGGTGGTGAAAATGGTTGATGAGATTAAATGAATTAGACAAGACCCATTCCTCCACTATTTGCCTCCATCAAAGTAAGTAGTTTCTCTCCATCTTGTCCTCCCTCTCCACCTCATTAAATCCCCTTCAAACATGGTGGAAGGGTACAAACCCAAGTGTTTCCATTTCATTTATAACTTAAAGGAAGGAAATTGACTGTAAAGTTTTTATATGTACAGATTCAGCATTTTTAAAAAGGCAGTTACATCTGAGAATGTCACTCTGAGAAGATTAAGGAAATTGTTGAAATATGTTACAATAATGATCAAATTGCTGGAAAAAAAATAATAGGCAATTAAAATCAGCAAAATTCAGTTAATTGGTCTCCTGCAATTTATACTTTTTTAAAAAGTTTTTATTTTAATTCCAGTTAGTTAACATACAGTGTAATCTTAGTTTCAGCTGTACAATATAGTGATTCAACATTTCCATACAACACCTGTTGCTAGTCCCCATCACCTATTTTCCCCATCCCCCCACCTACCTCCACTCTGGTTGCCATCCGTGTGTTCTCTATAGTTAAGAATCTGTTTCTTGGTTTGCTTCCCTTTTTTTCCCTTTGCTCATTTGTTTTGTCTCTTAAATTCCACATATTAGTAAGATCATATGGTATTTGTTTCTGATTGACTTATTTTGCTTAGATTTACAATCTCTAGCTCCATCCATGTTGTTTTGAATAGCAAGATAGCATTTGTTTTTATGGCTGAGTAATAATCCATTGCATGTATATATATATATATATACATATATATATGTATATATATATATATATACATGCAATGGATGTGTGTGTGTGTGTGTGTGTCTTTATCCATTTATCTATTGGTGGAATGCTGCAATTTATTCTTAAATTGAACCTCTGATTACAATGCTGAGGCATTTCATAAAATGACTCATGTTTTATTTGCTTCTAGAATTGAATTGTCCAAAGGTTTATACACTCCTGAGTAACACAAAGTTGAGGCTTTTGTTTTTTTATCTATAGGTTTCACATTCTGCTTTCATTAGCAATTTGCCCTAATGCCATACCTAATTTCTCATTTACTCTCTCTCTTCCATCTAATTTTCTTCCTCTTTCGGAAACATGTATTATTGGTCCTCATTAAATAAGCATTCAACCTAAACACAAGATCTGTACCTACTTGCCATGTAAGGACTTAAAATCATTTTATGTATACTGAGATGCTTTCCCATGCATTTAAAGACATCTCATACACTTCTTTTTCATAATGGATGCAGATGCAGACATTGCTGCATAAAACCATGAGCTACAAAGTGCAGCAACCAAAGGTCTTCTTTGACAAATGCATCTTGTTCACAGGGCCATGGTGAAACTTAGTCACTTCAATAAAGCAGTCAAGGCCTTATAAAGCACATCAGTTTCTAGACCTCCCTGACCTTCATATATGAAGAACAATTTTACCTCTTCCCCTGACCTGTTACCTCATCCCTCTTTCTCAAATGCCTTACCTTTTGGAGATTTCCTTCATAAAATTTACCAGCATCTGAAGGTACATTATGTACTTATTTTAGGTGTTTTTTTTTTTTTAATTTGATTACCATCTGCCTTTCCAAGCCAAAGTCAGGAACTTTGGATTGTCCCTGGTGTATACATAGCACCTGGAAACATATCTGGCACAGAACAAGTACCCCCTACATTTCTGTTAAGGAAAGCAGTAAAAGAAAATGGGAGGGAAGTAAACGGTGGAAAGGAAAACTGATTTTGGAGTTAGAATGTCCTGAATTTGTGACACAATTCCATTGCTTCTCTTGTTGTTGTTGTTTCCAGCTTTAGCAAGGTACAACTGGCAAATAAAATTGTAAGATATTTAAAAGTACACAGCGTGATGATTTGATATACTTATACATGGAAAGGATTCCCCTTCATTGAGTTAACACATTCCACCACTCCACATACCTAGCTTGTTGTGTAGGTGAGAACATTAAAGTTTTACTCTGTTAGCAAATTCTGATTATACAATACAGTGTTATCAACTACAGTCACTATGTTATACACTGGATTCTCAGACCTTATTCATCTTATAACTGAAAGTTTGTACCCTTTTACCAACCTCTCCCTACTTTCCCCACTGTCAACCTCTTGGCAACCATTTTTCTACTTTCTGTTTCTACGAGTTCTATGGGTATACATATATATTTTTTTAATATTTTTATATATTTTTTAGATTCCACAAACAAGTGATACTATGTGGTATTTGTCTTTCTCTGTCTGGCTTATTTCATTTAGCATAATGCCTTCCAGGTTCACCCATGTTGTCTCACATGACAGAATTTCCTTCTTTCCTAAAGGAAGAATAATATTCAATTGTATATATATCATACTTCCTTTATCCATTTATCCATTGACTGACACTTAGGTTATTTCCATACCTTGGCTATTGTTAAATTGTTGCTAGAAACATGAGAATCCAAGTATCTCTTTAAGACAGTGATTTTGTTTCCTTTGTATATATACTCAGAAGTAGGATTGCTGGACCGTATCGTGGTTCTTTTTTTAATTTCTTGAGGAACCTCCATACTACTTTCCATAGTAGAAAATACTAGTTTATTGCTTTTTAAATGTTTGAACTTGGGCAGATTATGTAAGTTCTCTGAGCTTCTGTTTCCTTACATATAAAGTGGAATTATCTTTACTTCTTTCATAGAGTTGTTTTAAGGATTAGTTATGAAATATAGGTAAAACAATCAATTCATCAATCATTATTCCTGGCATATTCCATGCACACATGTATACACATGCACACATGTGTTTATTACAAAATTCTCACCTTGTTTCATATAAATATTTCTAAAAATTTGATATCTATATGAAAGCAAGGCAGTAGCAGCTACTGAGTGCTATTGAATCTGAAAGTGAAATATAGGACTATTTATCTAGGACCTTCCATAAATTAGGGAACCTCCCCAAAGTCAGATTTTCCATGTTTATTACAAATTCCTGCTGTCTATTGCCTTTTCTACTTTAGATCATCAAGGGAATTGCTTGTCATTTTAGTATCACAATCAGTTGTGCAATTTGTGGTAATTTTTACCAATTGTAACAATGGTGTTTGTTAATGATTTACCTTTTAATATAAAGTAGCATGAATTCAAGGTTATCCCCATAACGACTTCATGCTCAGTCACTAGCATTCTGAGATGATCCTTGAGTGAGAAAGATTAGAGAGAATGTACCCTCCAGAAGGTAGGTATCACCTTGCCTATGGAATGATGCTTAGTAAGTAAGCAATATCTATTATGTATGTCTCTGAAAAACAAACAAACATGTTGACACATCTTTGGAGATTTTTTAGGAATTGGTGTTTGCAGGAATACTGTGTGTGTGCATCGCCTATCCTAGTGACAGATGGTGATTCAGAAGCATGGGGCGAAGCTAGGAAGAGAAGGGATTAAATTGGTAATTTACATGTTGCTCGGAACACATTTTTAAGCCAAATTACAATTATACTATTTGTATACTGTGAAGTAAAAGAAAATTTCTATACACAAAAAGCAAAGATCAAGGTAAATATTTGGCTAAACAGTCCTTTTTCTTTTTAATTGGCAAAGTTACCCACTCTAATAGGAAAGATATTTGGTTCGCATGTGTGTTAGGTTATTGAGAGGTTTTCTTATTGGTTCTGGAATGGCTACTGAGACTATAAACTGAGAACAGGAGCATAAATCACCTAATAATTGGAGACCAACAGACCCTCCTGGGTTTATTAAGAGATAAAGGAGCTCTGTTATCCTCCAACCACCTCCCCCACTCAGTTCAACACCACCCACCCCACCTTATATCAACAGAAGACAAAGGGGAGCAGAGAGGATCCTTAACATAACTAGCTGTTAGGTTGCTCTGTAGATAACCCTATTCTTGCTCTCCAACAGTCATGCCCTTCCCTGTAAAGTGAGGGACAAAGGGATGTGCTTATCCAGAGCCCACAAAGACTTCTTCCCTGAGGAACACAATGGCTCCACCCAAATGGTGACCAAAACATGGCTGTTCAAAGCAGGTGTCAGGAAATCAAACAGAGCTTGAACATGTTAGCTCCAGCAACTACACACAAGTGTGCAAGGCCACAATCAGTGTAAAACAGATCTAGGCCTGGAAGATAAGGATGGTAGACTTGGGACCATGGGTGGAGAGAAGGGCTGGGACAGTTCATCCCATGTTAACACACAAAATTGCAAGGAATTCAAGAATTTTACATTTTAACCTGGCCTTGAAGATCATTATGAATATATATATTCATATCGTATCATTCATATATATATATATATATTCTCATATATATATATTCATATATATATATATACATATATCAAGATAAGCATACAGATACATTTCTTTTATACTTTGTTGGCTTGATATATAACTCTTTCATATTTAGACATAGGGTGTCTAGACCTCCATCTGTACTCATGCCCCAGGCCCCACAGATGTTAGGGCTAGGCAACAATGCCCTAGAGACATCTAGCAAAAGCCAACCAGTATTAGCCAAGAGATAAATGAGAAACACTTGTCACTTTCAATCACTTTTCTCCTTCCTGAAGCATGAGCATGGGGACTTAGGAAAGGGAGGAGGGTGAGGGAAGGGAAGGCAGATGGCATGTTCTAGAAGCAGAACACACCCTCTCATCTCCAAGTCCTTCCAGCCCTAAGTCACATCAGCTGGAAGAGAAATAAATAAGCGTTGAATGGGAAAAGAGAAGTAATGTCTTAGGAGTAGAAAAGTTTGGCATAATTATGGGATTTGTCTGAGATGTTTATGAAATAAAAAAGACATTGGATGAAAAACGTGTAAAGAGAGTGATTTAAAAGGAATAAAACCATTTATTACGTGAATCTCACCAAATTCAGACTATTCAAAAAACTATTTAGAGATTAACTAAGTCTGTATGTATGTGTATGCATTTGCAGTATTTCCCATGTACAAGAGGCCCCACGCCAACCTTCTAAGGAGAAAATACTCACCATCCTCCATCATAGTATTTCTCACAGTGGGATCTTCGGTAGCCAGAACCATGGTACTGGTTCTGACGTCCCAAATTTAGATGGTCCTTAGACAAAAAGAGGAAAATCTAGAAATGGGTAAAACTGGGGATATGGGTATAAATGGAACCTGTGTGGACCCCTCATTGTTATTTATTTTCTGGGACAGAGATTTAAAAGGAAATTATTGTAGGTCTGGATAATACCCCTAGAGCAAAGCCTATTGGCAATAATTTATTGGCCTTTGCTTACTAAAGACTGAAATGCAGAAAAACCAGAGAGAAGAGCTATTAAGATCACTATAATAAGGATTTAATCAGGGCTAATGTAATGGCTTGGTGTAGGAAATGAGAAAAGAATACACATTTGAGTTCCTGAAAATTACTTTTAAGAAATTTTTGCAAGAACTGAGAAGAGGAAAGAAGGGAGGGGAAAAGGAAGGAAGGAAGGAAAGATGAAAGGAAGGAAGGCAGGCAGATTCTTCTGGATTATTCCAATTTGATAATGTGGACGACTCACTCCCATGCACTCCACAGAGGTGGGACCTGAAGCTGAACCTCTGTACATACCTTCTAATGGGTGTTCTGCTCACACCGTGTCAACACATTCTCTAAGCTTCCAGCTCCTCTATGTATGATTACCACACATTACACTGTTATTTGCTATTTCTAAGTGGCACCTTGTCCCAACACATATATCATAATTTAGTAATTGGTTTTGAACGCTGTGCTGATGTGTGCATTAAGGGCAGATGGCAGGGGAAGCAAATTAGTTCTCACACTAGTTCATCATAAGCTGTAAAATAAAAGCCTTTTTGGCTGAATGGGTAAGCATATGATTAGAAATATTAAAATTTTGTCTTTAGTTTGGATAACTGCCAAGGAATGTATTCACTATCTATGCTCAGGGCTCATCCTTCCTCCCACACCTCCCCCTTCACCTTCCCAATTGCTGACTCCAAGTAAGGCAGTCAGTTCTAGAAGTCAGTGTATCCCTTATCCTGTAATAAACTCTTCCTGCCAGAAATGCAGAAGAAGCACACTGCAGAAAAGTCCTTCCTTGGATGGCCAGCAGTGCCTAACTCCCTACCTTCTCCTCACACGCATGTCAGACTTTTTGCTTCTCTCTCCGAGAGCTAAGGTCCTTTCCCTTGTGCCACAAAAGCCATAATGCTTTGTTCAGTGGAGACACTCCACAGGCGTGCTGGAGATATACATGATAATTCTACACACTCCATATCTCTCCGAGCAAACCGGTAGTAATCAGCCTCCTTGAGAGTTACAGAAGTCAAGGACAGGTTTCCAAATCATTAATGGAAGTGGAGAAGAACTATTATAGAAATTTACACCCCTATAAATTAAAATTTTTAGCTCCGGGAAGAAAATAAAGGGTGGGTTTGGGGAATTGGTGTTTGTTTGTTTGCTTGTTTGTTTACTCAGTACATACTACGTGCTGGGAATTGGCCAGTGCCCACTGGTTTCCTGTGTTCTAAAGCGTCCAGTGAGAGCAATCAAGAAAGCATGGCTTGTGGGTTTCTCTATCATTCAAATGTATTTTTCACATTCTGTCAAATCCCGAATTCTGAGGGCACTGATGTGAAAGGTCTGAATCTGTGTTTGGAATCACAGTACCCCAGGTGTACCCTGGAAAGGAATGATGTTTTACAGTACACCTTTACAAAACAGAAAGCAAAAGAAAATGGCACACCTTAAAAATACCATGTCCAAGCAAGGAGACGAAGAAGCTGGCCCGTGGTCTCCAATTCAGATGCCCACAGGAGATAAGCAGGCAATGTAAACAGGAGGAACTTGGACCAGGTATAAAAAACCAACAGAGTAGATATGAGGATAAATCCTGAGGACTCTTGAACTTTGGGTTAGAGACAATAAAAAGTACAAGAAGTAGCATTTTTGGAAAGTGCAACTGTGTCCCCATACACAGCTTGACCTGATGTCACCTGAGAGAGCGCAGGCCCAGATATGTCAAGAGATGCTACTAATCTGTATTTATGTAAAATCTCCTGATTTAAAAATATTAGCAACTAATAGAGGGTTTTTTTTAACCCAGAGTATTATTAAATCATATGATAGTTATTATTAAAATGTCAGCTAGTAGAGCTCCCAGCTTGAACCTAGATAGATTCACCCCAACATTTAGCATTTATAAAAGATGCAAAGGAGAGAGTGTTCTAGGACTTTATTCATGTGAGTAAATTCAGACACCTACTGGCAAATAACTCCAATGTCAGAAGAGAGATGGTCAAGGTACAAGAATTTGTTATAAAATTGATGGGAGGCAGCATGGGAGATGGGGGATCTGGGAACAAGTATCCTTTGTGTTGTCATCTTCTCCTTCAACAGAAAGCACAAAGAGTTTCATCACAGACCACATGGGCACCTGCAGGGGCAGAAGCAGGGGGTTTTTCTATGGGTTCTTTTTTTCCCCCCAGTGTTCACTTTTTAATCAATCAAATCTACCAGTTAACTGATTATAACCAATAATTACTGAAAGCCAAGTAAAATGGCACTCTGGAAGATATAAGACATGCTCTTGGGGAATATGCAGTCTAGAAAGGAGCAAGACAGACACACTGAAACATTAAGGAACGACGGCTGCAGCCAGCAACAGCAGGAGGCAGAACATAGAGCTGGAATGAGGGGAGGAAAGCGGAGGGATACCACAAAGTCAAAGGTGAGATGCAAGCCTCTCCTGCCTGCTTCTCAAACTGTGGTTTGCAAAGGAGTCCCCTGGGAATCATGTTAAAAGGCAACTCTGGTTCCCCAGGTCCAGTGGAACAAAAAATTCTCTTTCTTACAGTAAACTTTCAGGTGCAGCTGCTGGTCCTTACGTGACATGTTAAGAAGCAAAGGGGCTCAACTCTCTCTGGGAACTCTAGCGCTCCAAGGAAAAAACAAAGCTTTGTCAGGGCTGGAGTTGCTCAAGAAATACATGACAGTGACCCCGGGTTTATCCCTTTGTGAAGGTGAAGCTGGTATGGCAAGGAAGATGCTCACCAGGGCGACTTCGGGATAAATATTAGGTGCATATAAAACTGATCTCAAACCACTGGATCTATACTCCGATACGAGTCAGCACTGGCAGTGCTGGAATCTTCAAACACATACTCACCAGTGAGGTTCCGTACTGTATCTCATAACATTAATAAACTAAACATTAAGGGGCCTCTTTCAAGAACGTCCTTCCTTCCTGTCACTTTGTCTAATTCCTGTCTTGTTTCCCTGGAAGAGGACTATCGTGGGCGTTCATAATCCCAGTTGTTCCCGTTCCATCCATTAGTATTGAGGTAGCCTTTCCGCCCAGGACAGCATCTTTTAGTCAAACGTATTTGCTCTAAGAAGCTCTTATCTTAAGAAGCCCTCTGTACCTCTTTCATCCTGCCTGGCCACCTGTTTCAGAGTCTCTTTAATTAAAACAAGGGTCAGTGGCTCCATTTGTCATTCTCCCCCTGTAAGCGAGAGGAATCATGAAGTCACGAGTCGCTGCCAGTAAAGCCTTCGTTCTCGAGTCTCAGCTGAGCTTCAGACATAGAGCATTTTCAGTGGAAGTTGTTCCAGCCGTGCATTTGGGATTAATTACTCTGCAGGAGCAGTCTGCCTAGTACAACAAAACAATTTTCATTCATCAGTTGTGAGTGTGAAATTAATGAAAGCCACAATCTCATCGGAATGCAACACTAAGTTCTCATTTGTGCTATCAATACTGGAGGAAATGACATACTTTTTTCCCTCCTCTCTGTATTTCTGCTCTCAGCAATAACATCAGATTAGACTTTCATAAATGCCAAGGATACACACACACACAGAAAGAGAAAGAAAGAGAGAGAAAATACCAAATGTATTGGGAAAAGAGCAGCAACCTCTTGCTTTTGTATAAAAGCAAATTACAGAAGCTATCAGTGTTCTCTTTAAGGAAATAATCCTTAGCTTTATTTTCCCCCAAGCTTTCTTCTGTGACCCTAAACAACCACACACTATTAACGTAAAAGATCATAGGGACAGAGAGCATAGATTTCCAGTCTCAAGGTTTTTATCAGCATATACATTAATTTATTGAAAATCTCCATTTAAATTTTAATTACCCTGGAAACTGAAAGTGCCCTAGATAAGGAAGACACCAAAAGACTGGATCTCAGAGGTTCTGAGATCCAGTGGTGGTGGCTTCCTGAGTCCAAATCATTGGGCACATTCTCCCCACCAAAAGTAAGATCAACAAGGAGCAAAAATTACACATTTCAAGCATCAGCATTACTAGGAGAGAAAGAATGGTATGAGCTTCAAATTAACTTAAAAAAAAGTCCAGATTATGAAAGAGGTCCCTCCACCATCATCATTAGATTTGCTCACTGAAAGGACAGGCAAGTAATGACAGACAAGCAGCAGTGAGCAAGCCTACTACTCAGATTTTGGTTTCCTAATGCCATTCTGCACCGAAAGGTACCAAGTCTCTTTGAAGAAGTGGTTGATTCCTGAGATGACCAGAGAAGGTATAAAGTGAGCTTGGAAGGCCTTAAGCCAAAAAGTCAGGAAGAAATTGATTATTTAATCAATTTAATCAAATTGTTTAAGAAATTTAATCAAGTTGTTTAAGAAATTGATTAGGAGATGTGATACACACACACACACACACACACACACACACACACAGGAATACTATGCAACCATCGAAAATCACAAAATTTTGCTATTTGCAATGACATGGATGGAACTAGAGGGCATTATGCTAAGTGAATAAGTCAATCAGAGAATGACAATTAACATATGATCTCTCTAATAAGAGGAATTTGAGAGGCTGGGCAGGTTTTCATGAGAAGAAGGGAGGGAAAAATGAAACAAGATGGGACCAGGGAGGGAGACAACCCATGAGAGTCTCTTAATCTCAGGAAACAAACTGAGGGTTGCTGGAGGGGAGAGGGGTGAGAGGGTTATGGTGGTTGGGTGATGGACATTGGGGAGGGTATGTGCTATGGTGAGTGCTGTGAGTTGTGTAAGACTAATGATTCACAGACCTGTATCCCTGAAACAAGTAATACATTATATGTTAATAAAAAAAATTGATTGGGGCTGGGGACCTGGGTGGCTCAGTCATTAAGTACCTGCCTTTGGCTCAGGTCATGATCCCAGTGTCCTGGGATTGAGCACTACATTGGGCTTCCTGCTCAGTGGGAAGCCTGCTCATCCCTCTCCCACTCTCCCTGCTGTGTTCCCTCTTGCGCTCTCTCTCTCTCTCTCTCTGTGTCAAATAAATAAAGTCTTTTAAAAAATTGATTAAGTTGTGTCAGAAAGAGACCAGTGCTAGTTTAAGGGGTTCCTACTGGTCCAAACTGGAAGATTTAAAGTATTAAAATAAATAAGGACAGTGATGGATTATAACCCAGTGAATAAGAGTCCACAAGTCTACATGCTAATAATAAATAGATGGATAAATAAATCTATAAACAAAGGAGAAACAAAATATTTCTTACAGAAGAATACTAAGCACTGTAGGGGGAAAATCTTCATTGTGCAAACATAATTCTAAAAATTTATTTAGGTAAAAATCATCAATATGTACTTAATCTTGGGTGTACCAATTTGATGAGTAATGAGATAATCACACAACCTCAAAGTATCTCCCAATAAATTATTTATTAACAGAAGAGAGAGCCCAGAAATGGACCCTCAACTCTATGGTCAACTAATCTTCAAAAAAGCAGAAAAGATTATCCAATGGAAAAAAGACAGTCTCTTCAATGAATGGTGCTGAGAAAATTGGACAGCCACAGGCAGAAGAATGAAACTGGACCATTCTCTTACACCATACACAAAGATAAACTCAAAATGGATGAAAGACGTCAATGTGAAACAGGAATCCATCAAAATCCTAGAGGAGAACATAGGCAGTAACCTCTTCAACAGCGACCACAGCAACTTCTTTCAAGACACGTCTCTAAAGGCAAGGGAAATAAAAGCAAAAATGAACTTTTGGGACTTCATCAAGATATAAAGCTTCTGCACAGCAAAAGAAACAGTAAACAAAACTAAGATCATACCCACTGAATGGAAGAAGATATTTGCAAATGACATTACAGATGCCTGGAAAATAGTATGGAAGTTCCTCGAGATGTTAAAAATAGAGCTACCTTACTACCAAGCAACTGCACTCCTAGATATTTACCCCAAAGATACAGATGTAGTGAAAAGAAGGGGCACATGTACCCCAGTCCACATAGCATAGCAACAATGTCCACAATAGCCAAAATGTGGAAAAAGCCCAGATGTCCTTCAGCAAATGAATGGAGGAGGAAGATGTGGTTCATACATATAATGGAATATTACTCAGTCATCAGAAAGGATGAATACCTACCATTTGCATCGACATGGATGGAACTGGAGAGGATAATGTTAAGTGAGATAAGTCAAGCAGAGAAAGATGATTATCTTATGGTTTCACTCATATGTGGAATATAAGGAATAGTGCAAAGGACCATAGGGGAAGGGAGGGAAAACTGGTCGGGAAGAAATCAGAGAGAGAGACAAGCCATGAGAGACTCTGGACTTGGGGAAACAAACTGAGAGTTACAGAGGAAAGGGATAAGGTAACCAGGTGATGTGGGTATTAAGGAGGGCACATGTTGTGATAAGCACTGGGTATTATACACAACTGATGAATTGTTGAACACTACATCAAAAACTAATGATGTACTATATGTTGGCTAATTGAATATTAGCCATAATAAATACATATAAAAACAACAACATAAATACATAATAAAAAACAGCAACAAAATAAAACAAAAAAACAAGGAATCTGAAGAAAAATAAAATAAGAAAAATGACTATACAGTGGAGATACTAGACAATACCATAATAAAGTTATCACAAGTAATATTATTCATAAGGAATAAATGGACATATACCTTCAGATGTGATACCCCCCAAAAGATACATCACTTACATAATATCCCAGCCAAAAATGTGTAACCTGAATCTAATCATGAGGAAACATCAGAGAAACTCAGATTGAGGAATGTTCTACTAAATAACTGTATTCTTCAAAATGTCAACGGCATGAAAGACCAAAAAACATTGACTAGCATCTCAAAATGATGAATTTGTATATGCTACATATCGGCTCATGACTATTTTTCAGCCTGTGGTTTTCCCTTATGTTTATAATTTACTTTCTTTTCTCTTGATTAATGTGTCGATGTGTCTCAAGTAACCCATAATGTTTCCTAAATTCCAAAATTTTCTCATCTCTTGGTTTGTACCTTTCTTTTTTATAAAAGTGCATGCTTAATTTTATTTCCTGAAACGATATGAGGAAGGCAAATGCTCCTGAATCTTTGCATGTATGGAAACATTTTTGTTCTATATTTATACTTGATTAGTAGTTTTCCTGGAAGAGATACTCAAATCTGTTCAAAATCATTTTTCCAACAGATGCCCAGTCAAGATAGCAGTTACTATAAAGTTACTATACCTAGTAACTTTAGGTATAGATACACCCCAACTCAATGCATCAAGTAGTATGGGAGATTAAAATGAAAAAGGGTAGGGGCACCTGGGTGGCTCAGTGGGTTAAAGCCTCTGCCTTGGCTCAGGTCATGATCCTGGAATCCTGGGATGGAGCCCCACATCGGGCTCTCTGCTCAGTGGGGAGCCTGATTCCTCCTCTCTCTCTGCCTGCCTCTCTGTCTGCTTGTGATCTCTGTCTGTCAAATAAATAAATAAAATCTTTTAAAAACTATATTTTAAAAAAATGAAAAAGCGTAGATCTTAAAAAAAAAAAAAGTCAAAAGAAGATATTCACATCAAGGACCAGAAATAGAAACGAAGTGGTAGGTGGGGATAAAGTGACATAGTTCCCACAGCAATAGACTAAAGCCAGACTCATTACTTGAAATGGGACAAGGCTAGGACTTATCATCTCATGACAGGTACTAGGGGAGAGGGGGGATAAATTCATTAGCTGCCTAGAAATACAGCTTATACAAAATATAGCAAGACAGAGCCCTGCCAAAAAGAACCTGAGCCAAGCTACCTCCTGGTTTTGTAACTGGATACAAAACATAACCAGTATCACCAAAGAACAAAAGTCTTAAGTAACCATTTAAGATGTGCTTCTGGACTGAAGTGATGGTGCCAAAAACTCCCAGACTGGTCAGTGGAGAGAAAGAAATGTCCTATTTGAGGTGACCTTGCACACCCTAATTCCAAATGTGTGAAGAAAATGAACTTAATTCAAAGAAGTCAGTATAGGTGAAATGAAAATACCAAGGCAATCTAAAGAAGATTTTGTATCAGACACCTCTCACACACCACTTCAGATCCTCATGGTGTCACATATCACATATTCCATTCCCCACTGTGGTGATCAGCTTTGCATAGGTTCTGACCAGTTTCAAGCTGGTACAAGCCAACAGGGCTCATGGAAGTCCTGTCCTGCATCTCTTACTCCTGCCCAGTGAGTAGACTTGGGTTGACTCAACACTAGATTGATTTGTTTTTTCAAGTACAACTGATGACTTTAAATTTTGCCTTATTAAAGTCATAAGAACCATGTTCATATCACCATTATCTGTACTTTAGTTTCCCAATTTCTCAATTATGTGTGTTAGATAATAAGGGCAAAGTGCAGAATGTTGACATCACTACACAAAAACTGCCATTTCCATACTAAAGTATTGACGAACGTATACAATTCCAAATCTGGCATATGAAAATAGTTCAGAGCTGTCATTTGAATATGAAGTAAAGCATTTCCCATATGCACGAGCTATTTGTAGTTTTTTTGCCATGAGCTTTGACTTCCTTCTATTTTTTGTATTTTGTTTTTTTGTTGGTTATGCAAAAAATTCAGCTTCACATATTTCTTTGAACATTTCCAAACACATTGAAAGCAAATTACAATGTGCCAATAAAAAAATGAAGAATGAATTCTAGCATCTATCTCCAGGCCCCTTTCAGTGCTGGATTTTTATGATTCTGTGGAAACAAATATGATTTTAAACAAACAACAGTTTGTTACCAACCCATGAAATGTTTTTCTCAGTGTACGTCACATATTTATGCCAGATAATCTCCACAAATCCCTATGACCCTTGTTTAAATATCGGTTTTTTAGGTATCTTTTATCCAAACAAGACACTGAAAAATGAAAGGTGTCCTAAGAATTATACCAAGGCACTAGTTAAACTGCAGGGGAAACTAAGACATACAGTCACCTTATCTCTGTTTGCCTTCATTGCTGGCTAGAGCTGACTTTTTGGGTCCTCACTAAGAATCCAAAACAACTCTCCAGTTTTACCTCCCCCCATTTCCACACACAAACTGTCTTTATTGGCTCCCAAACATATCTTATGTCCGCTGAGACTACCTCCCCATTTTCTAAGGTAACTATACCATATGTAATAAAGCATTATATGCCAGGCACTGTTCTAATCTCTATAAACATATTCCTTATTTTAATCCTCACAATACCCACATAAATTAAGTATAATTACTAACTCATATTTAGAAATGAGGCAACTTCCTTATCCTTTCATTCCCCAGAAGACCTCAGAATCCTCTGACCTCCTAGTAAATATATTTTCTGCTAGTTATTTCCCTATTCACCCATACTACCTTACAGTATTTAGTCTCTCAGTGTGTCATCTTCTCCTCTTTATTATTATTCATAATGTTATGTTATATATTATTATTCATAATGTTATGTGTTTGTGACTAATTCTTGAGAGTATGAGTCCTATGTTTATTATTACTGATTTATTGCTTATTTTTTTAAATTTCATTGTTACTGCTTTGTTGATTTTATATATATCAAAGACATATTTGGACATCTAGTAAACTTCTTTCAAAATATATCCATGTTCTATTGTTTTGGAATGGCCTTAAATTAGATTAGATTTTCTCTGTTCAGGAAAAGCAGTGCATTGCAAAATCAAAATGTACTCAATTCATTCAGTCCACAGGTATTTATGGACATATATTATGTAGCAAGTACTATGCTAGGCACCCAGGGTATGGAAATTTAAAATATAGTCCCTCACAGATCTCTCTGTGGCAGGCTCAGCAGTAAACAGATTTCTGTGTTAGAGTTATAGTATGTTGTAATGGAGCTTTAGTAGAGTTATAATAAGGGAATTTCAAGAGCTATAGAGGCATTTAACACTAACTGGGGGGAAACATGGAAGCTTCAAGGAAAGAGGCGCATCTGAGTTTAGTTTAAAAGATTGAGTTTACTAAGAGAGAAAAGTGGCAGCATTTCAAGATTTCAAGAAGAGAAATAAGCATGCACCAAAAACAAAGGGGAAAAAAATCAGATTATATAAAAGGGCAAAGTATTGTTAGAGTAACTATATTGATACATATAGGTTCTAAGGGTTACCATGTCCAGAGATGAGACTGGAAGAGTAAAATAGAAATCAGGGAAAGCTTTGTAAGTCATGTGTATCAGCTGCCTCTTCGGTTCCATCTCCCAACCATGGCTTCGAGAAACAGTTCTACATGAACTTTGTTTCATTTTGTTCTGAAAGATACTCCCTGTGAATTTGTGCCATACATCTTTTGCTTTGAGCTCTGGGTTTTCTCCACTCCTCAGGGTGGGCCCTGAAAGAAGACCCCTTAGCTTTTAGGCATATGGAGCCTAGAAATGCGTGTGTGGTGAGTGGGGGGATAGAGATCTCTTGGGGTGATCCTCACCAAGGGAAAGTGCCCATAAAAAAATGCTTCTCCCTGTTGATGTGGATTTTGAAAGGTGTTTTAGACACTCCTCGGAAGGCCCCAGCAGGATGGGACTCAAAGAAATCCTAGTTGCTCATGGCTGTAATCAATGCACCTTTGAATTGGTTTTATCTCCTTACTTCTTCCACATTCCTCCAGCTCTCCCTCCTGCCCTGAGATCACTTTCCCAACAAACAACCTGCATGCAAGTCCTTATTTCATATTCTGCTTTTGAGAAGAACTCAGGCTCATACAGCAGGCTAGCAAGTTTGACTTTATATGTAAATGCTACAAAGAGCCATGGTTTGTTTTCAGCAGGAGAGTAACATGATTAGCTTTTCAGTTGTATGAGGAAGAATCCACAGGAGGCTGAGAAATGGAATGGGGGAGAGTTTCTTCATATCTATGGCAACATAAAGTTACTGAAAAAACCCTGGAAGTAAATGGATTTCTTTTAATGAGAAAATGACAATAATGGCCTTTAAAAATGACTAACCAGATGGCACTTTCTGATTGCATTTTGTGGAAAAGAAAAATGTGCTGGGACTAGCTTTGGCTCTAGGATAAATTATTATGTTGGTAGAGTTTGAGGTTTGGGGGCTCTCCTACTCTTCACCTTTTCCTGTTTTGACATTCTTTTCAGAAACTTTTTAGTAATAACAATGGTGTGCTGGTAAACTACTTTCAGGGAGAGGAACAAAGCCCCAATTTCCAGTGTTAGCCAATTTCTGTTTTAGGAATACTCCCACCACAGCCAATTTCAAACTGCCAAGTGTTTCACAACTGACTCACTAACTTCCTGAATATTTAACAACCCTCTCTCCCCAACACCATTGCCATTTCCACAGGAAAGCCCCTGGCTACTCAACACAGGCAACCAGCACTCCAGTTTCCTCTCTTTCTCAAAATGCTAACTGCCTTTTAGGGCTTTTCCATGAAATCTTTTCAGAAGAGATCCCAGCATCCTGAATTTTGATCCCTTCCCCATCCAGTGCTTCTCCTCCCTCCTCTCCAGATAACACCATTTTCTGTTTACAGGGTGTGGTGGGTGCTAGGGTGTATTCACACCCCTCCCCTTCTCCAGGCTGGTACTCTGTCCTCAGCTGCTGTGAATGGTGGCTGCGAACTCTTCTCAGCTGCCTCTTCCTCTGAGTAGACGATATCTCCCTCAGATGAATGGGAGCCACTTTATCCAGGAGACAGCAGGGGGTAAGGGCAGCCGACCACTGACATGACACAGGACCTCACAGTGACCTACCAGGACTAATAACTCATCTTAATAAGACCTAATGAACAAAAAGATCGGCATATAATAAGACACACTGCTCCAGAGTGTGGGCGATAAATCCCACAAAGAGCCAAGAACTTTCAACTCCTGGTGAATTATTTAGGAGTCTGGTGGACTGAGGCATGTTGGAACCTCCTCTCAAAAGGAAAAGACAAATTATTTTGCTCCTTCTACCTCTAAGAAAGAAGCAGAGTTCTTGGTAGACCTCCTCAGGTGTTAAAGGACACCTCCATTTATCACGTGGCACAGAAGCTCGCTTGTTTGGGCCAGGGCTCACACAAAGACCAGCTACAGGCTGAAATACGAGCAACCCCGAAGTGTGGTTCCTACAACCCAGCAGATTCCATGTTCTTCGAGTATCTTTAGGGAAGAAGGGCCTTCTGTCAGAATCTTTAGGCAGCCACAACAACAAAGACACAGCACCAATCCCTAGGGCTCTGGATCAAGACCAAGACCATGCCATACCATGTACCATATTGTCCAGAACCTACCACCTGACAGGTCTTCAGAGCAGCATCTTGAAGGTACAGATGATGCATCAGCTTGGAGATGACAGCCTGTGGGAAGGGGTATCCTTCTTCAGGATGCCACTTACACCTTAAGCCAGGGGTTATTCTATGGTGCTATATTGCCAATAGCTAGAATTCATGGGTCCAGGAACCAATGGGAAGATGTAGGGATGGTCCCATTCACCATTACTCCTAGGTACCCAGCTGGGGAATTCCTACCACTTGAGATGTGATTAGTTTCAAGTTCTTGGTCCCAGAAGGGAATACTTCCACCAAGTAACACAGTGAGAGGCTCACTAAACTTAGAGCTACCGTTGACATAGTTTCACCCTGACAGTACTCTAGTTAGTATAAAAAGAAGTTACTGTACTGGCAGAAAGATTTGACCCTGGTTGTCTCAAAGAGATAGAACTGCTGCTACATATTAGGGACAGACAAAAATACATCTGGTTCTCAGGAGCCTCTCTTGGTACTCACTTGGTTTTAAATGTAAGTGGTCAGGTACAGCAACCGTTGCTTGACAAGGACATAGTGATCAGAGGCTCAGACTCCACAAGGACTTAAAATATGTGCCACCCAACCAAGCAAACCACCTAGAGCAGCAGAAGAGGTAGGAGGAGGGGGTCTGAAATGGATGATAAAAGAGGGACAAAATAAATACCAGTTATCACTTCAAGACCAATGATAGTGGGGGGGTTATAACTTATCCCATTAACTCTTCCACTCGCTGTGGCCAGTTTGTGCCTGGATGAAATACACTTCATGGAAGAAGCAAGTAAATCTGAACAAGGCAAGAGGTAGACTATAGTGGAAGCTCCCAGTCTCCTTTTCACCAGGCTGGCTGACCCATTTCCCCCTGCAACCCCGACATTGTGAGTATTAGTTGCTTGAACCTCACAGCTTTTCTTTTCTCTGGATAAATGTCTCAGCAGAATGGATGACGCCTTGACACACACACATAAAATACACCTACTCGGACAGCCAATGGCCAGTGACAGACTGACACCGGCATGGCATACTAAATGCCAGCCCCTTCCTGCAAGGTGGAAACAAACCCACGATGCAATTTGCATGTATTCTGAGTCTCCAGAGGGCAGCTGGTCTCTGGCCAAGATCTCTCCCTTGCTGAGTTTTCTTCCCCTGCCCTAACCTGCTTTCTTACCCCTTTCTTCTGAGACTACTCCCTCAATAAATCACTTTTCACAAGAACCGAATTTCAGGTTCTGCTCCTAACGACTTCAACCTCAGCCTAACAGATCGCTGAAGCAGGAGAATGGGGAAAATAATGGAAAGAATTTCAGGCAGCGGATCAAAATGAAGACCAAAACCTGTGGGGACAAATTTTTTTTTCATTGTCCTTTAAATCCCACTGGGAAGTTGTCAGCTTCTATCATGCAAAATAAGTTAATATCCAGCTTGCAAATGTGCTGAGGATTCAAGAAACAGTATTGTTAGAAAGCTACCTAAGGCAATTTTTGTCACAGGTAGCCATTCAATAAAGGGTTACTCTGATTACCAATACGAATAATATTCTTTGAAATAATTGTCTTAAAAAGCGTGTTGTGACTAGCAGAACAGGGACAGTCAGAGCAGCCTTGCTGAAAGGCTTGCTGAGAGAGAGTCTGCCCTGCTCTGCATGCAGAGAGCTTTTCTATCATTGTTCTCCTCAAATGTGAAATGAGTTCCACGTCACTGACTGCAGAGCCCCTGAGGTGATTTGCTTGCGAGGGATGGGGAGGCGGGAGAGGGACAGCGAAGAGGCGGGAGAGGGACAGCAAAGGAAGAAGCTGTGGGAATGATCATTGCGATTCTGTAACTCATTGTGTTCTCTATTTTCTTTTGTTTTTGAGTCAAAGTAGGCAAGCAGAAGGGAAAAATAAAGCAATTTATGTCTGGGGGACGCTCCTCTGTGTGTCAGATGGCTCCGCTCAAATCAGATGTGGCATGCACCTTTTGAAAATGACACAATTAGCGCCCTGCTATAATGATGGCAGATAACTAACAGACAGACTCATAAAGCAGTTAGTTAGTAATAAATTGTTTACCACCTGTAGTGTCATTTGAGGTCTGTGAAGTGCTGGTGTTAGAATAATAGAATCGGGTAAAAAGCTCTAGGCCTGGGGGGCCTGGGTGACTCAGAGCCTCTGCCTTAGGTTCAGGTCATGATCCCAGGTCCTGGGATTGAGCCCCCCATCGGGCTCTCTGCTCAGTGGGGAGCCTGCTTCCCCCCCTCTCTCTCTCTGCCTGCCTCTCTTCCTACTTATGATCTCTGTCTGTCAAATAAATAAATAAAAATCTTTAAAAAAAAGAAAAAAAGCTCTAGGCCTAGAAAAGGTGGATGGCAGCCACAAATCAAAAGGAATGAATACTGAAAAAAATAAGATAAAATAAAATAAAATAAAATAAAATAAAATAAAATAAAATAAAATAAATAAGAGAAAATGAACCTGGAAAGACAGGGAAAAATAAGGACAGGCAGAATAAATGTTATGAAATATGATCACTATTAAAGTGGTTTCCTAATTCAAGTAGCATGACCTAGTGTGACTTAAATTGCATAAAATAAAAATTAAATCTTATCAAAGTTCTTGAGTAATGGTGTGGCAGACACTGTTGCTTATTTATCCAACAGTTATTTCCAAACCCATGCTCCATGCTCCCTTCCCCCAGAGAGGCAATGCCATACATATTCACATTCCCAGCCTCTTGGCATAACAAGCAGTGGCCATGAGACCCTCTTCCCACTAATGAAATGGAAGACAGAACTTCTAGATAGAAGTACTGGGAGAAGGGGCATACCTGCATAGAATGTTCTTTTTTGCTATGCTTCTTTTTCTGTTTTTGACTCTGGCTTGGCTTTAAGCTACGGCAGTCATCGAGAACCCATGAGGGAAAGACACAAATAAGCTAAGGACGAGAAAGCAGAACAGGAGGAAATGGGTTGTTCACCCTATTATCAAGCCGTCAAACTAACTGAGCACCACACCAGCCTTTTGTGGACTTCTTAACTGATATAACAAATGTCTGAGTCTTTTAAGCCACGTCTAGTAGTCTGCTTTGTGGCTTAGAGCAGAACCCATTCCATATATTTACAAATAATACCCTGATTGGTGTTGAGGGGTGTAACAACTCAATCCAGGCTATTAGTAAAGGAGAGAGAGAGTCCACCTCTGCCCGGGAGAGGCAGGCCAGGCTTTTAGGATCACAGGTGTTGTACAGGAATGCTCAGACGCAAGGCGCATGGGTGACTGGCCGAGCTCACAGGTTTAGAGCCAAGAGCAAGGCTGGCAAACACAAGGCCAAGTCATCACAGGAGTTTAAGACTGCAGAATCCAAGACAAAGACAGAGCTCGGGGGCCAAGGCCAAGATTGAATCACAGAGGAAATGGCCTCAGGAAAACAGGTTTGTGTGGCAGAGGCTAAGCCAAGTTCAAAGGCAGCAGCTGAGATTTCCCAAAGGAAAGGAGTTCAGCCAACAAAACTTGCAGTACCATAATAGCTTTTAAGGAGTGGCCCAGGGCTTTCAAGCAGCCCTTAAAAGACATTATGTGAGGGGAACAAGATTTCTGTAAGATTTACAGAATTCAGATGTCCTGCCCCTGTCCCCAAGTAAGCTCTGAGTACTTGTAATACTCATTCTTAAAATACATATAAGTATATAAGTATAAGTATAAGCATACTTAGGTAAGTATATACTTACAAGTATATTATAATACTTATAATAGTAATTAAGTTCCTCTGAGGACAGGAATCATGCTTTATTTGTCTTTGTGTCTCACAGGCTATCAGAGTACTTGGCAATGACTAATTCTATAGGGACCAATGACGGGGTCACTAAGAGGTCTCTAAGAGGGGCCATTTTGGCATGAACATCATTTTGAGTTAAAAGTAATCAAAACCCAGTAGATAAGGAAAAGCTCTCTTTCCGATCATCAATTGCCTAAATTTAAATTGGAAAGGAGAGCCTATACCAGGAAGAAAGTTATTAACAGAGACTCCCCTTTACCTAAGACTCTTATCTGTATAATAGGGCAAACTTTGTTTTTCGAAACATCTCCTTTCGTCTTCCTGCTAATGGCCTTTCTCCCTTTGTAAACTCACACACCCCCCCCAACTTAGTTCATGTAAACTTCATGTTGCCTCATTGTCCTTGGAATTCCCATGTCTGTGTGGATTCCCTTATATACACTATTAAATTTTATTTTCTCCTATTAATCTGTTTTATGTCAATTTGATTCTCTAAGTCCAGCTAGAAGGACCTTATAGAGCAGAGGCATGACTTCCTCCCCTACAATTCACATTTTGTTTAGAAGATGGATAATAGGGGCATCTGGGTGGCTCAGTTGGTTAAGTATTACACTCTTGATCTCAGCTCAAGTCCCGTGTTGAGCTCTATGCTGTGCCTACTTAAAATTTTTTTTAAAAATGGATAATAAAAATAATAACAGTATTTATTGAGTACTTACAATATGCCAGGCATTGTGCAAAATGATTTCTACACAATAGTTCATAGGAAATCATCACAATCATTATCCTGACTTCAGCAATGAAAAAACTAGGGCTTATAAAAGTTAAATAAATTTCCCCAGAAAACCCACCCTGAAAACAGCAGACTCTGCATCTGAAACCAGGTCACCTCCCTCCAGAGAATAGTGTTCTGACCCCTTCATGGAGGGAGAGAATACAAAAATCATTTAAGATATGACTTAAGAATTATGGTATTTTCTTTTTTCTCTCACAAAGGAAAGTAAGGATTCTTAGAAACTTGGGGAGATTTTTTGCCCTTGTGAATAACTGTTAGAGCTATGTTTTCAAGGGCCTGGACATAAACAAGATGAAGTTGGGTAGTTTCAAGAATTAGAGAAAGTACAAGTTGGGCATTGTGAGAAAGAACTTATGAGAAGGCAGGGGGTGGGGGAAAACTTATGTGAAGAGCCATGTGAGCTCCTACAACATCAGTGCAGCATCACGAGGCTGAACTAGCAGAGATGATGATGGATACACCAGAATCCATGACCGGGACCCTCTCTAGGTTTTCTGGCCTCTCGCAAAACTGCATCTCCTACAGATCACAACTGGTAGGGAAAGAAGCCCCAGTGATGACTACTATAGGACTTCCTGTACCCCCCCCCCTCCGAGAAACAGAAGGCAAATCATTAGTCACTTTTAATCTGGTATGGAAAAATCAAGTCAAATGCTGTTTCCAGCAGTGGTTGGTTGTGCCTCACATTTATACCTCCAACATCTCAGAAATATGAAAAACACTTCTTGAGAAAGCCAACTTGTAACTGAGGCAGAAAGCACTGGCTGTGGAGGAGGCTGAAGTAGGCATGAACTAAGAGGAATAATAAAAGAAAAAAATATATCTATGTGAAAAGAAAAATCCCACAATCAGAGGAGGAGCCCTGACCTCTGTGATTAAGTAAGAGCCTCTAGGATGTTGTGTCTCAAAGTTCCATGATTTAGTTTTTCTTATGATTGAAAAGAGAGCTGGTCACCTCAGGAAAGGATGGTTGGTTTATTTGTATTCTCTTGTAAGAGATTTCCTAATACCTCTTTTGCCTGACAAATGTGCCTAACTTTATATTGTCCTAAAACTACAGTTAAAAGCATAAGGTGCTCAGAGAGGCATATTTTCAGCCTTTGGGCTCCTGCTGCTAAATTTTAATGGCGAATGAAGTTCCATGATTCTAGAAGCCCAATCCTACTGATTACTGATTGAGTTGACCCAACATACAAAATTTGTGCCATGACTACAAGCAACCTGCTTCCCAGAAATCAGTTATTTTTCTGAGATTATAGGCAATAGGATCCATGACCCTTAGGAGACAAATGACTCCCTTCCTGAACCAAGTTTCTGGCACCGTATGAGTCATGTGTAAAGACCATTGTTAAAGAACATCATAAAGGGAAACCCCCAGAGGCTGACAGTCTGTGGTATAACCACTTACACTTCATTTATTTCTCTCCTTTTTCCATGCTAGAAAAAGTCCACTAGTTTAAATGTATTGCTTTCTAACATTTACTAAAGTACATTTGCCACTTTGTTAGGGATGCTTTATTTCCTTTAAGTTCATTTCTTTTTACTCACGTAATATTTCTCCATGCCAATAATTCACCATAATCAAAACTGTGTTCCATCGACTCCATTAAAAATGTGCTAAGGCATGGCTAGTTATAAGACCAGAGTCCAAAAGGATTAACATCTTGGACTTACACAATGAAATTAAATTTTGTTGAACATAGAATCTTGTATATAAACACAGAAAAAAGCTAACGAGGATTATATTAAATAAAAACAGATGTTTTATGGGATTGAAAGATTTAACCTCATGAATATTTTCACTGAGAAAAGATGTTGGAATGAGTCAAGAAGCCAACAATACACCAGTGTGATATGGCCACCAAAAAATTAATTTAGTCTTAAGCTATACTCACAGAAGTGGATGAGATGGCTTTCCCCTACCTGGTGTGATCAGTTTGGGTAGGTTCAATACCCATGGGAGGTGAGACTTGAGTCCAGGTCTTGCCAAAGACTCTGAATCTCTTGCCCTTAGACTTTGTAAGATCTTGGCAGAGATACGATAGAATCAGGTATCCAATGAGTGGTTGGGCACTAGTTGCTTAGTGGATAAGAGCCCAAGCTCTGAAGACAAACTTTCCAATAATTCTATCACTTACCATTGTGTGACTCTGAGCAAGGCACTCAGTGTCTGTGAACTTGTACCAACTTGCTTCTGCTGCCTAACCAACCACCCTGAGTGCTGTATAACACTATGCACTTATTGCTCACTCATGAGTCTAGCTGGCAATAGGCAGATCGGTGCTAAGCTGTGCAGGATTTGGCTTCAAACTGTTGGTTGGATCCAGGTCTGTTCTTCATGTCTCTCCCTCCCTTAGGACGGGCCAGCCTCCTGCAGCATGCCCTTCTTTGGTGATGGAAGGGGTGCAAGAGGGAAAACTCAGCTATTGTATGTGCCACACCCATGATCATTCAGTTGTCCAAAGGGAGTCATGTGGCCAACACTTAAGTCAAGGGCCGTATCCTCACATGGCCACAGCAGAAGTGTTTTGATGTGTGACACACATTAGAAAAAAATTAAACAACCACAAAGCTGTAGTTTTCTCATAGACAAAATAAGTTTACCACACCTACGGGGGTATGGCTGGCAGAGTAATGACTGTCCCAAAATCCCTCTATCCTAATCCCCACAACCTGCAAATATAGTACCTTATATGGCAAAAGAGACTTTGCAGACATCATTGCACTAAGGATCATGAGACAGGAAGATTATCCTGGATTACCGATGTAGGCTCAGTATAATCACAAAGGTCTTTAGAAAGGAAGGAAGATGGGGAGTTGGAAAAGGAGACATAACAACAGAAGCAAAGGTCAGAGTGAGGCAGGACCAGGAGCCAAAGAATGTGGGCAACCTCCAGGAGCTGGAAAAGGCAAGGAACAGATTCTCCCATAAAGCCTCTGGAGGAATACAGCCCTATAGAAAGCTTGCTTTTGGTCCCATAAGACCATTCCAGACTTCTGACCTCCAGAACTATAAATAATAAATCTGTGCTGTTGTAAGCCTCCAAGTTCGTGGCAATGTGTCAATGGGAATAAGACAGTAATATACTAGGTGAGTAACTATCATTGCTCAGTCTCCCCTAAGTATGAATATCACAGGCTTTTTTCTTTCTCATAACCACATAATTAATGTGGATGCCAAAGGTCTTGCTCCTTATCTCTGGGGACAGTCAGAAGTTCTGTGTTGCTGAAAAGGGAAGTTTTCACTCGGAATAGTATGGAAGGAGCTCAGCAGAATCTTGAAACATGAGAGGGCATCACTTCTGCCAGATGTTCCCCAAGGAGTGTGCTGACAGCTGTCAAATGACGGCGCTCATGAGTCAGTCACGAGAGGACACGCAAAGCTGTCTCTACATCCAAGGGCACCTGTAGGTAAGCACAGCTGCTCTGCCAGCACAGGCTGCTTCTGGGGCACTCGTGAGCAGGGTTCTTGTCCATGCTGACCCTGCTCTAATCCAGGAAGCCCACCCCCCATTCTCTAGACCTGCCAATTTCCCCTGAAGTCACAGCCCATCCAACTCTTCTCCCTTTCTAAAGTGACCCTCATTCAGTCTGCACCAGATTGGCACTCTTTCTCCCTGTTTGAGCTCCACTGACTTGTTAGAAAATAATTCCCCTGTGCTTTCTCTTCTGACAAAAACCATCTCTTGCAAATCAATAACCTGGCTTTCACTACTCTACCCATTTTGTGGAAAAGTCAAGCTTTCAGAATTTTCATATAATAAAGATCTTCAATTCCATACACCTAGTTACTTAAAAGGGGCAAAAGAGAGTCTATCCAATTCTTCCATGGCCTAACTGTTGGAGGAGTTAATCAGGAAGACATGACTGTCAGCTGACAGGAAATTACAGGCTTCTCACTTTGTCCCCTGTCCTTGGAAGGTATGCTCTGCCCACCCTTCTCACAGTGGGAGCTGTTTTAAGGATGAAGCCTTCAGAAAATAAGGTGCCAGAGGTCATCTGGAGAGTTTCTGTTACTGAAGCCAGTTAATGCCTCTTTATAAACTTAAAACTCTGGCAGGTATGGAAATCTACTCATCTTGTGGCCACTCAAGACAAGCTTCACATGTAGGCTCCCTGCTTATTAAACCTGCCACCTACCAATCTGGAGTGGCCTGCCTCTTTTCCTTGTCAGTTCTGACCCTCCATGTATGGGAGCTAGTTTCTGATTTTACTTGGGAAGCTCCAGAGGTTGGGAACTCATTCTAATTTTGTTGTTTAGGAATCAATAAAATACAGAATACTACTACAATTTGTTCTATTAACTATGAGGGAGAATTACATGAACAAAATGTGCATCTCATCTCTTTCTTCCTAACAAGATGTTCGAAGGCATAAATAACTTGCCAGAAATTAGGTGAGATAACAAATAATTGCAAAAATATTACTGAGCAATGAGATCCTAGCTATTACTTGAATAGACTTGTGCACGTGAACCAACATCCCTTACCAAAAATTCCTGCATGAAATTTTAGTTCTGTAATTTCTAAAATTCCTTCCAGGCAATAGCAATTGAGAAACTGACACATTTATATAGTGTGTCAAGTTATAGACTGTTCAATGTTTATATTGCTTTTATACTAAATTCAAAGTACTGGATTTAAGAGAAAATATCAGAAACTCTGTAAGCATGCATAGGGCCACCCAAAGGATGTTTATCTAATTCTGCTATTCTATTGCTTTTATAATGTTTAGAAACATCAGAATGCTAATTTCCTAATTATGTGGTAACCATTAGCTGCCAGTAAGAGTTCATTAAGCAGTTTCCAGTTATCTTGTGGAATCTGTGGTTCTGCTCAGCATGTTGTTCTGATGTCAGAATTTGGGTAAATTAATGGAGGAAGCTTCAAGCTTCCACAAATTAAAATGTCATGACAATCCCATGTCCTGATGATACAAGTGTTCTGATGAATACGGAAGAATAAAAATTATTCCAATAAGATACTCACTGAACTAATGTACTAAGATCCATAGAACTTGGATAAATGCTCATGGTCGGAGTCACTGTTACTGACTTCTGGAGCCTTGTAGGATCAAGGGAAGAGTCACAAGTTATGCAGATTACCCTTCAGTTCTTGGGCTGTGAGATGGAACTAAATCAGAAAGAAAGCAAGAAAAGTTGAAGAAAGGAACACAACAAAATGAAGGTCTAATAAAAGAGAGACTAAATGGAGGAAAATATAAGCATTGGAAAAATGAAGAATGGTTAGCAGAAGCTATGTTAGGCCAATAAAGAAAAAAAAAGAGAGAGAGAGGGAGAATCCTCTGGAAAAGGAGGAGAAAGTCAAGTTTTGTATCCAAATTCTTACAGAAATCACTTTATACAACCATTCATGATACACCACTCAATAGTTCAAGAAGCCAAGAGTTGGATTTTATTCCTCACATTATCTAGTTTAGTGCTGGCTCTATAATAGACATGCAGTAAACGGTAACTAAAAGAATGATTGAGTGAATAGAGAAGATAACCTACAACAGAAAGAATTTAATGGTGCAAGCGACTAACCCTCACCATGCAAAATCTATTCCTATCTGTAGAGAACAAAATGGAGTCTCTCACGTCATCAAGGAGACGCCTGTGTCAAGCAATGACGTAAGCAGGTGAGGTACTGCAGCTAGAAGATGTCCCTGGGACCCACATCAGCTGACTCCCCAGAACTGATAAGGAGCAGAACCAGAGGAGGTTTGCGGGGACCCAAAACCAATTAAATCCATTTCCAAAGGGAAGGATTTGAGCAGCAGACTGTCAGATTCTTTAGACCTGACCCCTTCATGTCTGACCACTTCAAAAAGGCAACCGCTGTGGAAGGTCTGCCCAATGGATCTCCAGACAGAACCGAGATCCTTCCCTGCCTGAACATCAGAAGCAGCGAGTGCTGAGAGCTGACCTCAGATCAGACCGAGGCCTCATCTCAACTGCACGTCCATAGACCGACTTCACGTTTGGTTCACGAACTTCCTGTCCCCTCCTGTTGTCTTGCTTGTTGTGGGGTTTGGCTTCTCTCCTCCTCTGTGTGCTATGTAAGGAGCTAGGTTTAATCATATGGTGAAATGTCACTGAGTTTGGAATCCTAAACCTGCTTTATAAATGTGATTTCATGGGGCACGTGGGTGGCTCAGTGGTTGAAGCCTCTGCCTTCGGCTCGGGTCATGATCTCAAGGTCCTGGGATCGAGCCCCACATCAGGCTCTCTGCTCAGTGGGGAGCCTGCTTCCCCTCTCTCTCTCTGCCTGCCTCTCTGCCTACTTTGATCTGTCAAATAAATAAATAAATAAATCTTTTTTTTAAATAAATAAATAAATAAATAAATAAATGTGATTTCACTTTGCTTTCCGACTGAATAAAGCTGACATTGGGGAAAGACACACCTCATGTGTGCACCTTCCTAGCGTGCTCCTGGCACATCCAATATGGGAAATCTCCAAACCCGGAAGAGATGGAAAAGAAGAAAATAATCACTGTGGGAGAGAATTTTGCTTCATTCATTAACTCAAAGAAAGACATTTATTGAGGTCCTCAACAGTATCAGTGTCAAATGCTGTGGCCAAGAGTAGCAAAGTGTTGGTATGTGGAAGGCGGTCAGGTCACAGCACACCAGCTGGTCTGAACCATCCCCTTGCTTCAAGCTGATGCACTCCTTGCCTGCTAACTACAGTTCATCGGCTGGAAGCAGAATTAACCTCCTCTGCTTGAGGTTTCATGGGCCTTGAGGAATAAACGGCCAGATTTTCCCAGAAGCTAAGGTCTGGCCCCATTAAAAACACCTGCCACTGATGCCAGCCAGCCTGTTCAGGGCCATGTTGACATATGATTAACTGTGTGAGCATCAGCTTCTCCTGCCCACAGCACCCACCATTTCCCAAGCCTTCTGCTGTAAACACATCCCCACTGCCCCACCTTCCCCTATACTGGGAAGATGGCCTTGGAGACATTAGCCACCGTCTCCCCAAGTTGAGGCTTCCCGAATAAACCAACCTGTCATTTGTCTCTCGGGCATTGATATTCACAAGGTGAGCAGCTGACCTGAGATTAGAATCAGTTCTCTGTCTGGTAACAACAGGACGCCCAGGCCCATCAGTTGGCAACTCTTATTTGTACATAAAAAATATAGATCAGTAGTACCAGCCCATTTTTAGCGCTTCTTTTCTTGCTTCTTGGAGAACAGTCACCCAATTTCCTAATGTAGTTTCTTGCATCATTTGGAATTTTATCAAAAACCCTACAGTTTCTTGCTACTTCCTGATAGCTAAAAGAGGCAATATTTTCATTACTAAATGCTTATTTTGATAGAACATTACATAATATTTTTTTCTGAATAAATGTGACACTGAATCCTGTAACAATGTTTCATACACAGAGAAGATGCTCAAATTATTATTAATAATATACTACCTTATAAAGTTGCTATGAGAAATAAATGGCAATGCACATAAATAATAACAGTGTGTCTGTACTTAATCAATAGTTAATATTACTGTTACTATTTTCCAGTGTGATCCAAATAACCCACTAGAACCTAGGAGTCATCAAGAGAATCACCTGGTTTTCAGTGGAATATTATTCTATTGCTAAAGCTAGATGAAGTAAACCAGAGAAGAAGAATAATACATACAGCCAGGAATTTCAGTTAATCATCCTTTCTAAAGTTAGTGAACAGCGCTGAGGACGGGTCTTCCTTGAGCTAAACCATCACCCCCTTCCTTGCAATCTCAAAACATTTTAATCAAATTATGTTATAGGGAAGATAAGATTTGCTCAATTTTAAAAATACAATTTAAAACTGGGTAGAAGCTATTTAACTCTGTATAAAAACCTTCCCTGAGTGAAAATTTGAATGTTCAATAAACAATAGATTTTAAAATCTGCTAACCAGAGGCATCTGCTCAGTGGGTTAAGCCTCTGTCTTTGGCTCAGGTCATAGTCCCAGAGTCCTGGGATCGAGCCCCGCATCGGGCTCTCTGCTCAGCGGCGAGCCTGTTTCCCCTTCTCTCTGCCTGCCTTTCTGCCTACTTGTGATCTCTCTCTCTCTCTCTGTCAAATAAATGAATAAAATCTTTAAAAAAAATTAAATCTGCTAACCAGATACTGAAGTTTCAGAAGACTAAATCATATCATAACATTGGTAACTATGATAACTATGTTATAATATGATTTAGTCTTATCAATCTTTATATTTGTAATTATGACATTTCAAAAGGTGAGGTTGAGTGTTCTTGTATATAGCATTGTACTTTGATAAACTATGCCTACATAGTGAAAGGCAGAATTCTCATGTTTTTAGCTTTGGGCCAGACACTTAATTTCTCTGACACTCAGTTTTCAACAAACAGGTATTATAATAGTCATTTTCCTGCTTATTTCACAACAATCTTCAGTACAATCCAGTAAAATAATGTATGTGAAAACCTTTGCAATATGCAAATTATTCTGCAAATGTATGATTATTTTTATTTTCCTTATCTTGAGATGTTAAAATGCTCATAAATATAAGCACATTAATCACAAATGTTCATGTACATACAAAGATGAAAGCTATATGTTTGAGTTTTTAGAAATGAGCCAGCAAATTATAGTATGTGGTATAAATATATTCCTTTTTGCCTCTATTTTTCTCTAATAATTTTAAATGTGTAAAAAAAGGGAATGAAAATTATAGAAATTACAGAGAAAGATTCTGAGTATACAACAGATTACACAAGTTTGAAGACAGGGTCAAGACAAGATTACTGATTCTTAATTACCATCTGAAATTTAATCCCAGAGGAAAATATTAGAAAAACCAAATGACCTTAATTATCTGCATCATTGACCCACTCCAAGAAACTTCGGAAATATGTTGCTACTAAGATCAAGGTGTATCTCAAATCTAATCGTGCTCTGAGTGGATGAGAGCTATGAGCTATATAGGGGTTTGGTAATTTGTCTTCCATGAAGTAACTAATTTTAAAAAAAAATTAAAAAATTTTTCTAAAATTTTCCAGTTATGAGGAGTAAAACCTTTTATCTGGGTAGGATTATCCTTACAGCAGAATATCTTGAACTAAAACAGAACACCTACATCAGAATGTTCTGTTAATTCAAGAACCATTTCTAAACCAATTAACTGATAAATTAGGATACCAGTAGGAAACAAGTCCGTCAGGATATCTTTATTTATCTTTGGCTCAGGAAAGACTTTCCTGGTAATCTAACATGATCAGAAGAACAAATAACAGATCAACACACAACTTCTTTGTTTTCCCCCTTAAATATTAAAGACATGAAGGACATTAAGGAATATTTTTATTAACGCTAGTAAACTAGATGAATTTCCCTTTCACATGCTAGGTCAGTGATTCTCAAACTTTAGTGTATGCACAAACAACCGAAACAGTGGCTAATAAATGCATATTCCAGGCCACAACTAGATCCCAGGTTTTCAGATTTCCAAACAGGCCTCTCTTGAGCATTATATTCTTGTCGTTTCTGGGAGAAATGGGAAACCCAAGCATCTGTATCTGAAGAGCCATAATCTAGACCCGCTGGAGTCCTTGAGTGATTCACAAATGAAACAATGAACCACCCCCTCTACAAGGCCCACTAAGCATCCAAGTGACTCTTTTCTTTTTACCTTCTGGTCCCTTCCTACCCACAAAAACTTTTGCACATCCTCCATCACCCAGGATTCTATAGGGTAAAGTGAAATGGGAATTTGTTCTACTATCCCTTTTATAGATAACTTTCTAAATAAATACTGCTAACTAAGAGGGGTGTCTGGGTGTCTCAGTTGGTTAAGCAACTGCCTTCGGCTCAGTCATGATTCCAGAGTCCTGGGATCGAGTCCCAGCAGGGAGCCTGCTTCTCCCTCTGTCTGCCACTCCTCCTGCTTGTTCTCTGTCTTCCTGACAAATACATAAATAAAATCTTAAAAAAAAAATAAGTACTGCCAACTAAGTGTATAAATGTTTGAGGCAAGTAATTTCAAAGACTACTCTCTGCACAGTTGAAATTTTAGCAAGATACTTGCCAATATTCTATGAGACAGGAGTAACAGAATGGGAAACTAACAGAGAGGAAGCCAAGTAATTTACAGATTCTTTGGAAGCTTTTATTTATATTTGGGGTTTCCCCAAGTTTCAAGTTGAGTGCTTTAAGATTTTATAACTTAAAACAGGAAGAAAGACCTTTTTTTTTCAATTATACTTCCTTTCTTCAATAAGATTGTGCATTGAAATCTTAATCATACATCTAAGATACCACTCCTCATTTTTTCCTCCCTGAGAGAAATTGCCAAATTACAGTTATATCCAGTTAAGTTTGCCGCTTACTTTCTGAGGGATATAGAAAATACACAGAGGTCCAGAGAGGTCATATCTGGTCCCATAGCCATAGGAGTAACTGAATGGTAACTTCTGTTTTTCGTCCCTGGGGCTTCTCTGCTACTGCATTGCAGGAAACCTAGTCAGTCACCCTAAGGCATATGCCGAAGACATTTGTCACTCCTTATGACATACCTATCCTTTAGGAAACAGCAAGCATCCAAGTTAGCTCTCTATATAATGCTAGGTTCATCGCATCACCCCAAGAGATGCTCTTTACACATCATGTGAATGGAGCCTCCTAAAATAGTGCATCTGGCAGCCCCCATCCAAGGTAGGTGCTCTGTTAACTTATGTTTCGTCCTGGAGAAATCAGAGAACAGTCCGTGACAGTGATGGTGTTGATGACGATGAAACTAATGATGATGGTCAAAATGGATGAGTTTGCCCACATTATAAAGAAAGAAGGGCCAGCTAGAAAAAAATGACTAAATATCAGACTTTGAGGGGCCTCTGCTAGTAACCACTACTGTTCTCTTAAAGCCAAGGAATGGAGTAGTGGTAAATTATTAGGAAATGACAGTTTTATTGGATTTTTTCTTAAGAAAAGGGGTGATGGAATTATGCATAGAAAAATATGCAAGTAGGGGCACCTGGGTGGCTCCGTCGGTCAAGCGTCTACCTTCCGCTCAGGTCATGATCTCAGAGTCCCAGGAGTGAGCCATATGTTGGGGCTCCCCACTCAGTGCATAGTCTGCTTCTCCCTCTCTCTCTCCCTCTGCCTCTCCCCCTGTTCATGTTCGCTCGCTCTCTCTCCAAATAAATAAATAAGATCTTTAAAAAAAGGAAAATATACAAGTAAACTATTGTAAACTAATCTAGTACTAAGATTTGATTTTGGAATTTCCTTTATCTCCTATGGGTGGATTTCTAGCTCTACTAGGACAAAGCCATAGGGAGGAAAAGTTGTTTGTTTGTTTGTTGTAGGATTTGAAAATTTAAAGTATTTATGCATAAATCATAGTTTTTTGGGGAGATCTGAACAAATTCAAATTAAAATTCTAAAATTGGTGCAGCAGTTTTATAAAACTCTCCAGATCATAAAGCAATTCAAATCATGATTCAACGAAAAACTAAATTAATCAAAATAAATGCAAACACTTTTTAAACTTTATTATTATAGAGTCTTGGTCTACACCTTGGCAGTAATAATTTCTGCAGTGGGTAAAACACAGCCACCACCAAGATGATTTCAACGTAATAGTCACATCTCTAGAAATCTATACAAGATTTTTTCCAACCTAGTCAAACATAGTCATCAGTTCCCCACCTCCAGCCTTAATCAGTGAAATCTTTCATGGGTAAATTCTAAGTATGAAAAGAACCTTTGATCTTAACTGATTTTACCCTTTGATTTCTTTTTTTAAAATCCTGGTGTTATGATCCTTCCAAATACTTCCTTCAAAATGAAAAATAATCAAATACCTTTGGTTAAAATCCTTTCTCCCTACCACTACTGCATCCTTCTATAATGCAGAGGCAATGAATAATTCATCAAGGATATTTTATTTAAATATTGAGAATCATATAAAATGGTATTACAATGAAAAATATTGGTTTGCTACCTTAATGATAGTGATTATGACTCCTATTCCTGAAATAATGATGCCTATTTTCAACCAAAAGTCATTTACCAGTGCTTTCGGGCAATTTCAAAAATTTGTCTAAACATTAGATCATTGCCAAAGGCCCCAGGACCTGAATAATACATTCCTACATTACTGTGCAGAATCTATCACATATTAAAGGCTAACGTTTTTTAGTATAAAACTGGATCTCACTCCATATATATTATAGAGGAATAACTTCTTCAAGTGCCACTCTAGAGTTCTTGTGGGCAAATGAATGAAGAAATCCACCTCAGAAAAAACCTGCAACTTCCAGAGCAGTAGGAGAAAGCTCAAGCTCATCTTTACAACTTCATATCATTCCAACTTAAGCCAGTGCAGCTGAATGCGGCACTCCAACTTCTGTTTTAAAATCTATACAAGAGATGATAAATGCTGATCTGCCATAACGAGGATGATAAACCAGAAATTAACTTCCAAATTGTGCTCAGATGTTTTGAACACTATAGTCTGTCTTTGTTTTTGTTTTTTTCTTATTGGCTAAAAAACAGATGCATTGTTTCAGCTGTTGCACACTGGAAGAAAAGACCACTTAAATGTTAGAAATTTGGCTTTGAGAATCCATCTAATTTGCTAAGCATAATGACCCTATTTTTAACCGATGGCTGTTGAGACAATATCTTCGATCGGGGAGTGACTCATGAAGTATGTAGGAGTCATGAATAAGAGAGGCTTGCTTTCAACTGGAGGGCAGAGGTACTGAGAGGGTGAGTTAGGAACAAAGCCCAGGGGGAGCAAAGTGCATTGACTTACCTGAAGTACTTTGGCCAAATTGTTAAATAGAGCTTGGCCGGCACTCACTTTGTATTTGACGCCTCTGACTGTGCCATTTTTGCTTAAAATGTTGACTCTTCTTGTTCCAAAACCCTTCTCACTGGCAGCTCTTGCTAACGCCAATAAGCTATCCTGGTCGTCCTCACACTCATCGCTTTCCGATCCCATGTGGCCATTTTGCTGTCCATCAGACTCACTCAGTCCATCTATCCCGCAGATGCTGGCACATTCGGAATCCAGAGAGCCCGAAGGCTGCCCGTCTTCATACACCTCCTTCAGCACCCGCCCGCTGTGAGATGACGCGATCCGAAACCGGACTTTCCGTGGCCTGTCACTTTCTGTCTTTATGTCCCTTTTGAGCATGATCACTTCCACCCCCACACACTGTTTACATAATTCTGGATCCCTTGTGATTGCACGAGTCCACTTGCCACATAGCAATATCAGAGCTTCATTCTCCTGACAGCAGCACCCATACGAAACTAACATCGAAAGGAAAGAAGACTTACAGTGCACCTCTATTAATAATGAATGTCTCTGTGTGTGCTATGGTTACCTTTAAACTAAAACCTGCAAATGATCCCAGCCTTTAAATATTAAATAGCTATGGGGGACTCTTTAACAGGACAAGCGCAAGAAAGCGGCATGCAATGAAACAATAAATAAGTGTGGGGCAAGGAAATGAAAGATTCCAACTTTGAAGCCAGCGATAAGTGTTGAAAAGGATGTTAGCAGACAAGGATCTCTACAATTCACTGTCAAGGGTGAAGGCCAGAGATAAAACATGGAATCTAATGTTTAGGCTGGGACGAGTCATAGCTTTCCCACAGGGCTTATATCATCTGTTCTTTCCCCTGTTAGCAAAGGATCATTAAAATGGGCAGTGGACTACATGCCACCATGGAGCTTTGAATACTAGTTCTTTAATCATCTATTAGACTTCCTCAGTATTGTATAAGATGCATTTTCAAACTACGTCTTCGTGCACAAATGATTTTGCCAAAGAATAACTTTTTAACAAACTATGAAAACAGAGAACATCTGCCTTGTTACTTTTCCACTTTGGCTAGCAGCAAATATACTCTCAGACAGAGGGAAAGGTTTTGGAAGGAAACTTAATGAAACAATCAGGGAAGAATGGAAGATCCTCTAAGCCAGCCAGATCAGGCAAAGCAGTCCATGTGATCTGTCTTAATAAATATTATATCCAAATCACCCATGCATACAGAAGCGGCCTCCTAACACTGTGCTGGTGGATTTGCTGACACTTGGACGAGTGACTGAACAATCTCTTAAGATACAAGACCATATTAAAATGTACACTATGGGGAGTGCCCCAACCTGTCAACCTCCAGAGCAAGGACACACAGCTGGCCTTCATACTGCACTTCAAGCTTTTTTAATGTTTATAGTTTTATCTGATATAAACTTAACTTACACTAATTTTAGAAAATTCAGACAATAATAGCACAGCACTGAAAATAAAAGTCAATCCAAAAAAGAAAAGTCACAAATAACCTCACTAGAGATGTTAATAATTTTGTGGAAATATTGGGGGCGCCTGGGTGGCTCAGTGGGTTAAGCCTCTGTCTTTGGTTCAGGTCATGATCTCAGGGTCCTAGGATCGAGCCCCGCATCGGGCTCTCTGCTCAGCAGGGAGCCTGCTTGCCCCTCTCTCTCTCTGCCTGCCTCTCTGCTTTCTTGTGATCTCTATCAAATAAATAAGTAAAATCTTTTTTTTTTAATTTTATTTTTTATAAACATATATTTTTTTCCCCAGGGGTACAGGTCTGTGAATCGCCAGGTTTACACACTTCACAGCACTCACCATAGCACATACCCTCCCCAATGTCCATAACCCCACCCCCCCTCTCCCAACCCCCCTCCCCCCTGCAACCCTCAGTTTGTTTTGTGAGATTAAGAGTCACTTATGGTTTATCTCCCTCCCAATCCCATCTTGCTTCATTTACTCTTCTCCTACCCCCTTAACCCCCCATGTTGCATCTCCTCTCCCTCATATCAGGGAGATCATATGATAGTTGTCTTTCTCCAATTGACTTATTTCGCTAAGCATGATACCCTCTAGTTCCATCCACGTCGTCACAAATGGCAAGATTTCATTTCTTTTGATGGCTGCATAATATTCTATTGTGTATATATACCACATCTTCTTTATCCATTCATCTGTTGATGGACATCTAGGTTCTTTCCATAGTTTGGCTATTGTAGACATTGCTGCTATAAACATTAGGGTGCATGTGCCCCTTCGGATCACTACGTTTGTATCTTTAGGGTAAATACCCAGCAGTGCAATTGCTGGGTCATAGGGTAGCTCTATTTTCAACATTTTGAGGAACCTCCATGCTGTTTTCCAGAGTGGTTACACCAGCTTGCATTCCCACCAACAGTGTAGGAGGGTTCCCCTTTCTCTGCATCCTCGCCAGCATCTGTCATTTACTGACTTGTTAATTTTAGCCATTCTGACTGGTGTGAGGTGGTATCTCATTGTGGTTTTTGATTTGTATTTCCCTGATGCCGAGTGATATGGAGCACTTTTTCATGTGTCTGTTGGCCATCTGGATGTCTTCTTTGCAGAAATGTCTGTTCATGTCTTCTGCCCATTTCTTGATTGGATTATTGGTTCTTTGGGTGTTGAGTTTGCTAAGTTCTTTATAGATTTTGGACACTAGCCCTTTATCTGATATGTGGTTTGCAAATATCTTCTCCCATTCTGTCAGTTGTCTTTTGGTTTTGTTAACTGTTTCCTTTGCTGTGCAAAAGCTTTTGATCTTGATAAAATCCCAATAGTTCATTTTTTCCCTTGCTTCCCTTGCCTTTGGCGATGTTCCTAGGAAGATGTTGCTGCGGCTGAGGTCAAAGAGGTTGCTGCCTGTGTTCTCCTCAAGGATTTTGATGGATTCCTTTCTCACATTGAGGTCCTTCATCCATTTTGAGTCTATTTTCATGTGTGGTGTAAGGAAATGATCCAATTTCATTTTTCTGCATGTGGCTATCCAATTTTCCCAACACCATTTATTGAAGAGGCTGTCTTTTTTCCATTGGACATTCTTTCCTGCTTTGTTGAAGATTAGTTGACCATAGAGTTGAGGGTCTATTTCTGGGCTCTCTATTCTGTTCCATTGATCTATGTGTCTGTTTTTGTGCCAGTACCATGCTGTCTTGATGATGACAGCTTTGTAATAGAGCTTGAAGTCCGGAATTGTGATGCCACCAACTTTGGCTTTCTTTTTCAATATTCCTTTGGCTATTCGTGGTCTTTTCTGGTTCCATATAAATTTTAGGATTATTTGTTCCATTTCTTTGAAAAAAATGGATGGTACTTTGATAGGAATTGCATTAAATGTGTAGATTGCTTTAGGTAGCATAGACATTTTCACAATATTTATTCTTCCAATCCAGGAGCATGGAACATTTTTCCATTTCATTGTGTCTTCCTCAATTTCTTTCATGAGTACTTTATAGTTTTCTGTGTATAGATTCTTCGTCTCTTTGGTTAGGTTTATTCCTAGGTATCTTATAGTTTTGGGTGCAATTGTAATTGGGATTGACTCCTTAATTTCTCTTTCTTCTGTCTTGTTGTTGGTGTAGAGAAATGCAACTGATTTCTGTGCATTGATTTTATATCCTGACACTTTACTTAATTCCTGTACAAGTTCTAGCAGTTTTGGAATGGACTCTTTTGGGTTTTCTACATATAGTATCATATCATCTGCGAAGAGTGATAGTTTGACGACTTCTTTGCCGATTTGGATGCCTTTAATTTCTTTTTGTTGTCTGATTGCTGAGGCTAGGACTTCTAGTACTATGTTGAATAGCAGTGGTGATAATGGACATCCCTGCCGTGTTCCTGACCTTAGCGGAAAAGCTTTCAGTTTTTCTCCATTGAGAATGATATTTGCAGTGGGTTTTTCATAGATGGCTTTGATAATATTGAGGTATGTGCCCTCTACCCCTACACTTTGAAGAGTTTTGATCAGGAAGGGATGCTGTACTTTGTCAAATGCTTTTTCAGCATCTATGGAGAGTATCATATGGTTCTTGTTCTTTCTTTTATTAATGTGTTGTATCACATTGATTGATTTGCGGATGTTGAACCAACCTTGCAGCCCTGGAATAAATCCCACTTGGTCGTGGTGAATAATCCTTTTCATGTACTGTTGAATCCTATTGGCTTGTATTTTGGTGAGAATTTTTGCATCTGTGTTCATCAAGGATATTGGTCTGTAGTTCTCTTTTTTGATGGGATCCTTGTCTGGTTTTGGGATCAAGGTGATGCTGGCCTCATAAAATGAGTTTGGAAGTTTTCCTTCCATTTCTATTTTTTGGAACAGTTTCAGGAGAATAGGAATTAGTTCTTCTTTAAATGTTTGGTAGAATTCCCCCAGGAAGCCGTCTGCCCTGGGCTTTTGTTTGTTTTGAGATTTTTGATGACTGTTTCAATCTCCTTATTGGTTATGGGTCTGTTCAGGCTTTCTATTTCTTCCTGGTTCAGTTGTGGTAGTTTATATGTCTCTAGGAATGCATCCATTTCTTCCAGATTGTCAAATTTGTTGGCATAGGGTTGCTCATAATATATTCTTATAATTGTATTTCTTTGGTGTTCGTTGTGATCTCTCCTCTTTCATTCATGATTTTATTTATTTGGGTCCTTTCTCTTTTCTTTTTGATAAGTCTGGGCAGGGGTTTATCAATCTTATTAATTCTTTCAAAGAACCAGCTCCTAGTTTCGTTGATTTGTTCTATTGTTTTTTTGGTTTCTATTTCATTGATTTCTGCTCTGATCTTTATGATTTCTCTTCTCCTGCTGGGTTTAGGGTTTCTTTCTTGTTCTTTCTCCAGCTCCTTTAGGTGTAGGGTTATGTTGTGTACCTGAGACCTTTCATGTTTCTTGAGAAAGGCTTGTACCGCTATATATTTTCCTCTCAGGACTGCCTTTGTTGTGTCCCACAGATTTTGAACCGTTGTGTTTTCATTATCATTTGTTTCCATGAATTTTTTCAATTCTTCTTTAATTTCCTGGTTGACCCATTCATTCTTTAGAAGGATGCTGTTTAGTCTCCATGTATTTGGGTTCTTTCCAAATTTCCTCTGGTGATTGAGTTCTAGCTTCAGAGCATTGTGGTCTGAAAATATGCAGGGAATGATCCCAATCTTTTGATACCGGTTGAGACCTGATTTAGGACCCAGGATGTGATCTATTCTGGAGAATGTTCCACGTGTACTGGAGAAGAATGTGTATTCTGTTGCTTTGGGATGAAATGTTCTGAATAGATCTGTGATATCCATCTGGTCCAGTGTGTCATTTAAGGCCTTTATTTCCTTGTTGATCTTTTGCTTGGATGATCTATCCATTTCAGTGAGGGGAGTGTTAAAGTCCCCTACTATTATTGTATTATTGTTGATGTGTTTCTTTGATTTTGTTATTAATTGGTTTATGTAGTTGGCTGCTCCCACGTTTAGGGGCATAGATATTTAAAATTGTTAGATCTTCTTGTTGGACAGATCCTTTGAGTATGATATAGTGTCCTTCCTCATCTCTTATTATAGTCTTTGGCTTAAAATCTAATTGATCTGATATAAGGATTGCCACTCCTGCTTTCTTCTGATGTCCATTAGCATGGTAAATTCTTTTCAACCCCCTCACTTTAAATCTGAAAGTGTCTTCGGGTTTAAAATGAGTTTCTTGTAGGCAACATATAGATGGGTTTTGTTTTTTTTATCCATTCTGATACCCTGTGTCTTTTGATTGGGGCATTTAGCCCATTAACATTCAGGGTAACTATTGAGAGATATGAATTTAGAGCCATTGTATTGCCTGTAAGGTGACTGTTACTGTATATTGCCTCTGTTCCTTTCTGATCTACTACTTTTAGGGTCTCTCTTTGCTTAGAGGACCCCTTTCAATATTTCCTGTAGAGCTGGTTTGGTGTGTGCAAATTCTTTCAGTTTTTGTTTGTCCTGAGCTTTTAATCTCTCCTTCTATTTTCAATGACAGCCTAGCTGGATATAGTATTCTTGGCTGCATGTTTTTCTCATTTAGTACTCTGAATATATCATGCCAGCTCTTTCTGGCCTGCCAGGTCTCTGTGGATAAGTCTGCTGCCAATCTAATATTTTTACCATTGTATGTTACAGACTTCTTTTCCCGGGCTGCTTTCAGGTTTTTCTCTTTGTCACTAAGACTTGTAAATTTTACTATTAGGTGACGGGGTGTGGACCTATTCTTACTGATTTTGAGGGGGGTTCTCTGAACCTCCTGGATTTTGATGCTTGTTCCCTTTGCCATATTGGGGAAATTCTGTCCAACAATTCTCTCCAATATACCTTCTGCTCCCCTCTCTCTTTCTTCTTCTTCTGGAATCCCAATTATTCTAATGTTGTTTCGTCTTATGGTGTCACTTATCTCTCGAATTCTGCCCTCGTGGTCCAGTAGCTGTTTGTCCCTCTTTTGCTCAGCTTCTTTCTTCTCTGTCATTTTGTCTTCTATTTCGCTAATTCTTTCTTCTGCCTCATTTATCCTAGCAGTGAGAGCCTCCATTTTTGATTGCACCTCATTAATAGCTTTTTTTATTTCTACTTGATTAGATTTTAGTTCTTTTATTTCTTCAGAAAGGGCTTTTCTATCTCCCGAGAGGGTTTCTCTAATATCTTCCATGCCTTTTTTGAGCCCAGCTAGAACCTTGAGAATCGTCATTCTGAACTCTAGATCTGACTATTATCAATGTCTGTATTGATTAGGTCCCTAGCCTTTGCTACTGCCTCTTGTTCTTTTTTTTGTGGTGAATTTTTCTGCCTTGTCATTTTGTCCAGATAAGAGTATATGAAGGAGCAAGTAAAATACTAAAAGGGTGGCAACAACCCCAGGAAAATATGCTTTAGCCAAATCAGAAGAGATCCCAAATCATGAGGGGCGGGGAAGGGGATAAAAAGAGGTTCAGAAAGAAAAAAAAAAAAGAAAGAAAGAAAAAGAAAAAAAAAATTAAATTAACTGCAAGGCTAAAGAATCATGTGGAGAAAGCCATGAGTTCTGTGCTTTGCTTTCTCCTCCTCTGGAATTCCGCTGCTCTCCTTGGTATTGAAACTGCACTCCTCGTAAGTGAACTTGGTCCTGGCTGGGTTTCTTGTTGATCTTCTGGGGGAGGGGCCTGTTGTAGTGATTCTCAAGTGTCTTTGCCCCAGGCGGAGTTGCACCGCCCTTACCAGGGGCCGGGCTGAGTAATCCGCTCGGGTTTGCTTTCGGGAGCTTTTGTTCCCTGAGCGCTTTCCGTAGAGTCCGGAGGACGGGAATGAAGATGGCGGCCTCCCAGTCTCCAGCCTGGAGGAGCCGAGAGCCCGGGGCCCCACTCCTCAGTGCGCCCTCAGAGAACAGCGCCCAATTACTCCCGTCACCCTGGCCTCCGGCCGCGCTCCGAGCTCACCGAGCCTGCGACCGGTTCAAGGTAACCCCGAGCTGAGAGCTCACTCCTCGGCTCTGTTTCTGTATCCGGCTTCCCCGTTCTAATACCTGCGAGCTCTGCGACACTCAGACACCCCGATCCTTCTGTGACCCTGCGGGACCTGAGGCCATGCTGACCCCGCGTGGGCTTCACCCCGGTTAAGCCTCTGGAGTGATGTCCCTCAGCGGAACAGACTTATAAAAGTCCCGATTTTGTGCTCCGTTGCTCCGCCGCTTGCCGGGAGCCGGCCCCTCCCCCCGCGGTCTATCTTCCCGTCGCTTTGGATTCACTTCTCCGCCAGTCCTACCTTTCAGAAAGTGGTTGATTTTCTGTTTCTAGAATTGCTGTTCTTCTTCTCTTCGATCTCCCGTTGGATTTGTAGGTGTTTGCAATCTTTAGATAAGCTATCTAGCTGATCTCCCGCTTCCTGAAGTAGTCTCAGCCTGCTACTCCTCCGCCATCTTGACTCCTCCCCTAAATAAGTAAAATCTTTAAAAAAAAAATAATTTTGTGAAATATCTTCCAGTGGGTATGAAGATGAGATGCTCTGATGACAAGACTATATTGCCAGCCTCTTGCAATTTAAAGGGAGAAGGAACAAGTACCTAGCTTTTGCTGATGGGAAGTGAGCAAAAGTAATGCATCATTTGTGGACCGAGGCAGTTAAGAGAAAGAGTCCCCTGCCCATGCTCTCTCTCTTCCTCCCCCATCTGCTAGCTGCAATGACCCCAGCAGTCCTGAAGCCATCTACTGAGCTTGTCAGAGTCACAAATTCATACCCGCTGCCATCCAGCACTGAACTATGTTATAAGCGAAAAATAAGCCTTTACTGTGTTAAGCACTTGGAGGTTGAAATTTAAGGGTTGTTTGTCAGTGCTCCCATATATAAAATTATACCATATTTAACAACTTGCTTTTTTCATTCACCATTATATAGCGAGTCATTTCCTATATCTTTATTTTGAAAAACATGAATTTAATGTGTGTATTAAAAGCCCTTCCAATAGTTGTACAATATTTTCTTTCTCTTTCTGGATGGCTAGATGTTTAAATTATTTAAAATAGTCAGTAAAATAATGCTGCACTGAATGTTCTTGTTCAAAAATCAGTGTAGATATACCTAAGTAGTTCTTTAGTGTCAATTCCTTTGGGTAAAATTGATGAGGTAGGAATATTTTTTTAATGTCAAGCTTTTGACATAAATTGCCAATTACAGATAAGAAAAGTTGTATAATTTACACTTCACCTAGCATATGAGTTCTTACTTTACTGCACTCTCACCAGTGCCAATAGTGCATATTACCAATTTTCAATAATGTTTATTTTGTCAAGTTGAAAAGCAGTATTTCAGTAACGTTATAATTTCCCAACTCTGAGCCCTGTTGATGACTTTCATTCTGAATATTTTCTTCATATAGAACTCTCACTGAAGAAAAAGATGGGAGAAAAATAGAAATGTCTGCTTCATGGCTAATTGAATTTGAATCAAATATTAGAGAATTCTATATAATCCCGAAAAAGAAGCAGGGAGAGAGGAAGGGGGAAGGAAGGGAGAGAGAAAGAGCTAGCATTATATCAACTATTTCTAAGTGACAATATTAAGAGGATTTAACTTGGCAAAGTAAAAGAGTGTATAATCAAAGTACATAACAAGAGAGCATAAGTGAGGCAATACTTAATGGGGAAGAAGAGAAAAAATAATTCATTTTTACAGCCAAATGTCAAGATCTTTAAAATACATCAAAGTGAGTGGTGAAGGCATGAATATTAACCTAATCAAGAAAAAAATCAAAATTCTTTGATCGTCCCAATTATTTTTTGCCCTGGACTCCTTATGTATTCTGCTCCTGTTCCCTTTTTCTAGATGTTTGGTTTGGACAGAGTGCTACAGCATGAGAAGAATTTTGAAGTCAAAAAGCCTAGGTTCAAATTCCAGCATACCTCAGTGAGAATGTTCTTTCCATCACCCAAATTTTCTATTTTCCCCTTAGTAGAATGGAGATAACAATATCTGCCTTAGTGAGTCATGCTTACAGAGTATCTGCAACATATTACTGAATGTGTTTGTGACGATGTCTATATATACCATGTGTCCTCTGGATGGAAACAATGAATTTTAGCCTGAATAAGGCAAGACAAGGACTACACAAGATTGCAATCAATAAATACACTTGAAGGATAGGAAAATTTCAATAGGATGATTAAAAAGTTTGTGATATTTTAAATATATATGTTAAAATATGTAGCATGCATATATATACCTATATACATGTATATGTATGCATATCTATTATTTATATACTTATATACTATCTTAAAATGAGACTAGTTGAGAGTCATCTCTCTTTCAAGGGTGAACTGAAAGTCCGGTAAACTGGAAACCAGCCTGCCACAAGTATAAGGAGGTATCTGCTATGGTGAGAATACATTTTGATAATTGCAATTCACATACTTATCTTAGACTGATAAAAAAAAATAAGCTCTTTTCAGCAGGTAACTTTGCAATTATTCTTCCATTCGGGCAATGATTCCACAAGTTGCTACTACATGCCACCCAAGGATAAGACACAGCTAGCCACTATGGCAAATATAAAGATATGTAAAATTATGCCCATGCCTTCCATTGGTAACGTTGCTGAAACAAAATAGCTAGAGTTCGATGCAGTGTATCCTAAGCTAATATATAATCCCATTTCCGTGAAATAACCAAATCAACAATCCTCTCCAGTAGAAGACATCAACAACATTCTCAACACTTTCTGCTCTCATTCTGCTTACTATTTGCTCCCAGCTGCTTGATGTTAATACAGCAACTTCTAACTACTCCATTTGCCACCTTTTCCTCGTATCAGTTTATTATTCCCTACATTTTACTCACTCTGCCAGGTTAGCCGCCTGCCTTCAGAAAGAAGTTCCTTCTTCTCTTCCTTCAGATGTACTCTTTCAATCATCTATTCATTTAACAATATTTATCAAGCACCTAAAAAATACTAGAGAGTTGCTAGATCTATACAGGTAAACACAGCAGGCATGTTCCTTGCCTTTGGAAGTAAATGGGGGAGGTGGGGATGGGTGAGCGTGGTGGTGGTTATTAAGGAGGGCACGTATTGCATGGAGCACTGGGTGTGGTGCATAAACAATGAATCTTGGAACACTGAAAAAAAAATTATATATATATATATATTTTAAAAAGTAGATAACATGGGGCGCCTGGGTGGCTCAATGGGTTAAAGTCTCTGCCTTCTGCTCAGGTCATGATCCCAGGGTCCCAGGATCGAGCCCCGCATTGGGCTCTCTGCTTGGCAGGGAGCCTGCTTCCCCCCATCTCTCTCTGCTTCCCTCTCTGCCTACTTGTGATCTCTGTCTGTCAAATAAATAAATAGATAAAATCTTTAAAAAAAAAGTAGATAATATACAATAAACAAATAAAGGTATAATATCATTATAACAAGCATTACAGAGAAAAAGAGGTGGCTATAACAAGAAATGATAAAAGAAGGGAGCCTACTTTACACAAAATAGTCTCAGCCAGCCTCTCTGAAAAAGAGACATTAAATGAGGGTCTACCAAAACTGGAAGAGATTGATCTTGTAAAGGTTTGAGGTGGGCAGGAGCAGTTGGAGGCAGTTCCTCAGCCGTGGTAACATAAGGCCCTGGGGCCGAATATTAGCAGGTTTGTTCAAAGAACTAAATAAAGGCAGAGCGGCTGAAGACAACTGTGACTCCTACTCTGCAAAGCCCTTCTGAAAAGGGCCAACTAACTAACTAACTAACTAACCTAACTAACAAGACCTTTCCTTCTTAACCCAATTCCTTAATTTATGCAGCTCCCTCAGAACATGAAACAAAAACTTGTAAACCATATTACCAATGTAGAAGTATTTCAAACACTCATAAATTTAACACCAATGGTCATCTGTTTGTTTAAAATAGTAAATTATAAACTCTAGAAGCTAAATAGAGGGCAGAACGTTGCATGAGCCAAACTAGAACTACTTTGGAAAATATTATTAATGATCAATTCAAAGAAAAAAAAATTTCCTTGCTCAATTCCCAGTAGAAATGATAACCCAGCAGCTAGACCTAGACCTGGGTATTTCTTGTTGGTGTCAATTTTTTAATCAGAATATCTAATTATTTCCTTATTTGTAGAAAAAACAGGACATCAAATTTTAATTATTATTTTACTCATCCTATCTCCAAATATTGCCCCACATACTATCCTGTGTCTGATTAGCAGTGCATGGTGAGAAGTAATTTTAACCATATCCCTGGCTTTCAGAACATAATTTTTAAAAATCCCTTGAATCATAGTAAATATATACAACATGTCTCCATTTGCTGCTACTTTATAACTATCACATTCACTATTTTGTTTTTTGGTATTGAAAACAGTAAAACTTGGTCATTGAAGTAAAGCAAAACTCTGCCTGTCATTAACAAAGTAATCGTCTTTTCTCCAGCAACACTTGTCAACCGAGAAGTAATAAGCCATGACTCATTCCCCAAGTGCTGTTCTCAGAACTCCTGTGTGGATGGAGAGAACCTATCAATTTTTATATTCTAACTATGCTGGTGACTGGAAGGGAAAAGAGATTCACTAACCATGAGTGAAATAGGGAAAATAAACTGTCCCTGAAACTTTTCAGCATATGGAATATTGAACCCTTCTTAACGCTTCTTAACATGACTTTAAAAATCAAAATTCACAGTTCAATTATTAATTTGAAGTGGAGAGAACTTCTAGCCAGAAAAGAAACTAAGTGCATTAAAGAAAGTATTCTTTAAAAGCAGGACTATTTTCTTATTATACAACAAGAGAGATGGAGGATTTCTGAATTTATATATTAGTTATGAACAGGAGCTAGGGGTCCATAAAATGGACCCATAGGGGTTTGAATCTTGGATCAGCCAACCTCTGAACGACCTTGAATCTCAGTTTCCTGATCTGTCAAATAGTTCCTACTGCATAGAATGTTTGGAAAAATTAAGTAGAATGATATATATGAAGTGTTTAGCATAGTGCTCAACAAATGATAGCCATAAATTCTTATCTGTTACTTAAACAAGCTAATAGCCAGTACATACTGTTTGGAGGACAGTGAGAAGAATGGAGCCAGGAGAGTGTAATTAACTGACAGGGGGTCAAGGCAATCCCATTCTGTTTCTGGCCTGATTCTAGAGCTTCAAGTCTCAATCAGTCTGTCCTCACCAAGGTCCTGGAGAAGGGCTCCGGTTACCAAAGCCTTGTTCACTCTTTACATCTCTGGACTGAGAGTTTACCATATGTTAAGTGCTATAGTGGGGGCAGGAGGTTTCTGTGCTGGCTTACATCCTGTCACTATGGACCCTGAGTAGGCATAGTTGTCTCAGCATCTTGGGCCACTCAGCTCTGGATTCCACATGCACCCCAGGATTTCCATTGGACAATTATATAAAGTCTCTAAAATTAACATAACCACAGAAGAAAGAAGATCAATAAAGAGTCCCCAGAGAAACTACTTCCCACTTTTATAGTTTAATTTTCATCTTTGATTCACCTCTATATCTTATAGAGTGTTTTGCAAATAAACAGGGCTCAGAGAAATATCTGCTGAATTGAAATGAGCTAAGTTAGATTTTAATGTCAGAACAAAGTGACCTCACATGTTAGGAGAGAGGTAAATAACAACTGACATGATTACTTCCGTCTCTTTCTGTCCTGCTTCCAGTTCATATGTGAGGTGGGAAATAATGGCTATTCACTTTTCAGGCAAAATATCTGAGTCATATAATGCTGTTGGTGTCATTAAAGGCACCTTCTATACTACGTTACAAATTACTGGATGCTAGAGAGTAAATAGTGTATTCTGCCTATAGAACGCAAGTCCCACTTAGCACCAAGGAACTTTATATAAGGTCAACCTTCATTCTCAAGCATGAAACTCCTTATTCCTCTTGAATAAGGAGTTTCTTGTGTATTCTGTGACTAAGATTCTTCAAACATGGAGGGGAAATAATCTCTTACATTCTTCTTCAATCAGACTGTCACTATGGAAAATGTCTATAAATATGTCTTACAGTATTAAGATTTTTAAACTAACTACATTGCATTATTACTCCAAGATACTGGTGTATGGATTCAATATTCTTAATTCCTAATAAAGACATAATCAATGGATTAAATTGTGCATACGTTTATCCTACACACAGAAAGTTTACTTCTCTTCTGCTTGGAACCATCCAAGGGAAATCCAATCACTTTGGGATGGAGAGAAGTTTGGACAGAATGAATAAACACGGCACTCGAGAATAAAGAGTAATCAGAAAGGATGAATACCCAACTTTTGCATCAACATGGATGGGACAGGAGGAGAGGATGCTGAGTGAAATAAGCAGAGAAAGTGAATTGTCATATGGTTTCACCTACTTGTGGAACACAAGGAAGAACATGGAGGACATTAGGAGAAGGAAAGGAAAAGTAAGAGGGGTGCGGGGGAATCAGAAGGGGAAAGGAGAGGAACCATGAGAAACTGCCGACTCTGAGAAATAAACTGAGGGTTTTAGAGGGGAGGGGATTGGGGGGTTAGCCTGGTAACGGGTATTAAAGAGGGCATGTATTGCACGGAGCACTGGGTATTATACGTAATCAATGAATCTTGGAACATTGCCCCAAAACCTAATGATGTACTGTATGGTGACTAACATAACACAATTAAGAAAAAAAAAAAGAATATAGAGTAATGAACAAAGCATTAAAAATACTACATCAGATCCAGAGTTACTTGAGGGATCCTACTAAGTATCATTAAGACCAGATTTCATCCCCGAGATTTTTCCAGAATCAGGATAGAAAAAGAGAACAGGGAAATTGAGTCACAGTCTTAGAAACATCAACCTAGAAAACTAAAAGCGGCTTTCCAAATCAGCAGTGGATTTCAACAGAATGTCAGTGCTGAATGTGGTAGTATAGGAATGTAAATCCCCAGAGTGGCAATTTATTTTTCTATGAGAATATGCCTGCAGAATGTGTAAAAGATTCTTACAAATTTTCCAGTGTATTGAGGAAAAATAGCAATGTTCTCAGAATCTACCCTGCTGATAAATTTTTTTCAGTTGTTATTTTTTAAATCGATGAAAGAGATAAAATGTCAAAAGAAACCTACAAAGCTGACGGGAAAATATATGTGAAAGAAATCCTTATCCTAAGACACACTTCCTTACTCTTGTCACTGAGTTTTTTAAGTCACTGAAAATTTGACATGTTATATCTTTTACCAATAAATGCCATAAATTTATCACAAATTATATTTCATAATCATGTTGCTTTTTTTCTTCCAAAAGCATGAGGCCAAAATGGAGCCCTGGGACAACCTAATTCTATTATCTTACCACCGTTCCCAGGGTAACAGGGGACTGTTGTTTCTACTGTCTGAGATGAAGGTTAAAACTGGCAAGAAGAAGAAAAACAGGGAGCCCAGACAGAAGAAAAAAACAAAAAAAAACAAAAAAAAAACAGACTGGGTTCACTCAGAGATCTAGAGATGTTTTGTTTTCTTTGTGGGATTGTAGTTTCAAGTCCACAGATAAACTAGAAAGTTTCTTAAGAGCACGAAAGTGGTCCCCAAATGACCAGGAAAACTTCCCTGAAGAGAAAGCATGATTCGATGTTGATGATGACTCTGGGCTGGGAAGGCACCACACCCCAGAGAGCAGAGAGTTCAGTCAAATCTCTCAAAGTATCAATTACACATTGAAAAGGGGACCTTTTGCTGGTATGTCTTTTTGCATCGCCTTTTGCAAATGAGTTAATGCCATTTCCAAAGCTTTTGCATATGTAAACTTGGAACTCTAAAATAATCTGACTGAGTTGGCTTTGATCTGCTCTGTTTGCAAATAGAAGCTTTTTCAAGTATGAATATATAAGTCATATTAGAGACTAAATAAAAATTCATTAATCATTTATATTGACTGCCTATTATTAACTCCTGAAGCTGGGAGTCTCTTGGAAGAGTCAATGGACTCTTGGGACAAGCCTTGACACTTTGAGACCCGGGAAATAAACTAGGATGAGGAGTTGAGAAAAGTATGGTCCCCACTTTTGTATGAAAACTGCTACATCTCTGACAGCTTGAAGATTAACAATCCCTGGGACCGTTAGAAGGTATCACCCCCCGGCATGAACACTGGGGCTTCACAAGGGGTGGGGGGCAGCAGGTGACATCTGGGAGGCTTAGCGAGGCAGCTTCAGGGCCATTGATAAGCATGAGTCAAAGGGAAACACCGGCCACAGTTTTCCATCTGAGATTCACTGAGCCCCCTTTCCTGAAATAATTATGGAGGCTTTTGGAGCAAGGGACCCTGAGGTCCAGCCATCCATCTGCTGGAGGCTCTGTAATTGAGGGACCATCTATTTTCTCCAGCTGTGGAAGCCTGCATCTTAGGGGCAGCAGTGCATAACTGAAAGGCTCAACCCAGAGCGCGATTCGGGTAGTTCAAGATCAGTTCTGGGCATCTTCGCATTGCCGAGGATTTACCTCAGGGCTACGTCAGTTCTAAGAGGTGTATTTTCTCACGTGTTAGCGTCTCCGAAATTGGTGGGCATCTGACCCTCACATAGATCCGCAATGGTCATGATGTAACTGCCTGCACATTAAAACTTAGAGACTGGTTTCCCAGACTCGGGAGAAAATCCAAGACAACAGCAAAGCATTTTAATTTTAATACATACTCTGTCACCAGTGCTTTTGATCACAGGAAGGACTGACTGCCTTGTGCAAAACATCACACACATCAATGACTCTGAGAGGAAAAGTGATTAATAAGACTCAAACTCAGAGTGCTTGGGACTATCCTAATTAATTTATTTTATATTTCTTTGCCTTTATATGTATGCTCAAGAGCGATATACAAGAACAATCTCTATATAAATACATCTAGAAGAGCTTTTTCCATATGTTTAAAAATTTCAAGCCATAATAATATATTGTGCCATGATTAAATTAGCGAGGCTTTTTTTTTTTCTTTCTCAGGGGTTCATAAAATAAGGATGCATGTTCTAGCTGATAGCATCTTAGATTCGATGAAATATGGGCATATGCTACAATTTTCATTTACATGTAACTTTTATTTAATGCTGTGCCACATTCAGAGGGACAGGCAAGAAACAACTTCATTACCAGAAGCGATGCATTCTTACCAGGGGTCTGGAGCACACTGGGAGCCAGAGCATGGGCTATTAATTTGTTTGCTATTTGCATGTCACCTTTCTAACAAAGTCAGCCTCAGAGAGGCATCCAACCTGTCTTCCTCCCCACTCCCATCTTCCCGCTGCCCTCCTTCTTTTCTGCCTCTCTGCTTTCTTCCCAAGATCTAACTCCCTTTGGTTGTCACTGTGTGTGGTCAAAGTCACTGAATCTGGCTCCTCTCACCCCTCCATGGAGACAAGCTCCAGTTTTCCAGACATTTCAGAATAGAGCTTCTCTGAAAGCCCCAAGATGTTCTCTTGCCCATATGGATTGTATCTCACAGCATGAATGTAACACGCATTGCAGGTGGGGGGAAGGGGAGGACAGAAGGAATGAACTGGGTAGAAGAGAGAACACTGCCCGTTGTTACCTTCTTTAACCTGACAACATGCCTGACAATAGGGGATTGCGAAACATTCATTTTACAGAGGGCAAAATGGGCTCTAAATGGTGAGTCGTGCATGAACTGTAACAGGGACATGTAGAATGAGGAGCTGGGGCAGCGCATTAGCTGGGATTTACACTGGGGGGAACCATCTTTCGTTTCACTTAAAATAGTAATAAGCAGAGTGTGTGCTAATAACGACCTCTCACATGTTTACAAATGTTTATGACGAATTTATGAGGCCTTATGTATAGGAGATCTAATTTGACTTAAAACAAAGCATCTATTATTATTATTTCAATATATTTTTTTAATTTTTTTTCACTGTAAAAATTTTAATGAACAAAAAAGTTAAATATAAACTTTCATATGCAAAATAGATTATTATATAACAGGCAGCCTCTGAGCCAAGTACTAAATTTTCTTCCCAATTTCAGTGGGGATGGAAAGGGAGGAGGGGGACAAAAATCCTAATGAGTACAAAACTTAATTTCGGCTTTGTATATTAAAAAAAAAAATCTTTGAGAAAAAACAGCTTTTACGTTGAATAGTATCTTTTGAAATCAACAGCCCTGGGGTGCCTGGGTGGCTCAGTGGTTTGAGCCTCTGCCTTCTGCTCGAGTCCTGATATCAGGGTCCTGGGATCGAGCCCCGCATCGGGCTCTCTGCTCAGCGGGAAGCCTGCTTCCCCCCTCTCTCTCTGCCTGCCTCTCTGCCTACTTGTGATCTCCACCTGTCAAATAAATAAATAAAATCTTTGAAAAAAAAAACAAAGAGAAGAAATCAATAGCCCAGGCCAGCCCTTACAATTCTGAGGTTTATACTCAACCAAATCTGTGATGAAAAGGAAGATTTAGGGTTTAGCGTTACTTCAAATCCAGTTTCAAGAGTAGCCAAGTCACCTCCATTCCAGAAAGAGTGGTGACGCTCTTCGGAAGATGCTTGGAAAACACTCTTTGGAAGATGCTTGGAGAACCCCAGTTCCACTCTTCCAGACCCCCAAGCCACTGTTGGGGTGACCGTGACACTCTTCGGAAGATGCTTGGAGAACCCCAGTTCCACTCTTCCAGGCCCCCAAGCCACTGTTGTCCTGTCAGACCAGACGTCTTCTCCCAGCATCCTCAAGACTCCAACACAAGATGGCCGGCTTCCAGGTGGCAGTCTCTGCTCCAGCCTTAGAGAAGTTCATTAACACTTCCTTCCTCCCCTGCTTCCCCCCACCCCCACTGCCCTCCAGATCTTCAGCTGGTAGTGGAGCTTGATTAACATTCCTTTCAAAAATAAAGAGCTCAAACAGGCAATTCAGAGTTAAAGGTCAGAGCAGCAGCAAACAGCCACTGCCCATCATGTGAGCAAATGAGTGAGCGAATGAACACACATGAACAAACACACAAAAGACAAATCATAAAGTCCTGCATTTCCCACATTCATAGGGGAAAAAAGTCTTTTAAAAAAGTTATTAATTTTTGCATTTGTTCTTGTGTGGGTTAAGCCGTCCGGGCTCTGAGGAGGCACAGGTTTACACAAGGGGTTGCAGGCAGAACCTCCACATGCCACGTCAGGACTAGGGTGCGGGAGAGGCCGGCACACACGCCCTACAGCTCAGTGCCTGTGAGACAAAAGAGGTGAGGCAGGGACTTCAGGCATGAGGTACATGGAGACATCTGTCCTCCCTGTCAGAACCACCAGCAGCTGGAGGGCCTGGGCAGGACCTTCTCACAGCAACTACTGAGGAAGGATTTCCCCCAGTCTTCGTCCAGAAGAGACATCTGATGTGTAAATGTGTAAATGTGATAGGTTTGTCCCTAGAGATATAATCTGCATATTTACAAGTAAACATCCCACAATCATTTCCATCCAACTGTTGAGGTATCTCACGTGGCTTCATGCTGTAGTGGGCCCACTCTAAAAGATGCAAATCAATATTTCTTTTGGTCTTACTTTCAACCCGTTAAATACTGAAGGCAAATCCCACAGATCCTGTGTCCCATTTGTCCCACAGAATCCAGATACTTAAGACACCTTTTTTTAGGTCTATCACCACCAGGCTCCAATGTACGTTCCTCTTCAAGGAGACTGACCCCTTTGGTCCATCTTGTCACTGCTTGGTAATCACCAGATTTTAATTTGGGATAGAAAAAAGTACTGAATGTGCGAAGTGCTGGATACCCTTGTTTTTTGTTTCTTTCCATCAGAAGATTCAAGAAAAAAATTAATGAGCTCATGATTGAGCCAGTGATAGTTCTTCAAGGTCTGGATATCCCCTCAAGTGATTTACAATTTGAAACCGCTACTTAGGACCTCATCCTGTGGGCCATGACCTAGGGCATTACTGATTTCCCTTTCGATGTCCTCTGTAAGTTCAAGATCATCCATCCTTTTATCCCTCTCTTTGCCTGAGCAATGCTTTTCTTTTGTCTCAAGTATTGACATTTTCCTCCTGAGTAAGCCATTGCTCCAACTGCCCAAGGCGGGGTGGGGCTGACACCTCTTCACGTAGGTCACGTTCCAGCTGGTGTCCCCTCCTGCCTTCATTTTCAAGTCTGATCCCAACTGTCCTCTCTGTATCAGAAATTTTCCCCCTTGAACAACATCCCTTCTCACTTCTCACTGAGCTCAGAGGTCCCCTTGTTTCAACAACCCTTTGCTGTTTTGGAACAAACTGAGTTGCTATGACTCCATGACTTTGCTCTTCCCCCAGCCTTTGGTCTTTACTGTGTCCATCTGACTTCTTTGAGAGCTGTGAAAAGTTAGAATTACAGGAGGAACAGAGTGTCCATGACCACCCTCTTTAAGTCACTCCAATAACCTTTGGTATTTCTCTCTTTCCTCTTTTTGAACATCCTCCTCATCGGTATAGTGGGGACACCTCAGACCCTTGCCACCCTCTTCAGAAATCACCTCCGTTACAACCTGTCCTTGAGGCTTCCAGGTTAAGGAACTCTCTGAAGGGCCTTTGCCATGATGACGGCCACCTGGTCTTCTGTTAATATCCCTCTGAGTTCAAAGGAAAACCAAAGGAAGGCAGGACTCTGCAGGGCTGATCTCAGGTTACCATCACTAATTCCATTAGGAGATTTATTACCCAGTTTCAGCATGTTGTTCCAGGACCTGTCAGTTCGCAAGATGAAGAGTTCGAAAATACCTCTCCTGAAGGGGTCACATTCCGTGTTCCCTTACAAGCGGAAGTTACCACAGGTTTTGTGGTCAGCTGGAATGGGAATCCAAATAAGCTGAAACCATTGAAGACACTGGTTTTGACATGGTGAATGAAATAATCCAATCTTCGTCTTTTGGCTGGTATTTCATCAGCGTCCGCTGCAGAAAACAAAGTGCTGTTCGAGCGCTGCCTCTTTAGGAGGGCCTGGGAAGGGGGCACAGGCGAGTCACAGAAACGGAAAATGATGCCGAGAATCCTAGCCGGCCATTTGTAAACACCAGGCCCAAGCAGCAGCCGTGGCTACGAGAAGCAAACCCAGAGCTGTTACTGCCACTGCTGCCTTGGCCACCACTGCCAAACTATTATTTCAATTTATAGTTACCCAATTATTTTTTTTAAAGATTTTATTTATTTATTTGTCAGAGAGAGAGATAGGCAGGCAGAAGGAGAAGTGGCTCCCGGCTGAGCAAGCAGCCTCATGCAGGACTCAATCCCATGACCCTGGGATCATGACCTGAGCCAAAGGCAGACTCTTAACTGACTGAGCCACCCAGGTGCCCCTATATATACCCAATTTTTATAGACACTAAAAGAAGGCTACAAAATGTATGCAAGATAGCAACATGCAATAAATTTAAAATAATCCAGAAAAAGGAGTCATCGGCAAAATAAAGATAGGAGGTAAATATTAATATATCCAACTTCCAGACAGAAGGAAATGAGGCATGTGAGATAAAATTATTCTTAATTGATTGCTTATCCCACCTTTCTGTGTCCTACATAATGAAACAACTGAGTTGAAGCTGAATACCAGTAACCTCTCAAAAGTCAGAAAACCAAACTCCATCTTGATATGTTCACTTTGTCCCTCAGAAACTCAACTGCTTAATTTCCCAACCGATTCATTTACTCGGCAAATACTTTTGAGTAGGTTTCTTGTACCTGGCATTGCCCTTGGCCCTGTCTGTACAAATATGAACAAGGTTAATCTCCATCAATACAGAAAGTGGCCTGCTCTACTTCTTCCTTTCTAAGATGATATCCAGTTCAAATACCAACACAGAGCAATTTGAACATAAATATTTTAACCTCCAAATGTTCGCAAGATATCTACAATTGTTTGTGGTTAAGAAGTAGTACCCAAGAAATAGTGTTCTTCACAGAAAATAATGTTCCTAGTAAATACACAAGAAAAAAGTGAGGCATGTCCACATGTCCTAGTATATAGTCTGCTTTGAGCTCCCTTATTAATATATTTGTCCTTCATAAATAAATGACTTGAATTATGCTGTCCTGATTAGCACAGTGTATAGTGAATAACAGCTTATCATCAAAAAAGAACATTTTCATAGAAGGTTATTTCATCTTTCCAGTTTTCCTCATCACTCCTTACATAAAAGTCTAATGAAATCTCAGACAAATGCAGAATGTTACATTTTAAGAGAGAATCATGATCAGCACTCATCTTTTTCTCACACTAGAGTTTCTAGTATTTCTTTTATGTTTATCATGATGTACACTGTATGCACAAGAAATCTTCAGCATAAAAAGCTGAAGACTCAAAGAAGACTTCTTAATCAAAGTCTATGGATCCGTTTAATTTTCATATGCTGAAATAAATCCTTCTTAATATCAACTCTCTTGCTCAACATGTCAACGTTGAATTCTCCAAAACCAACGTATAGCAAACCATTGATGTTCTCAGAGTATCAGTCTCACATTCAATATAAACTTGAGGATTTATATCAGAGATAGTGTGAGTAGTGGAGGAATTATCAATACGTACATCAAACATCTGAAAAGTATTGAATCACTGTAGAATTTAACAGAACTGTTAGCTTAATTTTACTCAACTTAATTAAAAAAAAAAAAACCAAAAAACCAAAAAAACACCTTACAGGAAGTTTAGCACAAATTTAGCACATAAGGAAGTAAACATATGGCTAAATGGGGAAATTTTTTTAAATGCCTCTATCATAAGGTAATTCTGATCAATGAGTCTTCCTCTGTGTAATAGGCATGATATAACTGATAGTTGTTTTTTACTTCATTGACTAAGCACATGTCCAGCAACATGATTGTCAGGACATATCATGTATAGAATTGCTCCAGAAGTTAGGTCTCCTTTTCTTTTCAGTTTATTGTTTTACCTACTGAATTATTCCTCTTAATACATGCCAAGTTTCATTTGTTTCTTCTAACCACAGAGTTATACTTAGGAATACTCCATGACTGGTAAGAAGTTGATCCCTATCTATGTCTGAGTAATTCAACTTAACAATTTGATAATTATGTTCCCTTTACTATCGACTTGTTTGTGTCCTTAGAAGCGTATTTTACCTGAATATCACAAAATAGGCTCTCAGCTAAACAAAGGATGATAGTCCAATAATTTAAGGTCTGGCTGTGATTATAACACTAGAATATTATTTTAAACATAAAAAAGGCATGGTAAAACAGTTTTAAAAGTAAATTATAGAACAAGAAAATTTCTATTAAAAAATAGAGACAGAAAACTAAATACATAAATGTTGGAGGACATGGAAAATTGAAAGCTTCCTACAGTTACTGATGGGTGTATACATTCTGGATCCCATGACCAGAAAAGCCACTCACAGTTCTATCATGTATATTTGGTAAAGGTACATAAGAGAGAAGAGAAAAATAGAAGTGGAAATAGATGAAGGGGAAATCTGGGGCTTTGCATGGGCCAGAGATACGCAGCACCCTGAATAGTAGGTTGTAATTCATTCACCTCACTGTAACCAAAAATATATATGTGATTGTCTCATGGTTGGGATGTGATGGTTAGTTTTTATTTTTTATTTTTGTGCTTTTCTGTATTTTCAGATAGGCCTATTTGACTTTCATACTTACTCGCTATAGTTATTCCACAGATTTTTGAGTTATATTTAAACAGGTTCATTTATACAAAATAAAATGTACCCATTTAGTACAGATTGGTGACTTTTAACACATACAGACAGGACTCCTTAAGATTTTTAAGTGACTTGCTTGAACCAGAGTTTCTGTACCCAAATCCAGTGTTTTTCCCACTACCTCAAAATAACTTTCACAAAATTACCCCAAAACTTCCCTTCATTTCTGTTTGTATTTCATAATAATACATCATACCATTTTTTAACCTTGAAAAATTAATTACTATAATAAATGCCTCCATACAAGTGCATGTGGGAGGACATCATTAGATGTGCCCTTTGTTAGGTGAAACAATGGAATTGAGAGAAAGTAATTTTTCACAGTGAGAACGCAGAGACCAGATAGGAAATCAGGACATCGTGGGCCTGACATTTGCTTTGGTGAATTTTAATGACTAAACTTTTTGCTGAATAGCGGTTGGCCCATCTTAAAAGGATAGGAAGCCAAGACTCCATACCTTTAAAAGTACGCCATTCTAGAAGGAGTGATAACATCCAACTCACTCCTGGTGTCCTTCTTTCTACCTGCCATGGATCATCTGGGAGATCCAGGGGAGTTTTTGGAGATATTAGAAACAGAGACAAGAGTAATGTTGAAGGGGAAGAAAAATGAGCCGCTGGCTCCAATCGACACATCACAGTGAGTCTGGACACAAGGAGATGGATACGATATGAGGTCAGCCACCCCGACGATGGGATGATATTTCTACAGCTGTTAGGACATTGTTCCCAACTAGACTGGCAACAGCTTGTAGTCTAGCTCAGAAATCAGATCTCCCTCACCCAAAATAAATTAATGAACACCCACCCCTCTGAGTTAAATAGCCCTGTCCTCCTGCCCAGCTTCTGTCAGCATTCTTTCTTCCTTAATTCCTGCTCCTTCACTGAGCTTTCCAACTGCCCTCAGCGCTACCAAGCAGACAGTTCCTGTTCTTTAATTCGCTTTTATCATGTTAGAAGATTGCCATCAAGCCTTAATAACATTCTGCAGCCCAGGGAGACATGAGCCATCCCTAAAGCCCAGCTAACTTTTTGTTACAGGCATCTGTTCAAAAGATTGACATCTGCCCAGGCTCAGTGAGCACAGGACACACACACTCCGAAGAAGCATCAGTTAGGGGGGCGACAGAAAATGGACTAGCCTCTTTGACTTTATTCTTTTGTCAGGTTTCTTATTCTTTTTAGGAATATCCAGTGATCAGCCAATACTCTTCTATAATCTAAAAGATGACCAAGGACAGTTGAGACTAATATCTTAAGAAGCATTCCCTGCCAACTTTCCAGATGGCCCTCAACGCATCGTAAAGTTGCATTGATGATGATGATGGTAACACTCTGCCTTCATTTAGTGCTTTATTTAGCTTCCAATGGCTCTCACATGCCTCACACATCAGGTCAATGAAAAGGGATCTGAAGAAGTTGATTTTGCAAAATAATCACCCAAATAGCTGCTTAGTGAGAGAAAATTTTAATTTTCAATCAGATGATGATGTTGGCAAGCAAATATGTAATTATTTGCAAACTCAGACATATATTACTTGAAGCACAGCCAGGACTACAGCCTTCTGTGGCCTGGGACAGCCTGGGAAGAGGGAAGACAGAGCCCAGTGTTGGGATAGGCTGTGAAGGCTCTTGACTGAGCACAGACACACCAGAAAGGGGCAGCGGCAGGGGTGGGGGTGGTGGCGGTGCACGAAGAGAGACTTCTCTAACTTTTCAGTGTGGCTTGACACCAATTATAAGAAACACGTCAATTTGCCTACTGTACAATGTTTCCTTCTTAGAGACTGTGCATGAAACCTATCCCTGGCCTCGGGAGACCTTAGACCTAACTAATCGTTTGGCTTTGTCTCTGGAGAACTTCTAACTTTATGCAGTGATTCTCATCCATGGTTGTAGGCATTAAAATTCAGGGTCATTCTTGGATAATTTTTCACCATATGCATGAAGAGGCCAAGAAAGCCATTTGTAGAGAGAGGGAAAGAGGATATGCAGATAAACAGAGGAAAACTGAAGCAGAGTTTGGAGTGGGGAGTGCTAGCAGGACAGAGAAACAGAGAAATGTCCCTTAGCTCCCAGTCTCATTCCCATTACTAGCTCTGGTCTGATTGCAGGAGAATACAGTTAGTTTTCTAGCCTATTTGGTTCAGACACCTCTGAGGAACTTGGGATTTGAGGAACCCCCACTGGGAAATGTTGCCAGTTCTGTCAGCCTCCCTGTTTCACATTCAGATCACAGCAATATCCTTGCCTGTCCTCTTAAAAGAGTCCTTTGCTTCTGACTTCACAGCACCCTCTTAGTGTTCACGAGTTTGCATATCAGGGTCTTTCCCTCAGTTCTAAATGTTCCAGCAGTGGGTCAGCTCTCTGCAGGATTAGGGGAATTTGTGGGCTTTACAGATCGCTCTGGATCACTGTGTTCTATCCTGAAGCTCTCCAAAGAAAGAAGCAATTAATCTATTTTATAGAAGATAGAGCTGTCAGTGAGGCAAAGCGCAAGGACCACAGACCCAGAAGCCAACCGACTGGCATTAAAATACTAGTTAGGAGTCAAGTTGTGAGACTGGTAAGTTCATTTTTCTTAACATTGCTGAACTTTCCTCTCTTTGCCTATAAAATATTAGGTCTCACCACATGAAAATGTCATTTCTGCAGGTCAAAAATGATAAAGGATAAGTAACTTCACAGGGATAAATCTAACAGCATCATACGTGTCTCACAGGTGAATGAGAATTTGAGTTTTGAATGCCTCGTGTTTTTAAGATATATAATAGAATTAAGATATAATAGAGCCACAAATTGAGCTCAGCCTTTTACCAAACAACCTCACATTAAAAAAAAATTAAGATTTTATTTATTTATTTGAGACAGAGAGAGAGAGCACAAGTGGTGGGGAGGGGATGAGGGAGAGGGACAAGCAGCCTCCACACTGAGCAAGGAATCCCAATGTTGGGCTGTTTCCCAGGACCCTGAGATCAGATCACGACCTGAGCGGGAGGCAGATGCTTAACCCACTGAGCCACCCTGGCACCCCACAAAGCAACCTCACATGAATACCATCTTTCTGCAACCACGGTGTGGAACAGGTCTTTTGGCTGGTGATGCCCTCCCTACACTGACAATCAGCTATATCAGTAGTCAGGCTCTGCCAGGGCAGGTTAGCCAGTCCCCACATGGCTAGTCCTTAGTTGCCATTCCTAAAAGAGGCAATGCCATGGTGGAGTCCTCTTCTTGTTCTAGAAATTCTAAAATTATAAATTTGCAATGGCCAAAGTCTGTGCTGAATGATTCAAGCATTACGTCTTCTTGGACCACTTACCCTTAAATAAATATATCACTTGTTCCCCAGTTTCTCCCAATCTCTGTACTTAATGTTACACTGTCAGTGGGGTGACCAGATTGTTGTCAACGGTGCCTGGGACTGGGCCAGTTGACGTCTGTTATTCCAGAATTACTAAATAGTGGTTATTTGCATACTCAAAATATCTGCATTAGAAGATAAATGGTTGGGGCACCTGTGTGGCTCAGTGGATTAAAGCCTCTGCCTTCAGCTCAGGTCATGATCCCAGGGTCCTGGGATTGAGCCCCGCATCGGGCTCTCTGCTCAGCAGGGAGCCTGCTTTCCCCTCTCTCTCTCTGCCTACTTGTGATTTTTCTCTCTGTTAAATAAATAAATAAAATGGTAAAAATAAATAAATAAATGAGGGGTGCCTGGGTGGTTCAGTAGCTTAAGCATCTGACTCTTTATTTCAGCTCAGATCATGATCTCAGGGTCATGAGATCAAGTTCTGGCCTTGGATTCCATGCTCAGTGGGGAGTCTGCTTGAGATTCTCCTTCTTCCTCGGTCCCTCCCCCTGCCTGCACACACTCTTTCTCTCAAATACATAAATGTTGAAAGAAAGAAAGAAAGAAAAAGAAAGAAAGAAAGAAAGAAAGAAAGAAAGAAAGAAAGAAAGAAAGAAAGAGATATAATCATTCTGCCTTCCCTGACAACTTAGATAAAATCTGCCACTATTTCTTTTAACCTGCCTTATTATTCTTCACATCATAATGATTTGTCTCTTACAGTCTGTCTTCCCATTGTAAACTGCTCTAGAGCGAAGACTTAAACAATTGTGATAAATGCTATATTCCAGCATTTAGAACAATCCCTAGAAGACACTTGAAAGATATTTCAAAAATCCTTATTGAATGAATTTAAAAATTAAGGATTGAGACGAGTTTCCCTTCTAAATAGTAATATTTATTTTAATTAGCTGGTAAAATAATAATAACGTTAATCAACTAAACCCATACCCAGTCTTTTCTTAAAATGCTTCAACATTCTAATACAGCAGTATTCTTTTTACAAATGTGTTGCCTTGCAATATTTCCTCCAACCTACTCACGACCCACTGCCCTCCATATTCCCAGTAGAGGATTTTGCCCACGGCACTTAGTAGGTGTATTTTCAAATGGCTTGCCTTGGGCAAGCCTCTCCAGAGTGTCCATTCCCGCAGCTCTACTAAGTTGGCAGTGGGTCATATAACCCTACCCTTTGGCTGGCCCAGCAAGATTACTTGGAATTAGAGCATAACAGTTCTGAGAGTTTCCAACAGTGAGCAAGATAAAGAAAATCACTGCCTTCACTCCTAGGGATTTGCAGCTCTTGGCTCTTCATGAGGTCTGGGATAATGTCTTGCCATGTATACCTCTAGTTACTCCACCTGTTTACTGAACTTACTTTGAATAGATTTATGTGGCTTACAGCCAATAACTGAGTCGCTTGGGAAAATTCACCAAAGGAACTGCTCCTTCTCATTTCTGTAAAGCATTATCCAGGCATAAACTCCCTGGTGAACACTTCTCTGGGACCCAAAACTCCAAACAGGAAAAGCTTTCACTCTCTGGACCTGATTAGACATAGACTGGCTTTAGGGAAATGGAACATCAGAATGAAAACATATTAATGGTTCAAAGCTATTTCATGAATTTCCTTGACGTCCCCATGCTCAGCAGACATTACCAACATGTGTGTTTCTGTTACCTAAGCATAAAATATCTAAAATAGAACATCATTATTCCTCCTTCTCTTCTTTCTAATCAGCTCCACTTCTGCGAATAGCACTCCTTTTTTAGGAGATTTAGAATTTTTGCCCTCCAACCCCATCCTCTTCCTTTGTCTCTCTCCACATGGTTACCAAACCTGTAAGTGTTACTGTGGTCCCTCCTAAATGTATCTCAGTGTATCCCTTTGCATATGCCTAAGTCCTCAGTGTGAAAAGAAAACTGTACTCAGAACTGGTAGATCTGGGTTTATTTCAAACTGCCCTGCTACCTAGCTTCAAGTCCAACCACATAAAAACTCACACATTCTGAGTTTTTAAATGTAAAAATATAGGCCAGATCATTTGAATGGAGGAAGCTGAGCTCCCAACCTATCTGAAACAATTAATATTAACTATCATTTCTTATCCAATAAATTCACTGTTCAATAAAACCTATGCGCACTTTACACCATCAAAGTGTTTCCATGTGGTGATTTTTTTCTTTCCTTTTACCTTTCCATTTACTTACTTTTCATTTACTTCTTTCCCTATGCCCATATACTGTTTCTATTTTTGAAATATCTTGTTTCAGCTTTCTCCACATTTGATTTTTATGCCCTGGCACCTGGAGAACACACGAATAAGTTCCAATTTTAGATGGTACAGCTGGGCTTTTATGGGAAATGGAAAAGGACAAAACCCCTTTTTAATAACCTGGCGAGCTCATCTGGCTTTTCTAACTGTTGCTTTATGTTTCATGCTTCAGAGGACTAAGTAACATTCTCTTGTCAACAAAGCACCAGTGGCCCTGAGTGCAATCCCTTGTTGTAAAAACAGATAGAGATAAATAACCTGGCTTGTACATTTCAATATTTTATGAATGGACTCTAGCCTCAGGGAACTATCTCAGACTCCAAGTCATAACTCAGTCAATGATTCACTGCATATGGTTAGTTAAAAGTCTGAGTCTCTCCGACTGTATCAATGGTCCATAACTGTCTCATTCTTCAAATCTCCTTTTGTACCAAATACTTCAATATCCCCTTTACTATTCTGAAATGAAAAGCATAGACTCTATAATCCATCTACACAGAAATAACACATTCCCACCACTGTTTCTTCTTTACAATTCTAAAGCACACCAGGCTTTGAAATCTGAAAACTTTTATCCAAGTTTGGCTCTTAAATTTACCTGGCTGCATCCCCCTACCTGAATTGATGAGAATTATGTATTTTCTTTTTCCCATCTGCTATGAATAGTTGCTACAACAAAATCAGTGCATTTGGTAGCAGATCCCATATTCCACAGAGAGTACTACATTCTATTAGCAGTATGTACTTCACTGGTTTTCTAAAATGTGAAAACGACTGAAAATATTTCTGGCTAAAATATTCAGAAAATGGTTTTTGTAACCATGTAACCTACCTTTACACAAAAACTCAGTATATACTCTAACTCTAGCATAAAGAAGAAATAAAGGATACTAATTTATAAAAACCCATACCTACATCATCATGTAAGCCCTTGGACATGACATAGTAGCAGATGTATTGGAGTGGACTGATGCCTGTGCCAAGTCCTAGAAGCAACCCATCACTGGGTATCATAGGCACACATGCAAACTGGCAAGAGTGGGTCATGTCAAGTCCACAACTGCATGACCAACACAATGACATAATTTTCTGAAATGAAGAATAACTTTTGATAAAATGTCCAACAAAGCAAAAATACTATACTCCCTTCAATTTACACATCAGTTGCATTTCCTGGAAAATGAACTGCATATTAAAATTTATTGGGCATCTGGGTGGTTCAGTCAATTAAGCATCTACCTTCAGCTCAGGTCATGAGGACTGAGCCCTGCATCAGGCTCCTTGGTCAATGGGGAGTCTGCTTCTCCCTCTCCTGCTTCCCCTGTTTGTGCTCTCTCTCTCTGTGTGTGTGTCATATAAATAAAATCCTTAAAAAGAACTTTATTAAAAAGCAACTTGTGTTCATACATCAGACAGAATTCATTTCAAAGCTAATATTTGTATTTGAATTTGTACAGGATAGATACACATTTGTTAGGCGGGTCTCTCCCATGCATGGCAAGACATCTAGAATCCCTGGATCCAACTTTACTAAATGACAGAGGAAACCCCTCCTTAAATTTTAAACAACAGAAAAACACTCTCCCATCATTTCCAAAATGCCACCCCCCACCCCTCAGAGGAGAGTAATTCTCTTCCTTAAAAAGCACTGGACTGATATATCTTCAGTTTCTCTGAGACCACAGTAGCCTTAGGAGGATTTGGAAAACAGATTAAATTGGGAGAGAATCTTAACCCAGTCATTGAAGATGCTCTGGAATCTCAGCTACCTCCCTCCCCAGTACATCCCATCCATATAGGAACCCTGATATCATGATTGTTAGCAGCATTCCGTCTGCGGGCATGCATATCGCCCCTGCTTCTTCCCCAAGACCCTTGTTCCATTCATTCTTCTGCTGTCCATTCCACCCATTTGATTGAGCACATATGTTAAACAGCAGGGATTCAAAACCTTGTTAAATTCCTGCCCTCCAAGAACTTCCAGTATGGTCTGAGAAGCAGTATGGTAGAGATGAAGTGCCATAGACTATGCAAGTAAATAGGAGGGATGCTTAGGCTAAGACACAGAAGGTCATAGACAGCTTCTGAGAAAAAATTAATAGTTACTGCTGATACGGTTCCCAAGAGCACTAAAGAAAAACCTTTTGCAATAAAGGCAAATGGAAAGAGAAATATTGCTTGCATGGTTAAAGATAAAAATTTACCCCTTTTCTGAGTTTCATACTCAATGGAAAGAAAACCGGATGGTAGTCCATTCATTCAAAAACATGGTTTTTAGAACACCTATAAATACAGGTTTACTGAATACCTATAAATTATCATATAACCCTAAGTCCTTATCTTCATTATTTTTTCCCAAGCTATGCTTTAGATTAAGAAAATCTACCCAAATATTTCCTTCTCAAGAGCTCTTAATATTCCACAGATGCTATCTGGTTTTGCCTCACTTTCTCTATAAAAAGGATATACATTTTTATCACCACAATTGAGGGCACAAATACCCAAAAGCACTATGTGTCCAAAGACATGTTTTTAACACTTTTAGTGACTGTCTATTAGTTTACAAATAAAGTGAGAGGATAAATAAAAAGCTTGGTGGTGGTAACTTACCATTCAATAAGTAAGATTAGCTCTTAGAATAGAAATGTTCCTGAGAAAACTGTTTTTGCTATTTTGGAAGTAATATCATAGCTGGAACACGGAACTGAGAAGTTTCTTCTCAAACGTGGAAGATATAAAAACATTTTCCATTTTCATGGCCTATTTAGATAAGTTTAGACTGGTTGCTGCTTTGAATGCCAAAATATTCTTGGTTTTTCATTTGTGAACTACATCTTTCTTAATTTCTCAGCAATTAAATTGTGCAATTTTAAATTGTGAAGTCTAATTGGAGATAAGAACCTGGATCCTTAAGAAGTATAAGTTGAAGTGAGAAACTCACTTTAGCTTATACTAATGCTTTTACTATTGGATAATCTCCATTTCAGATGCTTCATAAAAAATAAATAACAATGAGAGAAATCACATTTATTAAGGATTTTCTAGGTGCCAAAAATGCTCCATATGTTACCTCTTTTAGTTCTTAAAGTAAACCTGTGAAATACGTAATAATGTCCCAACTTTACAGATGGGAAAACTGAGACACTAAATACTTTACTCAAAATCATTAAGGCAGAACTGAGATTCAAGCACAAAACTGGCTGATTCTTGCTTTCCAGATTATAGACATCATGGTATCGGAACGAAAAGACCAACTCTTTGATGTTCCTATTCTCCCACTTCTGGCTGGAATAAGGTTTCTGCTTTCATGCTCAGAAAATGCAACTGGCTTCTTATCCTTGATACGTCCTTATTCTATGACCTGTGCTCCCCACAGCTTCTGTGCAGTAGGTTTCACTCAAATACCCCTTTTGGAAGCATCATGTAGGGGAAAAAAAAAAAAAAGTAAAAGTCTCTGAGAGATGGTAGTACAAACTCACTTGATGGTGGTAGACCCTTCATGAGTCTGATGCCAAATGTCATAAATGTTAGGAAACCAGAAGCCACAGTAATGTTTTATAACTGCTCCAGTTGATTTCATATATCATCACCTCCCAATACCTATACTTTTTCTCCCATTTCTAGGATATATGTACCTCTTGAAAGAACATGAAAACAGCAGTTCGCTAAATCCATCATGTACCAGCCCAATCGTGAGAAGGGAGATGATGGACAATGCTTACAGAATGTCAGAACTAGAAAGAAACTTAGATATCAAAATACATTTGATCAGTTTTCAGAGAAGAGAACCAGGGTGGTCTCATGGATGGTTAGGGACATTATCCAAACTAAGACTAGTTTCCAATGGAGATGTTGTTTCATTACCACTGTTCCGTGCTACCAAGTCTGAATAATGCCTAAGAGATCATATCTACACTCTTGGGTTAAGTTTTAAATTCACTTTGCTTATTGCTATTCTATGTACATTGAATACATAGCCCCCTGAGCCGGTAAGTATTGTTACGGATCCTCTTTCCTATTAGTTCCCCTGGTAGATGCTGGTCACCTGTTTCTCCATTATTTTCCCTTCTACTCCACACCTGTTGGGCTCTGCAGCCTCTGGCTTTACAACTTTACCTTAGCCTTTATCTTCCTTCCATCTCAAATTTCAGTGCAAAGCTTTATATGTTATTTTATTTGGAACAACAAGCAGGAAAGTGAAGCTTGATAGAGGCCAAGAAAAACATTAAGATCAAAGGAGAGTGTCATTATTCAGGCAAACTCAAAGGACCTACTGAAAAGAGGAGAGAGAGGAAGGAAAAAGAGAAGAAGCCAGGCATGGACAGCACTCGAATTAGAGAAAACAGACCAAAGAGGTTTATCCAGAAGAGTGTAACAAATTCATCTCCCACTCAGATAAGCACCTGTGTTCAATGGAAGGGTGGGGAGGGGAGGCATGGCAGCAGAGGAGTCTGGGGAGGGTGATCAATGCAGGGCTAATGTGACATGGGGGAGGGGACAGGGTCAGGGTTCTGACTCCTCTGGGAACAGACTCCATCATGTGCCCAAATAAATGGGAGACAGCTTACAGAAATTGATAGTAAAAAGGGAGCTAGCAAAAGAGCTAGGCCAGAACTGGTCAGGTTGTCAGAGACCCAGGAGAGTATACAAGGGTTCAGGACTAAGCTCTAGTACCAGAAGGACCTGATGCAATGATACTTGCAACAGATAGAAACTGAACTGAATGGAGGAGGTCAACAAAGGAGAAATTAAGGTAAGGCTGCAGGTCAGTGCTTTGAGGGGGCTTGCCCTGGGTCTGTGGTTCGGGCAGCAAAACTGGTCTCCCACCACCTGCCAACTAGTCTTCTACATTAGTCTCTCTTGTGTCAGGAAATGAATGGGACCTCAATGCCCAACGGTGAACTAGAGAAAGCTGAGGCTTCCCCAGGTCATGGGTAGCATGCAGAACAAAACCAGACAAAAGGGAGTTGGTGGTAAGGGTGACACAGGAGCTGAATTCATATCATGGTACTAACAATGTTAGCATACTTGCTACCCATGCAAAATAGGGCTTTGAAAGTGAGGCAGTGTCAGTTCTGGAAAGTTTGTCTTCTCCATGGAACCAGCACCAAAATCTAGCTTCCTGGAATCTGAGCAGCTCAGGACCCAGGCACCGCACAGCGATGAAATGTAAATCCACGTAGTACCTGGCAGAACCTGACAGCCTGAGAGGAACGTTCCCATGCAGTCAGTCCACTTGGGAATCCTGCCCCCATCTACACACATCCAAGGCCCAGGTCTTAAGTCCCCCACAGTGCGTGACTACTTCTGAGAGCAGGAGGCATCTTACCACATATGCTGCAGATCACAAGCAAAACCAACTTTTAAGTAGTGAGAACGACTGTGTTCCAGAATCATCTCCACTACATTTTCTTATCTTAAACAAAGAGACTGTAGCTTTCCTAAGGAAAGCACATTAAAGTAAACATAAAGTTAAAAGTGTGTTTTTAAACCTTCCCACCTTTAAGGCAGTAGGCACAGAAGAAAAAGGCTGTTCGTTCACTGTGGTAAAGAACAAAGGATATCACCAAGGAATCACATTTATTTTAGAAGAACTTTAAAAAAAATGCTGAAATTCTTATGACCTGTACTTATTCAAATGTAGTGGCTTTCTGTACTTCATGAAAAGGTTACATTTATGGTTTCTGACAGAACAGAAACATTTTACCATGTTGGCCTTAGAAAAACAGTGGATGATAAATATCAAAAGACATATAACTAAAAAAGACCAACATGTGATCTAATTTTCTTTTCTTTTCAGTCTTTCCTAGCTGTTTTGGGTAGGCCCTGCCTGGGAGGGTTATCAGTAAGGTTCTAGTCGGGAAAACAGCAATGACCCTAGGTACTTCATAGAGAGAATATTTACTAGAATTGTTAAACAGGTATTAGATAAGAGAGAATACCAGGGATGATGAGACAACTCAGAAATGGACACTGACCGTTTCATTTCTCTAGTTTTGCATGACAAAGTACCTCAAACTTCAGGGGCTCAGCACAACAATCTTTTTTTTTTTTTATCATTATTTTTCACAAGTCTGGGATTTGAGTGGGCACAGTGAGATGGCCCTCATTTGGGTTCCCTCACGCATTTATGTCAGATGGCAGTGGAGGGTGTAGTCATCTTGAAAGCTTACTTGCTTTCATGTGTGTGATGGTCAACACTGGCTGTTGGCTAGGACCTCAGCAGGAGCTGTGGGCCAGAACACTCACACAGAGTTTCTCCATGTAGTCTGCCCTTCCTTACGACATGACTGTCCCAGACTTCTTACTTTACGACTCGGGCTTCAAAAGAAGTAATCCAAGAGGAAGAGGTGACCCCCTCAAACATCACTGTCCTTTCTGCTCTACTCTGTGGGTTGATTAGTCAATATGTTTGGTTTAGATACAAGGGGAGGGGACACCAACCCCATCTTCTAGTGCTAATGTCAGAGAATTTGTGGACACATTTAAAACCACGAGACAGAGGAAGCAGCTACCAGTCCTATGTGTGGGAGAACAGAAAGAGTCAATGTTGAAAGAAACAAGGATTGTGGAATTGGAGCCGTAGGAATTGCTAAGAAACAGAAGGGAAACCAGGTTGTGCTACCCCAAGCCCACAAAAGCAATACTAATTAATACATCATACACATTGTTCTTGTTGTCTGTATCTTCCATAAATAAGCCTGACTTGACAAAGTACTGACTGGTATACTCGTAATTAATTACTAGCATCATTACTGATTTTTTGTTATGACAATATGTTCCAATGAACAACTCTATCAAAGTAAGCTGGCTGCTTTCTAAAAACTAAGTCTTAGATTTTGGGATACAAAAGTCAGGATCATAAGAAAAGACAATGGTACCAAATTAAAAATAACCCAAGAGGCATAATAACCAAATGCAATGTGTGGTCTTGACTCAGACAAATCAGTTGTAAAGGACATTTTGGCCAACTGTAGAAATTTGAATATAAGCTGGGTTTTAGGTGAGTCAGAAGTTTACTGAACAGGAAAGATGAAGATCACTGACTAAGAAAAGAAGCTTATAAAATGGAGTGTATAATACAAATACATACTAAGGTATTAACTGTGGTGATCCCTGAGGGAGTGGGAATATGATGCTTGTTTTCCTTTTAATTTTGCTTGTTTTGTTTTTAATTTACTACATCCATGTGCATTATTTCTGTAACTATAAAAAAGGTTATTTTAATAAGAGTCTTTTAAAAATAATTATGACATATAGATAGACTCACGGTCATATAGAACTTGTTTCAGATTTGCGATTTCAGAAATGCAATGTCAGGCTGAGAAACAAATTTATGTTCATGAACTCTGATTTCAGACAGAAACCAGAGACAGAGATATGACTCCGTGTGGGAATCAACATACTTTTTTTTGGATTCAAAGCGATATTAATGACTCTGAACAAAGTGCTAAAGAAAAGGAAATTGAAAAGTCTTCCTGTAAACTAATTTCCTCTCTCTTGTCTCAGCCCATGAAAATATCTAAGTCTCTTCATCCTAAATTAAAGTTGATGCTCCCCATAGTTCTTTCCTTGACATTCTTCTTTTTTTTTTATATTATATATTCATACAAAGCAGACCACCATCTACTGTGATGACTCCCAAATGTATAGTTTCATTCCTGATTATTCCCCTAAGCATGGATATAATTGCTTACTAAACATTTCCAATTGAACTCCCAGGGGAACCTAGAATTAAGTGTATCCAGCAGGAAATTTAATCATACTTTTTCTTGTAAAACATATTGACTTTATATTTCTAATCCTTATTAATAATATCAATATCAACCCAGCAAATCAAGTCAGGAATGTGATGGTCATCCTAAATTTCCTCATAATCCGACCACCCATACACATACCTAGTCATTTGTAGATGCCTGCTAATCTATCCTTGCAGAAAATCTATGTAGCTACTAAGATTAATAAGTCAGTTTTCAAAGTTTCAGGATAAAAGATCAATGTCCAAAAAGCAACTATAATTTGTATATATTAGCAAATGTTGAAGACTGCAGTTAAAAATATAATTTATAAGGGATAAATCTGTTAAAATATGTGCAAGATCTAACACGGAAAACTATAAAACATTGAAAAGAGAAATTAAAGGAGATTTCACTAAATGGAGAAATATTTCATGTCTGTAGATCAGAAACCTCAATTTACTTAAGGTGGCATTCTTGCACAATGAATATATGTATAGCTTCAACAAAATGGCAGTAAAAATCCCAGCAGGCTTTTTACAGACGTTGATAAGTAATTCCAAAATTTATTTAGAAATATAAAAGAACTAGAATAGCCAAAAGAACCTTGGGGGGGAAAAAAACAGAGTTCTTCCACCTTACTTTACTATTTATCATAAAACTAGAGTAATCAAGTCAATCATCTTTGAGACAGGCAAATTGAGCTGTCGGGCTAGAACAGAGTTCAGAAATAGACCAATACGTACATAAGCAATTGACTTTCTATGAAGTTTCAACTACATTTCAACGAATAATCTTTCAACAAATAAAAATTCATATACATATAAAATAAACTTCAATCCATACATCACACCATACACAAATATTAACTCAAAAATGGGTCATAGATAAATATATAACATCTAAACTATAAAATTTCTAAAACAAAGCATACGAGGAAATCTCTGTGCCTTGTGTTAGGTCAAAAGTTCTTAGATTGGGTATCAAAAGCACAATCCATAAAATAAAAAATAGTAAGTTGGACTTCATCAAAATAAAGAACTTCTGCTTTTCAAAAGACACTGTTAAAAGAAAAAAAAGACCCAGTCACAGGCTGAGAGAAAATATTTGAAAATCTTATATCTGAAAAAGGACTTCTATTCAAATATATAAATAACTATCAACACAAGAGGAAAAAAATGAAAAAGGTAAATGCTTTGAACACTTTTCAAAGAAGATTTGCTGATGACAGGTAAGTATATGAACAGCATCCAACATCATCTATTATTAGGGAAATGCAAATTAAAAACATAATGTGATACTACTACACATCTATTATAATGTCTAAAGTTTAAGAGACTGTCCATACCAAGTATTTGGGCAATATGGAAAAGCTGGAACTCTCTCTCACTGCTGATGGGAACATAAACTAAACTAGTACAACTACTTCACAAAACTGTATGAAAGTTTCTCAAGTTAAACATACGGCTACCATATAACCCAGTGATTCCAGTCCTAGATATTTACCTAGAAGAAATAAAAGCATCTGTATATAAAAATACTTGTACATACATGTTTACAGCAGCTTTGTTTATAATAGCCACAAACTGGAAACACCCCAAATGTCCACGGACAAGTCCATGGATATAAAAACTGTGGTTCATCCACTCTAAGGAATACCACTTAGCAACAGGAAATGAATGAACCACTGATACAAGCCATAACTTAGAGGAATCTCAAAATAATTATGCTGAATACCTCTATTTTTTTTTTTTAGTAAACACATATGCAAACCTAACAGAATAAATAAGTATTTAATATTATTATAATCTGCACACATTACACAGTGTATTGGAGATGGCCATTGAGAGGAAGGGACTGCCACCTGACCCTCAAGCTGGACCCAGGCCATCAGAGCCTCCTCATGCCTTCCCCCATTCTAGGAAGGAATGCTCTGCCTACCATAGTAGGGAACTGTTTCAGGGACTCGGGCTTGAGAGAGTAAGGTGTTGTTGAGACCATCTGGATGGCATATGTAACTGAACCCAGTGAAAGCCGCCATATAAGCGTTAAAGAGTCTGGCAGGTGGGTGCAGAAATCTACTGGTCTTGCAGCTGCCCATAGCAAACCTCCTATGGAAGTTCCCTTGCTTATCAAACCCACCACACACCAATCTAGAATGACCTCTTTCTTGGGTCTCTATTTGCCCTCCACATACAGGAATCAGTTTCAGATTTCACCCTGGGAACTCCTAAGATGTAGAACCAACATGTCTAAATAAATATGCCTACAGGGTGATTAACTCTTATGGTATCATTGAACTGAGGACTCCACTCCCCTCAATGTCAATAATGACTATACTAAACTCTTTTGTGTTCCAAAGTAGAACATTCCAATTCTCATGGTTTGCCATCATTAATTAATTCTATTTTAATATAAATGATTTTTTAAAAATATTTTATTTATTTGACAGACAGAGATCATATGTAGGCAGAGAGACAGGCAGAGAATGAGGGGGAAGCAGGCTCCCCGCTGAGCAGAGAGCCCGATGTGGGGCTCAATCCCAGGACCCTGAGTTCATGACCTGAGCCGAAAGCAGAGGCTTAACCCACTGAGCCACCCAGGCATCCATTAATTAATTCTTCATAGACAAAAACCTTTGGAGGCTTCTTAATATTTTTGAGTTAGGAGACTCAAATATGTCAACACAGCATATGTTTTCTTTTTTAGTGGACAGGGGACTCTAGTCCTGGGTTTGACTCCAACCACTCAGCAACTTACAAGTTTTCCCTAGTTTTGTACACATAGGATTTTGGTCCTCATAAATATCCTGTATGTGTAAGTGCATAAGGCCTAAATATCGTGCTTAGCGCGTGGTAAACTTTCCACAAATGATAGCTACTACTAGCAAATTTCATACAAATACTTAAATAACTTTCAGAAGATTTTTTTGAGTCCTAGTTCAAATTAATTCCAAGAAGTTCTTGGTTTCTCTCTTGGACTGAAAGCAAAATAATCCCTACTTGTCCTGTAGTATAGAATTTCCCATTTAGATTTAAATATTTACTGACTGCATCAAGATGGTAATTTTGACAGAATGTAAACTCTCCCAAGAGGGGGGAAAATATAATCATCATTTTCCCATGTGACATAGAAAGTTAAATATTTTCCAGTTTCTGAAATTTCCTGTTTTCTTACAAAGTATGTACTCTAGTAGGAAAAAACATTCTCAAAAAATACTCAGAAATGTGGGGGTTCTAGAAGAAGAAAAAAATTAAACAAACAAACAAAAAAAAACCTTTCAGTATAACTGCTAGAGGTTTATAATTAATAAAAGTGCTTTCCCCTATATGGAGAATCAAACACCCTAGATTTGCTACAAAATACAATAGGTGTTGTATATAATATTTGGTTAAGAATGGAAGAAGATGGGTGCCTGGGTAGTTCAGTAGGTTAAAGCCTCTGCCTTCCGCTCAGGTCATGATCCCAGGGTCCTGGGATTGAGCCCAGCATAGGGCTCTCTGCTCAGCAGGGAGCCTGCTTCCCCTCTCTCTCTGCCTGCCTCTCTGCTTGCCTGTGATCTCTGTCAAATAAATAAATTAAAATTTAAAAAAAAAAAAGAAAGAAAAGAAAAAGAATGGAAGGAGAAATGACTGAACATGATTTCTCCTGGAGGAGGAATTAGTGGTACGACCTCTTTATATCTTCTTTGGAGCAGACATCTCTGGGCTGTATGCACCAGTTCTAGTTACCGGCCTGTTCTTGATACATAATTAAAGCAGAGCCCAGGTAATTTTCATTCTAGACAGTCCTCTAAAGTTGATTATCTTTTTTATTGTGAAACCACAAAGGAAATTTTAGGTCAGAAATGAAGTAATATGTCTACATACAGTTTTTGAAATGACACTAAGCTTCTCCTTCTGACTCATCTTTCTTAATGCTTTCATGTTCTTTGAGTAAAGATTGCCTTCAAATGTTCCATTTCTAATCAGAAATTTTTGTATCATTCCTAAGAGGTTAGATATCTTTTTAAAATTCTTCACTGATTTATAGCAGTATAGAACTTCCTTACAGCTGGTTCAGCCATATTGAAATTTGTGGCCCAAGTCCCACCATCTTGGAAAGTTGATACATAATTAGCCCCAAAGGGTAGGCACAGTATATATAATGTCATTATGTCCCTTTTTCTTAATTTTTACTTTATGAATTAATTATTTTATATGTTTTTTAGAATTTTTAGACTTTTATGTTCATTTGCTAAGACTGCCATAAGGAAGTATCATAAATTGAGTGGCATAAACAACAGAAATTTATTGTCTCACAGCTCTGGAGGCTGGAAGTCCAAGATCAAGCTGTCAGCATAATTGCTTCTTTCTGGGGGCTGTGAAAAAAAAAATCTCTTCTATGCCTCCCCTCTAGTTTCTGATGGCTTGTTAGTAATCTTTGGCATTTACGACTTGTGTAAGTATTATCTCAAATTCTGCCTTCCTCATCGTATGATGTCCTCCCTGTATATCCGTGTATATAGTTGCCCTTTTATAAGGACAACGGTCATACCAGATTAGGCCCTAGTCTAAAGACCTCATCTTGACTTAAGTAAATACATTGGCAGTGACCCCATTTCCAAATCAGCTCATGTTCTCAGGTACTAGAGGATAGCAGATACGATTTTCGGGGACACACCATTCAACTCAGAGCATACATCTAAACATACATATGCTGCATAGGAAACTTTGTAGCATATCATCGATATATTAACATTGGCCTTCTCTTTGCCTTTTTTCATAAGATGAAGATGAGTTTCTTAAGACCATCAACAGTGTGGAACAATCTAATAGGCAGAAGTTCTAAGATAAGTTACTTCAATGGAGCTAAGGGTTCTGTTAATTCTTATAGACCATTCTGCCTGACGAACTCAACTACCAGCCACTCTGAGGCACAGGCAGTGTACACCCAGCCTCCCTCCTTAGCATCCTTTTTGGTTTGTTTGTTGTTTTCTAACTCTAGCCATATATAGTCCCTGCCTTCTAATAAATTCTCTAAATATGAAAGAATATTTACAGCCCATAGCTCTATGTGCTGCCCACACGACTTTGGTCATCAAGTTTTAAACATAACAGCTCTGTGACACTGCAGCAAATCAGACTCTTTAAATTTGTTTCGGAAGTATTCAAAGAGGTTTCATTTCTCTCTTAGTGCCAACTCCATTAAATTGAATTTCTAAATAATTTAATTGGTTTCTAAAGCCCATGGAAGAGCAGGTCATTGTAGATTCTTCTTCTTCTTCTTCTTCTTTTAGATTCATTTATTTATTTGAAAGAGGGAGAGCATGAGTGGGAGGAGCAGAAGGAGAGGGAGAGGGATTCTCAAGCAGACTCTGCACTGAGTGGGGAGCCCAAAGTGGAGCTCGATCTCACCACCGTTAGCCAAAACCAAGAGTCGGACACTTAACTGACTGCACCACCCAGGTGCCCCTCATTGTGGTTTCTTAATGTTTGCCATGAGTTGGGCTACAGGAGGTGGTATACTCATTCCATGACCCTAACTCAGCCCAAGGCACCCTAAGATAATCAAAATTACCCAAGACAACTGTACCCTAGATTAAGACAACATGATTATTCCATTCCCCAGATCCTGCTTCCCCCCAACCCAATTTCCTGTTTATGAATTACCTTCCTGCCTCCACATCATCTACTGTGTGGAGGCCCACACCAATTACCTCTCTGTCTCTACTTCATTGACCCTGTGAAATCAGCTTTGGCTTCATTTTCTGGATTGTGTCTCTTAACCTTTGCACCAAACACCTTTTGGGTACTATAGTTAGTAAACTAGGTTCTGCTAAACAGATGTCTTTTCATAAAATTCTGAAGGCAGAAATACAGTGAACACCATATTCCTGTGACTCTTGGTTGTGGCTGCTTTCAAGAAATGTCACAGAAATATAAGATCCTCCAACATCAGCGTTCCAGGGCTCGCTGTCCAGCTCCATGGGTTGAGAGGTGGGTTTATGGGGAAGGGAAGCTTCTTGCTTCCAGCAAGGCTGCAATGGAGACTTTAGAGACAATGGTCACCTAGTAGGACAGTGATCCAGTCTTCCTAAAGACATTTCTGGAAACACAACCTAGATTTCTTCCTTTAATCTCAATAATCATTATGTAGCCACCTATATTTGTGTAGGAAACCTCTTTCTGCTTCAAATGCATAGAGTGGTATTCCTCATAATAGTATATTTAACTGACTATGAGGGAAGAGTTTATGCTATGAAGAGTTTATGACTCAGAAACACAATTTCAAGAGCGTTAGACATTAGATGCCTTTCTTTATTATCATCTCTGGGTCATTTCCTTGTGGAAGTTTTCATCGGATACTTCACACTACACCAAATCCCAGCCACATGCAATCTTACTCCTTTCCAGAATATTTCTAATTTTCCAAGTTCATCCTAATTGTAGAGAAATCCACTCTCTTCATTTCCCAAGACCAAACCCAGTTTTCAAGCCAATTTTTTATATCCAAGCCTACAGAGGTACAAAGCAGCTTAAAATAACTCACATGCCAGGACCCATTCTCTTATATGGCAACCATGCTTATCCAAAACTTCTTCATCCATGAGGTAATGATCGTTGATGTGGAAGCCAACGTAACAAAGGCTTATATGTCACATGAGAAGTTTAAGGAGTGACCATCATGGCGTTATCAGGAAATACCAAGTTTCCTTCATGATATGAAAAGAGCACTACGTACTTCCCAAAGGGGTGTGATAGGGAGCAGAATGAAAAGCCAGTGCCACCAGCCTGTTTTTTCTCTCTCCCTCTCACCTTCAGCCCTCAGCTACAGAAATCAATCCTGCCTGGGCACTTTCCATCTGAATAAACAAGTCTTTTTTTCCTAGCCAGTGTGATTTTTCCCAATTGCTATTTTAATTATTATGTTTCCTTCTACCGGTTCCTTTTTCTTCTTTGTAGGATCCATATTCTCCACATTTTACAATTCCTGATGCTGTGTCCCAAATCTCTTAGCTCTTTCCTCATGATTTGATTCTCTTTGTGTTTTTGCTGTTTTGAATGTGTCACTTGACCCTCCAGGCTGATCTCACTGGTGACTAATCTCTCCTTAATTCATCCACTCCGTTTCTAAATTTTAAATTTATCAGATTTTTAACTTTCAGGAAGTCTCTATAAAGCTATAATAGAATCTTGAGTCTTTTAGAAAGCATTTTGTTGTGGTCATTCTTATAGCCATCTGTCTCCTCTAACAGTTTTATCATCATGCTAGAAGCTTTCCTGTTCCTGATTCTCCTCTCTCCTTAATTTTCTCTTCCCTCTTCCTTCCTCTTTAGTTTCTTTTCCCTTCCTTTCCCTTCTCTTCCCTTCCCTTTCCTCTCCTTTCCTTTCCTCTCTCTCTCTCCTTCTCTCTCCCTCCACTCTCTCCCTCTCTCTCCCCTCCATTCTCTCTCCCCCTGCTGTCTCTCCCTCCACTCTCTCCCCTCTCACTTCTTCTCTCCCTCCTCCGGCTTGTTTTAACTCAAAGACACTGCTGAGTCCCCTTAGATTGTGATTATTTCCTCTGCATACGCATGAGTCTATTTATATACCAAGCTAATATGGTACCTGGGAGTGATGGAAAACCACAAGAGGCAGGAAATACTGCTGTTCACCGACAGAGATGTGAGAAATGGAAACTCTTCAGTCCCCTCTGCAAACATCAGGCAGAAGCTGGACTGGGGCTCTCTTAGGCAGAATGAGGATCCCTGTGCCCCTCTGAAGCCTTTACAATCAGCAGATCCACCTGGAATGACATGCACAGGCCAGCAAGTCTTTTCTTCTTGGGGATGCACAGATCTCGAGGCCCAATCTCTCTTCAGGAAAAAAAGTTCAGCTTCTCAGCCCAGATCAACTTCAGGAAAAGACTGAGAATCATCCTAAACTTCCAGCCCATGTCAGGATCGAGGATTTCATGCATATCCTCTAGTCCAAGCACCTGTTTCTCTATGAAAACATGGCCGGCAGTTAGATTAGAGTTGAAAGTGAATGTTAGGGCAACAGGGAGGCACCAGGCCACCACAGCGTCAGAATTCTGATAACTGTGAGGCAGATGGAAAAGATAAAAACAAAGGAGACAAACAAGATCGATGGAAACAGCCAGTATTATTTGCTTTAGCCTTATCACTTTCCACAAAAGATTTAATATGACTTACGGCAGAACCCATGCAATAAACCAGCAAAATGTAAACAGAGATGAAAAATAAGAGCCAAGCAAAACATAATTTAGAAGAGGATATCTAGACAAGAAAAGAAAAAAATAAAATAAGTAACTTTTATCTGAGTCCAATTAATGGCCAGACTATCCAAGAGGTTGCCTGGGATGCTGATTTCTAATGGATTCTAGGGCATCACTGGGATCAATTCACAAAGTGTAATTGGTCTCACTCCCATTAAAGTAGAGAGAATCAAGTCAAAACTAAAAACACCCTTTACCACATTACTTTATCTTTTGAGTAATTTATCCCTACCCTTATATAATTTCAGTAAGTCCGATGTCAGCAAAGTGAGCTGAGTTTCTAAAACCAAATAAAGTCAGACATAGGTCTGCTTCTGGGGAATGAATAATTTAGCTAATGAAACGGGAAACCTGTATGACATCTTCTAAGAAACTGTCCTGGAACTCTACACTTCTATAACATCTATAAGTTAGAAAATTGTGAGAGAGATCAAAGGATTACAAAGCAGATAAAATAGCAAAGAGTGTGACAAATATTTTGGTTGGTATTAATGAATGAATACATGTCTCTGTCCATATAACTTCCTAGAAAACATTTTTTTTACCACCTCCACTACATAAAAGTTTCAAAATACATTTTTAGAGTTTCCATCTGGAAAGGCATCAAGGGATCGAACCTGTCTCTCCCTCTTCCCTGTTGTGCAGCCCAGGCAGTAACATGCTTTGTCGTGTACTTTTTCTGACCCTGTTCTACCTTATACAGAAGCCAGAATCTTGACTACAATAACCAGGTATGATCTACCTAGTTCAAGCACCTGTCTATGGAAATATGTAGGATGATTTTTATATTCATATCCCTTGAAGAATAACAGTGGTTTCTTTGAGGACTACTAAACAGAAGAAACCATCTATATTCAGATACACTTATGCTGAACATGTACACAACTTTCTTTAAATAACTCAAGAGCGTCATCCTTGAGGCTAACCAAACTTCCTTCTTAGTCATGAATTATCAGGAATTACTCTTCCTTACCCAACCCACCAAGAGAAATTCTGTTTTGGTCCGATTTGGATTTATCTTCTTGAAAATTCTGGTGGTAACCTTGTTATTTGAGCCTGTAATACTTTGACCATATTATTCTGAGACACCACAAAGGTACAAGGTTCATGGGAATGACCAAATCTATAATAATTGCTTTTGTTGGTTAGTGCGATTTTTTTTTCTCCAAACTCAGCTCTAAGCTCTGTATCTCTTTTTACTATTGTGATTATCCTTCTACACTTCTGTTCTCTACCTGGTTGTGGAACCAAGAACATATTTAGTAGGAAGAGACACATCCCTGTTGGGGTCCAAGCAGAAAACAGCTAACCCCAGGTAGTTGGCACAGAACACATGGGAAACATATTTAAGAAGCCCCCCACCCCCTTGCCACAGTGTCTCAGAGTTGTTAAATAACTGAATACCTCAAATCGTACGGGCTGCATTCCAATCCTCAGATATTAATGTTATTTCATATTTATAGAATAATATCTAAAGTGCTTTCTCACAGGCTCCCTCAACTGATGGCTGACACAACCCCGGGAAGCAGGTAAATAAGACCTAATTACCCTCATTTTATAGCTGAGGAAGCTTAGAGTCTTAAATCTATAAGTCAGGACAAAAATCCACCGTCCATAAAGCCAGACAGATATACGTTGTAATTCCAGAGCACTCACTCACAGAAGTTCTCCATCTTTCCATTCATCACAGCTTCCTCCACACTCGTAAACCAGTTGTGAAGATGAAGTGAGATACTGTATAAAGAAAAAGTACTGGTAGGATCCTGGCATTTTACTACTGGATGCTCATTAAATAACATTTCTCTCCCCTTTCCCTTCCCTCAGAGATATGGGTCTGACCATCCGGCCAATAAACGGCAGAGTTCAGAAGACAACCTAGCTTCTGATTCTTGACCAAGCAGAAAAGTATTAGCTCAGGGGCCACGATTCCCTTCTATACTCACACTTTAGAGTTTGTCCATACCATGAGAAAATGGCTGCCACAGAAAGACGGGGGGCAGATCCACGCTCTGTGCAGCCTGACACGTGACACAATTTGGAAGCTCCTTCTTTAAGAAAAGAATTCAAAATTGAGAATATAAGATTAAGTGTAACAGGGCTATTTAGTTAGAATAAAAGAAGTCACAGCAAATTATAAAATTTTTCAAGCTGACTAAAAACAAAAACATTCCAGGGGCACCTGGGTGGCTCAGTCAGTGAAGTGTCCAGCTCTTGATTTTGGCTCAGGTCATGATCTCAGGGTTGTGAGATCAAGCCCTGCATCAGGCTCTGTGCTCAGCTCAGAGTCTGCTGGAAAGTCTCTCTCTCCCTCTCCCTCTGCCCCTTCCCCCTCTCATGCTCTTAATAAATAAATAAAATCTTAAAAAAACTAAAACATTACAAAACCCTGAAAAATAATATATTTATTATCTCCTTCCAGAACTACCTCTCTACACTACCTTGTCCTACTTTTTTTTTTTTTGCTGCATTCTTTTTGATCACTTCTTCATGCACAATTTTGAAACATTACCTAAATACAGAGACTAGCAGAATAAGTCAGTCTTTCTTTGAGCATAGTCGATTGTTTTACTTTATGGAAGACAATTTTATCTGGAACTGCCAAACTATACTAAGGTAAAACATTCCATCTGATGTGCTGGAATGTGCAAAATGTGCAACTCTGCAGTTAGTCCTACTGCTTTCGGTTTATGCTCTATAAACACAGGAATTTCTACAAATTCTATTTCATATAATTCTCATCAAAAAAAAAAAAGGTGGAGTGTTATTGACTAGAAAGAACAGCTTTAGTTAGGTGTCAGTGTGAACCCCCATTTACAATTTTCCGCATCTGAAGGACAGTTGGGAGAATTTTCCAGAGTAGTTTCAGGCTCCATATATTCCAAGGTTTGTTTTATCCCTTTTCCTACATGTTTCTGGAGCTGGTTTATTGCATACTACTGTGCTTTTAAGTCAAGATGCCAGACACATCATACAGTGGGCATGGTTTGGTTAACTTATGCGTACGCCAGGGTGATGAGCAATCACATAGGTATATTCTCAGATGACAGCAAACTATGTAAAGTAGCTCATAAATTCCCCTCATCAGATCCCCCCCAAAAATGCATTCTCTGACCCCACACAGCAGGAGAGAATTCTGGAAGGGGGAACAAGTAGTCTTAACTGATTGCTGTTAAAACACCTTATGTTTTTCAAATTTTACAAAACATATGACCATTAGAACTCATTGCTAGGGCCACCCGGGTGACGCAGTGGGTTAAGCGTCCAACTCTTGGTTTTCGCTCAGGTCGTGATCTTATGGTCATGGTCATGCGTTCGAGCCCCGCATCAGGCTCCATGCTTAGCCCTGATCAAGATTCTCTCCCTCTGCCCTTCCACTCATGCTTTTTCTCTCTCTCTTGCTCTCTCTCTGAAATAAATAAATAATAAATCTAAAGAAAGAGAGAGGGAGGGAGGGAGGAAGGAAGGAAGGAAGGGAGAAAAGAAAAAGAACTCATTTCTAGGGCCCCAGAAAGCTAGTGTAGCAGAGAGGGGCATGCTAGATTTACTGCAGGGGAATCCACTCCTGGAGGGACCCATTCCAAAGCACGTTCAGGGAGCCAACTTAATGAGACGTCTCAGTTTTTGATTAGAGGGGGAAAACATTTCTAAGACCTCTGGCAATTTAAAAGGATACGTTAACTCCCCCCAAAGACTCCCTTTACCCCACTTTCAATTAATGTATTTTCTTTGACCACTCTTGCTGTTTTGAAAACTTGAGGAGTATCTAAGCAGAGAAAAGCAAAGGACTGCTAGCTAGGAAGAAAGAATGTCTAGGTATTGGTTGCTCACTCCAAGACATTTGACACTTGAGAATATTTTGTAACATTTTAGCTATAACCGCCACCCTGATCTGCCCATGTTGTATTACCATTTCAGATTCACTTTAACCCTGAAAACTCTAAGCCGAAAAGCTTCTGGGCAACTAACCACGGGTGGTTTCTGTGCTGGCTTGTTTTTATATCACCACAGATCTTTGAACAGTCACTGAGCTAATTCGATTTTCAGGCCCATTAATCTGGAACTTCCAATCAAAGGAGAGACGATGCACTTCCTGGATAGGTTTGCAGAGCAACAGCAACTGTGGCGACAGCATCTTAAAACTCCCTGGGCTGCCTCCAGATCAGAGTGTGTGCCCTTTCCCTGAGCCCCGACCTACACATGGATGGCTGCTGGAATGCCCCAGGGAAGGGGAGGGAGGCAACGGACGCTTCTGCTTGGCATTTTTTCACTGTTTGTCATCAATACAAACAAGGCTGGCCTTCCGGCACAGTGAAATGGATAGCACTTGGCTTTGGAAACCCCATGTCTTCCACTCTGAGTCTTTGGTTTTGACCACTTGGCTTCCCTTAGTGTCCAGAATTCTCTTTCTTTACTGCCTTTCTCCCCTCTAGCAGCCTGGTTTTCAGGAAGATAGCTGATCTAAAACAAAAGCAAAATGCCGATACTCAGCTATCTCAGGTGCAAATGGGCACATCTTAGTGTCCCACCGACAGCGCTGATCAACCCTGATGCCCATTAAAGTTACCTAGAGGCTTTAACAAACACCAGTACTTGGGCCCTAACCCAGACTAATAAGAGCAGACACTGGGGTCGGGTCCAAGCATGGCGATGTTTTTAGTACCTCCCCAGGTGAATCTATATGGTTATTTTGTGTTCAGAGGGAAAGGAAACATAAGAGGAAATCTGAAACTCCATTTTTGAATTTTCAGGCATCAGAAAACAAGGGAAGTATTTTAGGGAGCAGATGGCAGAGGGCTTTTCCAGCAACCTTAAAATCCTTTCAGTAGTCAATTTACTTCCCCCATTCCTAGATAGAGCCTGCTATAAAAATGCTGTACCTATAACAACCAAATGAGAATTAAACCGACCCACTGAAGTGCCAATATCTGATAACAATCCAGTCCCACAACATCTGTAAAAAGTTGCTTTTCTATTTCAACTATGGGTTTTACCAACTATGTTGTGCACATCACAAATACTGACACCAGATGTCATTCTAAAACAGAAATGTTTCTTTCTCTGCCAATGTTGTTTGTTAACAAACATTACGTGAGCACCTACTGTGGAGACATGCACAGGAAGCGATTAGAAGATTAGGAAGTATTGGCAGAAATAATCCCTCTTTTGCTATAAAATCCTATGATTACGAGGTAAATCTCTTCTCTGAATGTTGAACACTTTAGAACGATCTCTTATGAGATGGAATTCTGGAGGCATCAAAGACCAAATTATCTATCCAAATTGTCTCCTTTCTGATATGTCTGAAATTCCCATTTCACTTCGTTGAGTCAATGTAAGTTTCACAGTACTAGTTTGGAAGAGGAGGCCTACACTGTAGGACCTACTGATCCCTTGGCATATATACATCACCAAATCATCTGGAACAAATCTCTCAAGGTTTAGAACCCTGAGCTAGAATGTTCTGTAGGGGAAAAAAGGGACCAGGACAACCCAAGACTCCGTGAGACATGTGAACACTGCAGGCCTGGAAAGGACACAGACTCTCCAAAGAGAAGAGCAGAGCTTCAAGCGCATGGTCCCAAGGAAGATAGGAAACTGAGGTCAGAAGCATATCACACCACAGTCTCCACCTACTTCCCAAGTGTCACCTCGAGCAGGCTGAGCCTCTGTGTATTCAGGACAACCTGTCACCATTTGAACTTTTCTGCCTCTATGACCTTCACTTTACTTGACTTTTCTCCACTAGTTTCTATATGGCTTCATACAACCTGACTCCTGCTTCTGTCTGCTCCTAGTTTCTACCTAATTCTACCTTTCACCAGCTGCCTCCACCACTGTCTCTCATCATATATATAGATTAGGATGATATCCTTTTAAAGATTTTATTTATTTATTTGTCAAAGAGAGAGAGCACAAGCAGGGGGAGCAGCAGGCAGAGGAAGAAGCAGGCTTCCCACTGAGCAGGGAGTCCAACAGGGGACTTGATCCCCGGACCCTGGGATCATGACCTAAGCCGAAGGCAAATGCTTAATGGACTGAGCCACCCACATGCCCAAGATGATGTCCTTTTAAAAGCAAGTTGAAAAGTGAAGCATGGGTTATTGGGAAGCAGAGGAGAGGTAAGATAGGTGCTGGTCACAGGAACTGTATTTCTAAGACACTGCATATTTACTAATACATAGTAATGTCAGCAGTAAGAAGTAAATGTTCCCATTTCTAGGAATGTGCTCATCCCTACCCACTTTTCCCCCAATTCTTGTAGCACTCTCTCTGTAGAAAGAGAATGTTTAGAGCACATGTGAAAAACTCACAAAACCGCCAGTCCGAATGGGAAAGATCTGGGTATGAGCTTCCCGCTAGTTAGTGGGCAAGACCTGAGTCCAAAATAATACTATTACTGTTTTTATGCAGAAATTCTGAAGTTAACATGAGCTGTAGAATTATGGGATACAAATACAATGTATTTTTATGATGTTGTTTTTGCCTGCTATCTCCTTTAAGAAAAAATAGCATTTTTAGACCAACTGCCTTTATATAGTATCATTATAACCACACACTAAGAAAATTTATTTATGTTCTGAAATATTCTGTACTTCAAGTCAAAAACATTAATTTATGCATGCTTTTCATTCACTACTTATAACCCATATAAAATAAAGTTACTTTGAATACATTGCAAAGTAGGTCTAGATTGCCTCTCTGCCTACTTGTGATCTCTGTCTGTCAAATAAACTCTTAAAAAAAAAAAAAACTACATTCACTACATCTGTATCTTTGTGGTAAATACCCAGCAGTGCAACTGCAGGGTCATAGACGAATGGATAAAGAAGATATGGCCCATATATACAATGGAGTATTTATTATGCCTCCATCAGAAAGGATGAATACCCAACTTTTGTATCAACATGGATGGGACTGGAGGAGATTACGCTGAGTGAAATAAGTCAAGCAGAGAGAGTCAATTATCATATGGTTTCACTTACTTGTGGAGCATAAGAAATAACACGAGGACATTAGGAGGAGGGAAGGAAAAGTGAATTGGGTGAAATCGGAGGGGGAGATGAAGCATGAGAGACTCTGGACTCTGAGAAACAAACTCAGGCTTTTGGAGGGGAGGGGGGTGGGGGGTTGGGTGAGCCTGGTGGTGGGTATTAAGGAGGGCACCTATTGCCTGGAGCACTGGGTGTGGTGCCTAAACAATGAATCTTGGAACACTGAAGAAATTAAATTAAATTAAAAAAAATAAACAAAATTTTTTTAAAAATCTTCATTCAGTAGTTAATAAATATCAGAGCCTTCCATAGTTTCCTATTGTACGTTGGCTCTACTCAGACTTCTGAGTTTGGGAGACACTATAAACAGAATAAAAGATAAAGAAGATTTGGGGAGAATACATCTATTGCCTTTAATGTGACCATCTTTATAGCTGCCTAGATGCCTGAAACACCAAAAAGATGACTGTTTATTCATTCATTCATTTAACACATATACATTAAATGTTTACTCCATGCCAGGCACTATTTTTGGCACTAAACATACAGGATGAAGAAAATGAGCAAAAATCCCTGCCTTCCTAGAGCTTACATCTTTGTGGAAATAGACTAAAAAAGAAAATAATATACTAAAATAATTAAATATTAATTGTTAAATGAGTGCTATGCAGAAAGACAAAATAAGCAAAGAAAATATCATGTTGGCAAATAAAGTGTCCAATTTTAAACAGAATGGCTAGGGTAGTCCTTCTTGAAAGGTAACATCTGAGTAAGGATCTGAAGGAGCTGAGGGACGTGAGCCATGCAGGGAACTGGAGGAAAAGGGAAGAGCAAGTTCAAGGCTCCTGAGGTAGAAGCATGCCTAGGGTGTTCAAGGAACAGCAAAGAGGCCAGTGATACCAGATGGAAGAGACCAGTAGATAACATGAAGGTAGATCAGGTGGGATAAAATCAGAAAGGATAGATTTAGTAGAGCCTATGAAGGGATTACACTGCTTTTCCACTTTGACTCTGTGTAAGATGGGAAGCCATTAGAAATTGTAAACAGAGAGTTGGGAGTCAAGATGGCAGAGAAGTAGCAGGCTGAGACTACTTCAGGTAGCAGGAGATCAGCTAGATAGCTTATCTAAAGATTGCAAACACCTACAAATCCAACAGGAGATCAAAGAGAAGAAGAACAGCAATTCTAGAAACAGAAAATCAACCACTTTCTGAAAGGTAGGACTGGCGGAGAAGTGAATCCAAAGCGACGGGAAGATAGACCGCGGGGGGAGGGGCCGGCTCCCAACAAGCAGCAGAGCAACGGAGCACAAAAGCAGGACTTTTAAAAGTCTGTTCCGCTGAGGGACATCGCTCCAGAGGCTAAACCAGGGTGAAGCCCACGCGGGGTCAGCATGGCCTCAGATCCCGCAAGGTCACAGAAGGATCGGGGGTGTCTGAGTGTCGCAGAGCTTAGAGGTATAAGAACAGGGAAGCCAGCTACAGAGACAGAGCCGAGGAGTGAGCTCTCAGCTCAGGGTTACCTTGAACCGGTCCCAGGCTCGGTAAGCTCAGAGCATGGCCGGAGGCCAGGAAGACAGGAGTATGTGGGCGCTGTTCTCTGAGGGGGCACTGAGGAGTGGGGCCCCGAGCTCTCGGCTCATCTGGGCCGGAGACCGGGAGGCCGCCATTTTCATTCCCGTCCTCCGGACTCTATGGAAAGGGCTCAGGGAACAAAAGCTCCCGAAAGCAAACCCGAGCGGATTACTCAGCCCGGCCCCTGGTAAGGGCGGTGCAACTCCGCCTGGGGCAAAGACACTTGAGAATCACTACAACAGGCCCCTCCCCCAGAAGATCAACAAGAAATCCAGTAAGGTCCAAATTCACCTACCAAGGAGTACAGTTTCAATACCAAGGAGAGCAGCGGAATTCCAGAGGAGGAGAAAGCAAGCACAGAACTCTTGGCTTTCTCCCCATGATTCTTTAGTCTTGCAGTTAATTTAATTTTTTTTTCTTTTTCAACATTTTTTTCTCTCTTCTTCTGCTAAATTATTTTAAACTTTTAACCTTTTCTTTTTTTTAATGTTTTTTAACTAGTTTATCTAATACATATATTTTTTTCTTTTTTATATTTCTTCTTTATTCGTTTTTCTCTTTTTAATTGTTTCTTTTTTTTTTTTCTTTCTGAATCTCTTTTTATCCCCTTTCTCCCCCCCTCACGATTTGGGATCTCTTCTGATTTGGTTAAAGCATATTTTCCTGGGGTCTTTTCCACCGTTTTAGTATTTTACTTGCTCCTTCATATACTCTTATCTGGACAAAATGACAAGGCGGAAAAATTCACCACAAAAAAAAAGAACAAGAGGCAGTCCAAAGGCTAGGGACCTAATCAATACAGACATTGGTAATATGTCAGATCTAGAGTTCAGAATGACGATTCTCAAGGTTCTAGCCGGGCTCGAAAAAGGCATGGAAGATATTAGAGAAACCCTCTCGGGAGATATAAAAGCCCTTTCTGGAGAAATACAAGAACTAAAATCTATCTAAGTTGAAATCAAAAAAGCTATTAATGAGGTGCAATCAAAAATGGAGGCTCTCACTGCTAGGATAAATGAGGCAGAAGAAAGAATTAGCAATATAGAAGACCAAATGACAGAGAAGAAAGAAGCTGAGCAAAAGAAGGACAAACAGCTACTGGACCACAAGGGCAGAATTCGAGAGATAAGTGACACCATAAGACGAAACAACATTAGAATAATTGGGATTCCAGAAGAAGAAGAAAGAGAGAGGGGAGCAGAAGGTATATTGGAGAGAATTGTTGGACAGAATTTCCCCAATATGGCAAAGGGAACAAGCATCAAAATCCAGGAGGTTCAGAGAACCCCCCTCAAAATCAATAAGAATAGGTCCACACCACGTCACCTAATAGTAAAATTTACAAGTCTTAGCAACAAAGAGAAAATCCTGAAAGCAGTCCGGGAAAAGAAGTCGGTAACATACAATGGTAAAAATATTAGATTGGCAGCAGACTTATCCACAGAGACCTGGCAGGCCAGAAAGAGCTGGCATGATATATTCAGAGTACTAAATGAGAAAAACATGCAGCCAAGAATACTATATCCAGCTAGGCTATCATTGAAAATAGAAGGAGAGATTAAAAGCTTAAAAGGACAAACAAAAACTGAAAGAATTTGCAAGCACCAAACCAGCTCTACAGGAAATATTGAAAGGGGTCCTTTAAGCAAAGAGAGAGCCTAAAAGTAGTAGATCAGAAAGGAACAGAGGCAATATACAGTAACAGTCACCTTACAGGCAATACAATGGCAATAAATTCATATCTCTCAATAGTTACCCTGAATGTTAATGGGCTAAATGCCCCAATCAAAAGACACAGGGTATCAGAATGGATAAAAAAACAAAACCCATCTATATGTTGCCTACAAGAAACTCATTTTAAACCCGAAGACACCTCCAGATTTAAAGTGAGGGGGTGGAAAAGAATTTACCATGCTAATGGACATCAGAAGAAAGCAGGAGTGGCAATCCTTATATCAGATCAATTAGATTTTAAGCCAAAGACTATAATAAGAGATGAGGAAGGACATTATATCATACTCAAAGGATCTGTTCAACAAGAAGATCTAACAATTTTAAATATCTATGCCCCTAAACGTGGGAGCAGCCAACTATATAAACCAATTAATAACAAAATCAAAGAAACACATCAACAATAATACAATAATCGTAGCGGACTTTAACACTCCCCTCACTGAAATGGACAGATCATCCAAGCAAAAGATCAACAAGGAAATAAAGGCCTTAAATGACAGACTGGACCAGATGGACATCACAGATATATTCAGAACATTTCATCCCAAAGCAACAGAATACACATTCTTCTCCAGTGCACATGGAACATTCTCCATAATAGATCACATCCTGGGTCCTAAATCAGGTCTCAACCGGTATCAAAAGATTGGGATCATTCCCTGCATATTTTCAGACCACAATGCTCTGAAGCTAGAACTCAATCACAAGCTAGAGGAAATTTGGAAAGAACCCAAATACATGGAGACTAAATAGCATCCTTCTAAAGAATGAATGGGTCAACCAGGAAATTAAAGAAGAATTGAAAAAATTCATGGAAACAAATGATAATGAAAACACAACGGTTCAAAATCTGTGTGGGACACAGCAAAGGCAGTCCTGAGAGGAAAATATATAGCGATACAAGCCTTTCTCAAGAAACATGAAAGGTCTCAAATACACAACCTAACCCTACACCTAAAGAAGCTGGAGAAAGAACAAGAAAGAAACCCTAAACCCAGCAGGGGAAGAGAAATCATAAAGATCAGAGCAGAAATCAATGAAATAGAAACCAAAAAAACAATAGAACAAATCAATGAAACTAGGAGCTGGTTCTTTGAAAGAATTAATAAGATTGATAAGCCCCTGGCCAGACTTATCAAAAAGAAAAGAGAAAGGACCCAAATAAATAAAATCATGAATGAAAGAGGAGAGATCACAACGAACACCAAAGAAATACAGACAATTATAAGAACATACTATGAGCAACTCTACGCCAACAAATTTGACAATCTGGAAGAAATGGATGCATTCCTAGAGACATATAAACTACCACAACTGAACCAGGAAGAAATAGAAAGCCTGAACAGACCCATAACCAGTAAGGAGATTGAAACAGTTATCAAAAATCTCCAAACAAACAAAAGCCCAGGGCCAGATGGCTTCCCGGGGTCATTCTACCAAACATTTAAAGAAGAAGTAATTCCTATTCTCCGGAAACTGTTCCAAAAAATAGAAATGGAAGGAAAACTTCCAAACTCATTTTATGAGGCCAGCATCACCTTGAGCCCAAAACCAGACAAGGATCCCATCAAAAAAGAGAACTACAGACCAATATCTTCAATGAACACAGATGCAAAAATCTCACCAAAATACTAGCCAATATGATTCAACAGTACATTAAAAGGATTATTCACCACGGCCAAGTGGGATTTATTCCAGGGCTGTAAGGTTGGTTCAACATCCACAAATCAATCAATGTGATACGACACATTAATAAAAGAAAGAACAAGAACCATATGATACTCTCAATAGATGCTGAAAAAGCATTTGACAAAGTACAGCATCCCTTCCTGATCAAAACTCTTCAAAGTGTAGGGATAGAGGGCACATACCTCAGTATTATCAAAGCCATCTATGAAAAACCCACTGCAAATATCATTCTCAATGGAGAAAAACTGAAAGCTTTTCTGCTAAAGTCAGGAACGCGGCAGGGATGTCCATTATCACCACTGCTATTCAACATAGTACTAGAAGTCCTAGCCTCAGCAATCAGACAACAAAAGGAAATTAAAGGCATCCAAATCGTCAAAGAAGAAGTCAAACTATCACTCTTCACAGATGATATGATACTATATGTGGAAAACCCAAAAGACTCCACTCCAAAACTGCTAGAACTTGTACAGGAATTCAGTAAAGTGTCAGGATATAAAATCAATGCACAGAAAGCAGTTGCATTTCTCTACACCAACAAGACAGAATAAAGAGAAATTAAGGAGTCCATCCCATTTACAATTGCACCCAAAACTATAAGATACCTAGGAATAAACCTAACCAAAGAGGCTAAGAATCTATACTCAGAAAACTATGAAGTACTCATGAAACAAATTGAGGAAGACACAAAGAAATGGAAAAATGTTCCATGCTCCTGGATTGGAAGAATAAATATTGTGAAAATGTCTATGCTACCTAAAGCAATCTACACATTTAATGCAATTCCTATCAAAATACCATCCATTTTTTAAAAGAAATGGAATAAATAATCCTAAAATTTATATGGAACCAGAAAAGACCTTGAATAGCCAAAGGAATATTTAAAAAGAAAGCCAAAGTTGGTGGCATCACAATTCCAGACTTCAAGCTCTATTACAAAGCTGTCATCATCAAGACAGCATGGTACTGGCACAAAAACACACACATAGATCAACGGAACAAAATAGAGAGCCCAGAAATAGACCCTCAACTCTATGGTCAACTAATCTTTGACAAAGTAGGAAAGAATGTCCAATGTAAAAAAGACAGCCTCTTCAATAAATGGTGTTGGGAAAATTGGACAGCCACATGCAGAAAAATGAAATTGGACCATTTCCTTACTCCACACACGAAAACAGACTCAAAATGGATGAAGGACCTCAATGTGAGAAAGAAATCCATCAAAATCCTTGAGGAGAACACAGGCAGCAACCTCTTCAACCTCAGCCGCAGCAACATCTTCCTAGGAACATCGCCAAAGGCAAGGGAAGCAAGGGCAAAAATGAACTATTGGGATTTCAACAAGATCAAAAGCTTTTGCACAGCAAAGGAAACAGTTAACAAAACCAAAAGACAACTGACAGAATGGGAGAAGATATTTGCAAACGACATATCAGATAAAGGGCTAGTGTCCGAAATCTATAAAGAACTTAGCAAACTCAACACCCAAAGAACAAATAATCCAATCAAGAAATGGGCAGAAGACATGAACAGACATTTCTGCAAAGAAGACATCCAGATGGCCAACAGACACATGAAAAAGTGCTCCATATCACTCGGCATCAGGGAAATACAAATCAAAACCACAATGAGATACCACCTCACACCAGTCAGAATGGCTAAAATTAACAAGTCAGGAAATGACAGATGCTGGTGAGGATGCAGAGAAAGGGGAACCCTCCTACACTGTTGGTGGGAATGCAAGCTGGTGGAACCACTCTGGAAAACAGCATGGAGGTTCCTCAAAATGTTGAAAATAGAACTACCCTATGACCCAGCAATTGCACTGCTGGGTATTTACCCTAAAGATACAAATGTAGTGGTCCGAAGGGGCACGGGCACCCGAATGTTTATAGCAGCAATTCTACAATAGCCAAACTATGGAAAGAACCTAGATGTCCATCAACAGATGAATGGATATAGAAGATGTGGTATATATACACAATGGAATACTATGCAGCCATCAAAAGAAATGAAATCTTGCCATTTGTGATGACGTGGGTGGAACTAGAGGGTATCATGTTTAGCAAAATAAGTCAATTGGAGAAAGACAACTATCCTATGATCTCCCTGATATGAGGAAGTGGAGATGCAACATGGGGGGTTAAGGGGTTAGGAGAAGAATAAATGAAACAAGATGGGATTGGGAGGGAGACAAACCATAAGAGACTCTTAATCACACAAAACAAACTGAGGGTTGCTGGGGGGAGGGGGGTTGGGAGAAGCGGGGTGGG